>NC_034426.1:9165167-9475927 GCF_002078875.1 Numida meleagris | reverse complement strand
CCCGCCCCCATGCGGGGCGCGCGCCCGACACCCGCCCGCAGCCAATCGGACCCGGCCCACCAGGCTCCGCGAGAGCCGCCCCCACCCAATCACCGAGCGGGACCCAGCTCGGCCGGCCCATAGGACTCGGCCGCTGCAGAGACTCCCTGACTCAGTCCCGCCCCCTTGACCCCCGCCGCCCAATCACCGCGCGCCTCCGCGCCCAGAGCTAGCGAGACCCCGCGAGATTCCCTCACCTCACACAACCCTCACCTCGGGCGGCCCCGCCTTCTTCACCTTTCCTGCCAATCACGCGGCGCCGCTCCGGCCTACCGGCCAATCGAGTCTCCCCCCAGGTCGATTCCCGCCCCCGAGACCCGCATTTTACCCAATCGCAGAGCCCTATCCGATCCAATTAGCCAATGAGGGGAAACGAGAGCCCGAAAAGGGGTTACTGGGCCAATGGTGCTTGGAGCCCGGGCGCCGGCCTGATTGGCAGCTCTCCTCACGAGTGCGGGGCGGTGGCGGCCGGTATTCTTCGAATCGCTGCGCGAGGCTCCGCGTGACGGGTGAGGAAGTCTCCGGTGCGCCCGTCCGCAAGCGGGCAGCCGGCCAATGGGAGGCGGGAAGCGGGTGACGAGCGGCGGGAGGGGCCAATGGCGCTGCCGGGGCGGGGTGAGGTGAGGACGCGGAGGTCGCTGAGGCGGGCGGCGGAGAGCGTGTCCGGCTGAGGGCCGGGAGCTGCCCTTGGCGGGGCGCTCTGAGGCGGCAGCGGCCTCCGAGCTGCGCGGTCCGGTGGGGGGCGCGGGAACCCCGCTGCCCTGAGGTGATTCCCGCCTCGCTCCGCTGGCCGGCAGGTGATTGCCACCGCCCCGGCTCCAAAGGAGCTCGCTGAGCTCAGCGGGAACGCGGGCTGGCCTCGGGGCGCGCGGGGTGGCGTTGCCTCAGGTGCAGCTGGCCGAGGCAGGTGCAGCGGGTTCACGGCCGAGCTGCCCGCCCGGGGAGCTCGTGCTGGCGCTGTGCGCTCCGAGCCCTGTGCGCGAGCCTCGCTCGGCTCCGCGCGGGGCCGCGGTGCACGGAGCGCTTCTGGTTGCTGCTTGCAGTTCACTTAGCGTGGTCTGCGCGCGTGGGGGAGGCGGTGTAGTTCGTCAGAGCCTTTTGTCCTGAAACAGTCTGTCAGGAATTAAGATTCCTTGTTAGCTCCCTGCTGCGTTTTTCAGATGTTACGAGGTAATATTCTGCTCTGGAATTACTATGTAGTTTTGCTATCACGTTTATTTTTTAAAGCACATACTTCGCTTACAAGTTTACTTGGAGAAAAAAACAGGAAGGGTTCGTTTACAACTGCGTTATAATTGCAGGGTCTGGGCAGAGGAAATGCCAGTTGAAACTCATGTTACCGTGCTGTATCTTTGTCCAAATTACTTTGAAAGGCTATTTTAAAAAAATAATGCACGGGATATTAAAAAATAATACCACAGGAAAATTTCTGAGAATGTTTTGTTTATTGATGCTCCTTTTTTCATTATCGTTAAGCATCAACAAACTCCAGTTTTTGCATGGATGCTAGCAGCTCTCAAAGAATTGAGAGGGGGGGAAATGTAACCAGTTGTACCAGCTCTGACTGCCTTCAGTGCTTATTTATCTGCTGCCTCTGTGTGGTCCAGGGCAACTCCTAGCCTGCTGTTTGTTGAGCAGGGCTGGTTGCCTGAACCAGAATGCTCTATCCAGCATGAAGACTTTCTTCCCTACACCTCTAGTTCCTGACTTCCTCTTGGTTAGTGAATTCGATCCATGTTGACTTCTTAGTTAGACATCAGCAAATAGATGTCTTGCCCTTGAAATACTTAAAAACTGTTATTGGGCACTGTCTTGTAGATTAATTTTTATCAGAAAGAGCAAAAGAAGTGAGCTGGATTGCAGTCCTGGCATTGCTAGTGATTCTTCTGGCAGCCTTTCACTGGGTTACTACAAGCCATATTTTTCTATTTTCCATGTGTATAAAGTGTAACTAAAGTGTGAGACATACTTTCTTTTTCGTTCAACTAAATGCCATAACTACACTGGCCTTTTTATTTGCCCTTTGAAATTGAACCAGCTCTTTTCAGTGAGGTAGAGGACTGGTGAGATAGCAGCTGAAGGGATACACTTATCTTACATGTCCATATGGAGTCAAGTCAGATGCCAGTGTTGAAGGACCCACCCTCGCAGCATATCATCCTTCTGCGCTGAGCTTATAAACCCTTTTATTGGCATCCTTGGCCTCTGCCTTACTATTGAAGGCAAGGGGGAACAAGATCGAAGCTGGCTTATGCTGAAATATATTTAAGGAAATGTGGGATTTGCAGACATACCAAGTGCTCAATTTCTAATAGGCCTCTTGTTTCCTCAGTATGGTCCTGAGATGGAAACCTGTTACCTGAAATAGTGTAGCATGTTAGTTGTATAAATCACACCTCCTTAGAACACAGCTGCAGGATGAATGCATGATGTACTGCTGTAAGTTCCTTCCTTGTTGCTTCATGTCTTAGTACGAGAAGCTTTAAGTCTGCTGAAAGGAGCTTGCTAGAGCTGTTACATAGCTTTGAGCAGGAGTGCTTTGCAAGCAGTCCATTGAGTGTGAGCTGGCAAAATCTAATAGCGGTTACTTGGACTGGGCAGGTAGAAACACTGCTCTAGATTCTGCCAGAGCCCAGTTTGATTGCAACTCATTTGCCATCCTCAGTGATGCATGGAGATACGTGATTGGTGACTGCTGCTGATGAAACACGACAGATCAATTCTAATTTTTTACTGGTGAAGACAGTTATTCATGGGGACATGCATCTGTCTCTTGCTATTTTATTCATAGTAAGAGGACTGTAAAGCAGTTGCAAGTCTGCTTTTTTGACTTTTGAGTATCAAACACTGTACAGTAGTGTATCTGAATTTGTCAGACATCTAGCTAAACCCATTTAAACTGCATGTAAAAGTAAATACCGTAGTCTAGAAGCACAGAGGACAGCCTTGTCTCTTCCTGAAAATCTATTGTATCAAGTTCAGTATTTCCTTCTGACTCTTGGGAGATTTACTCTCCCCTTGAATTTGCCACTTGCCTTGCAGAGGTATAATCTTTTTGACAGCGCTCTGCATAAGGCTAAGTGGTGGAAGACAATGTGTAATCATCCCTATTTTATTTCTTTCATGTTCCTCAGCAGTGTGTTAACCTTAAAATTCTCCATGAAAGATGGCATTGCTGTGTATAAAATGCTATAATCCAGCTTCAGACGTAGGCTTTGGTGGTTTTTGTGCCATGGGAACTAGGTGTGAAAATAGGCCTTTAAATGATAGAATGGTACTTCTTGATTTCGTGGCTCAGTATTGTACATAAATGTCCTTCAGCATGCGTGTGCAGTTTTTTCTTGTGACAATATAATGCAGGAAAAGTGAAATTAAAGGGAACAAAGCATAATTAAATGCTTGCATAGATTTCTGTGATGCACAAAAGGGTGCTCTGAGCTGCACTATTGATAATTTATTGTGTGGGTGTTTGACAAGCCCACACGTACCTCAGTGTACAACTCTGCAGATGCATTCCTCAGCGTTCTGCAGCACTGTTAATATTTTATTCATAAATCCTACTACTGAAACCATAAAGCGTCATCAACAGCATTAGTGCCTGTGAATTTGAGGGGTTTTGCCTAGCCATAAATATTTTGCTGTAAACTAGTTATGGTTCTAACATACAAAGGGATAATTAATACATGCAAGGCATCTATAGATTTAGAATTTGTTGTCTATTAGTCTTTTCCTTTGAAGAACGATTTTCCAAAATTTTCATCTTTAAAACCTTTTGTCTCTTTATAAAACAGAAAATAAATTTACCTGTTAATAAGGCACAAGGGGGAAAAGAGTATTTTGTTGTGACTTTGATTAAGTTTGCCTTATTTTATGAAGGTGTCAGTACCTTTATCTAGAAGATAACAAGGTTCTGCTTGTGTTGTCGAATGGGGAACAAATTCTTGATCTGTTCTAGGTAACACATAATTACTAAGAGGCTGGGGGAAAAGAAATCAATAGGTTAGTTTATCAGAAAGGTGTGTTGATCAAAATGAGCATCGCCTTCACCTTTAAAGCAGCAGTGTGGCAACTTTGGCCCATCAGCCCCATTCATGGCTCTTGCAGCTTCGTTTTTGTGGTGGTCATATTGCAGTGACGGCTTTGTTCCGAGTTTGTACACTATGTGGTATATGCAAGTATGATAGTCACGATTTAGTGCCGGGGCTTGAATTCATCCCAAAGACTGTCAGCTCCAAAGCACTGAACTCCATACCCTCTAGTGTTTTCTAACTGAAACTATTTTTGTTACGCTTTTCTGGAGGAGTAACTAAATCCTTTGCTCAGCCACAGTGCTTAAACATGATCTTGGCTTTAACTGGAAGTGCTCAGGTGCTGAAAGTCAGTATATAATAATTTGGCATTTAAAGATACAGGTCTAATTGTTTATTGTTCTTTCTGTCTCATTTCTATTCTTGCTGCTAAGCACCAGTTATAGGTGGACGAGGGGAGATCTTTAATCCTCCGTAGATTTTTGGAGAAACTGACAGTTCTGCAGTTCTCTGTTCTCCATTTCTTTGCACCAGCAATGACCCTGCTGCTCTTTGTCACCAGTGTTTCTTTTTATCACTCTCCTGGCAGCTGCTCTTGCTCCATTTTGATGTTGGAACAACAAATGAACTCCCTCTGAAGCTAATGTCATGCCAGCAGATTTTGAAGCAGCAAGAAAATCATCTCTGTCTCTGAAGACAGAACTGGAGACCTTTGTGAATGAGCTATGTTCCTAAAATAGCTCTGCAGCATGTTATCCCCAGAAGGTGAAGAAGTTAAAGCATCATGACATACCACTTATATTGTGTGAGCAAGATCCCTGAATAGTGGGGTGAGGAGAGGAGTGGGTTTCTTCCTTCTCATCCAAGTTGAAGTAATCACAATAAGTTTAGTATCTAAGTGCTTTGTTTCTGCAATGTCTTTTTCTTAGGAGGGGTAGAGGAGGAAGAGGCTAAGACACCAGTAATTAAAATAAATTGAATTATTTAGATTGTAGGTTTAATCAGTGAAGAAAATAACACTGCTGTGGTGGTGTTTTTTCGGAATGCCATCCTTCAGAGACCCAGCTAGCTTTTGTTCTGTCACTGATTCCAGTGACATCAAATTGAATGAACCAGTTGAATTGACCCAAATTGACTGTATGCATCTTGCTAAGCATTTTGTTCACAACATCATGGCTAACAGGTATGATTATTTCTCATCCTTCATTCAGTTACACTGAAGCAAAGCATGTGCTAAAACTTGCTTTGTCAGAATAACTGTGTTTTGACCCAGTGCTCTACAGATTAGATTCAGTGAAGTCTTGGGTGGGAGATAAAACCTTTAGGCTGTTAAGTTCTTGCAAATGATGCGTCAGTAAATATCAGTTAATTTTATTTGCTTTAGCTTTGTAATGATAACACAAAGTCCAGCCTCTTCCATTTCTTTGGTTTTTTTTCCTCATTTCAAGTCAGCAGAGCTTCTTAGAGCTTGTTTGTATAGTGACTAATCTTTTCTAGCGTAATAGCTCATAAATCAATCCTTCACCGTGTCAGAGTGCCTTGAGTGTTGTAATAGACCATGTTCATTCAGTATCAAAAAAAGAGCAATGCATTATGGAAACACTCATAAACAATAATTTTTAAATTGAGGTCTTTGCAGCAGGCACACCTATCCATTACAGCAGGGCAATTTTGAGAATGCATCTTAAATGCTGTTTTTCACTAAGGTACAGAGAAGTGATTATTCCCTGTGGTCTTGCCAGTTTTACTATATTTGTTTGTCATACACAGTCAAGATGGGAATTCATGAAAGACCAAAACATCTAGAAACTAACAGGACACAACAAACTTGCAGCCTTGTTCGTTGCAATGTCTCACCTCAGCATTGTCTTCAGAGTTTGACTCCTGTAAACTGGGATAATGTAATGCTAATTAAACTTGTTTGCATGGGAGATGTTGTAATTGGTGCAACTTGAAGCCTGTGCTTTTGTTTGATCATTACAGATATGGAAAAACAAATTTCAGGTTGACTCCTAACTTGCCTGTATATCTGACAGCAGACTTTGGCCTGTAATGTTAATTTGAAATGGACTGTGTGAAGCCAAATCCTTAGTTCATAAAATCAAAGGATTTATACAGCATCAGACTTCTCACATCTCCCTCACATAAGCTTTTCTGAATCACTTCTGTTAAGCAGTTGGTTGTTAGGTTCCCGTTCTGTAGTATCAGAGCACTTGGATGCTATCAGTGACAGCTCTGTTCACTAAATGACTGCTGAGCCTTCACACACTGAACTTCTGCCCTTGCCTGGAAGCCTTGTCAGTGGGTTTCACTGCGTACATTTGTGCAGATGTATATTTCTGGGTTTTTCTGTGCCTGCTGTATGTGAGGAGGCCAAGAGCTAAGTATGCATCAGTTAGTTGCATTTTATATTCTACAGCCACTATGCTGGCATCACTCACATCCCTGATGCCTTTCCAACTCAACGTCGCTGATTAGGTTTAAGAAAGTGGAATGTAGCTAAGGTGCTGTAAGGAGGCAAATGCAATCTAGCAGGAAAGCAGTGTGATTCCAAGATGGCCTGTGGATCAGGCTTCATTTAGTCTCTCCCTTACACAGAGGAAGGTTATTTAAAATTAGTATGCATTTAATTTTGTTGTTGGTTTTTATTAGCACCGATCTTTGTGCATCTTTTCTACCAGCCTCTTGCCATACAAGCTGATGTAGCAGGACATGGAGCTTTTCATAGTTTCATTCCAAGTAGTGCCATAGGTTCTCATGAATTGCTCTGGGTTTATACCCATTTGCAGAAGTAAATGACAGTATAACATATCATCTTGAAGAATCTGCAGGCAGCCATCTTAGAAATCTCTGTTTCTTCCCACTGTTGCTTAAGACAAAACAAATTTCGTATAATTAGTAGTGAAGGAAAATTGTAAGGACAGAATCATGCAGGAATCTCATTAAAATGTAAATGCTGAAATAACCCAGTGATTGGGTGTTGATTCTGTCCTCGCCCCCTCACTCCTCTTAGGAGCTGCTTTGTATTAAAAGTAACGTGTCTGCAGGAAGATGCTCCAACATCTGTTATTGCTGAAATGAAATGATTTGCTTGTTTTTTCTTTCCGTATTCTTCCAACATCTGCATGTGTAGATCTCCTGTATGTTAATAATTTCTAGTACTGATTGCTCATTTGCAGGAAAAAAATGCATTGAAGTGTATGAAGAGCTATCTTTGCCTAGGTGGGAAATGTTTTGGTGTGGAATTCTGTCTTGCCGTTCGTTTTCATTAGATGTTAAGTGAGTGTTCACCGTGAAAAGGAATGCTCTTGAAGTTTATGGGCTATGGCCTCTCTGTCTTCTGAAATGTCTGTGTCACCTTACATCACTAGAACCATGCAGATAACTTGCCTGATTTCCCATTCCTGGAGTGTTTGCAGGCAAATAATCACTTTTTCAATCTGGAATTCTTAAAAAAAAAAAACAAAAAAAAACTTTATTTTTGTTGGGACTTTGAATTTTGACATTACAGATTGATCCAAGAAATGGATTATAGGTGTATCTTGCTGACTGCTGGTGTTTTCCATCACTCTTTCTGTGGTTATTCTGCTAAGCTGGTATTTCTTTGTTTTCTCTTTTAGACGATTGCTCAAGTATTTATAGTTGCATGAACTGATTTTTTTAAAAATATAATATACTTATGAATGTGACCTGAAGTATTACTTTCTCAGTATTTGTACTAGAAAATTAAACAGCACAAAGGTTCATCGTAAGCAATTAGAAAATACTGAAGATTTAAGGATATTTAGAAATCTTCTCTGATCTTTAATTATCATGTGATTAATTCTGTCTTCCGGTCTTGAAACTAAATTGAAATTGGGAAGCACATGCTTAAATCATCCATATCCTGGAAAATACTTGAGCTTAATTTTAAGTATGTACATAAGTTACATTAGTTCAATGACTCATAACTACTTGCTTGAATCTTGTGCAGTGTCAGACTGACTAAATAAACAAGGGTTGTAATGTAAATACTACAGTAAATAAGATAAATATGGGTGTCTGGTTTTCTGTGAATTTATCACTTATTTTGACTTACTTCTACGGACACTTTCTGGTATGAAAATAAAATCTAAAAAAGAGGAAATATTCAACTAATTTTATAATATGCTGAAATGTATTAAGTTACATGAAAGAATCCATATTATAGTAATCCTGCATATATACGGGAAACGAGTACCAAGCGTGCATGGCAGATGGTTTCAAAGGAAATCCTCGAGAGCTAGGATTAAAAAGCAATTTTCAGCAAGTTTAAAATGGGTCTCCATATTTGGGTCACAGATATTAACTCTTTCATCACAAACAAATGAGAGAGGAGTCTTGTAGCATTGTTATGGAAATGTTTCTCTCAACTAAAGCTGACCAATATGCAATACCAAAGGAAGAAATGAGAACGTTGATTCTGTTTGTAGCCCTGCTGTTCTAGCCAGGGTGGGAGTTGCAGTGTACGGAGAGGATGGTATGCTGCAAGTTAATGGGTCTCACCACTTGGTTAACGATCACTGGTAACCTGATTGAAAACAATGTGTTTGTGGCTCCTCCAGTTCTTGTCTACCCACCCACACAGATTCAAACAAAGAGAACTTTGCAGAATAAAATGCTCGTGGAGAGTGGTCTTTTCGTTGTTTGGAAGTTGGAATTTTCAGAGAAACCTGAGGTATAAAGATTAAGGTACCTAAATGCTATTTTGTTTCAGATTTCTGAGCTCTGTTCCTGCCACTGCCAACTTATATTCATTTTATTGGTCTTTACATCAGAAGTCTGTATTTTTATGCCTCAGACACATGTAGATAATCCTGTTCCTTTCTTCTACCCGTCTTTTCATTGAAACTTTCTGGTATATCGCTTTTGGTGTGTTTAAAAAATGCCTGTTTCCGTGCAACAAACTTATGCTTATTTTGTTAGGATTTTTTATAAAATTGCAATTCAGCATTCTATTTTTTGTTTGATTTTATGATAAATAAGAAATTGAACGGCAATGCAAGAATGTCTTATTCAGCCATAAGTAACAGTGAACGTGGGCTGTGAGGTTTTGCTTGGAAGTATGTCTGCTTACAAGTTACAAGCAAGCCCATGTTTTCTCCGACGTTGTTTTAGGGGGGCACACTATTTACTTTTAAAAATAAGCTCTAACCTTGCTTATATTCTTATGTAAATAGTACCATGCAAACGTTATTCTAGGCTGCAGCTTCTCACATTAGAGTTTCCAGGACTAGTGTATCCAGGAATATTATCAATATCATGCATAAAAATGAGTGCAGTTTGGCTTTGGTTTCTGAGATCAAGAGAAGCCATTGGGTCTGTAGCTGGTATAAATAGCACAGCAAGTTGGGGATTATTGGCTTTAGCCAACTTACACCAGCTAGTAAACATGTTAGGAATGTAATTCACACATCAGTGCTCCTTTATACGCTTCTCACAGTGTAAAGGGAAGTTATCTGACATGGGCTAAATTCTTTTAAAGACTCCTGTGTTTCCGAGGCAAAAATTCAAGATGAACTCTTAAATAATGTCTATCACTAAATAATGACATGCAGGAACTGCTATTAGTTTGTGTTCTCAAGCTAAATGGGGTGTATTTTGAATAGATTTGCTCAGCTTTCTCAGCAGAGGTGTCTGATGCTCTGCTAAGTGAATTATAGAATTAATTGCTGGTTTAAATTTCGGCCCATGGAGAAGTTAATTGGGTTGCTCTTTGGCTATTATATTAGCCACATGTTAACAGCAAAGGACAATATACTTCTGAAAGGGCATCATAAATGTCCTAGTGGGATAACTAACTGCAGATATATCTACGAACTGTTAATTAATGCTGCTAAATAATAGGTGTTTTCTTCAGGACTGATCAAATGTATCAAAGGTCCTATCTGCTCTTTAGAAAATTCGGATGATGATGATGAAAGTGATACTATACAGAACTTGCCAGTGCTAAGCTCTTCCACCAAAACTAGAAAGCCTCAGTTGTCTCGTGATTGTTTTTTTTAACTGAATTTGAATCTGCTCTCCTAGGTATTTTCCAGCATTTCCTATGAGAAATTTCTGTATACATCTTGATATGGCAAGACTCAGCTTCATACGACCTTACCAGGTGCTTTTATTTTAGCACAATCAGTGTTTCAGATGATTATTCCTGCAAAAAATAAATTTAGTCTTTTTTTTTTATAAGTTGCCCTGGACTGCTTGGAGGCAATAGGTAAAAAAGCAGTCAGACTGAAGGCTGTCTGAGCTGGTACAACTGGTTACTCCCTCCCCCCAGTTCTTTGAGGCCTACTAACATCCATGCAAAAACTGGAGTTTGTTGATGCTTGATGACTCGAGATGGAAACTGAGCATAAAGATGTGTGTATTCTAGGCCTTAGCTGCTAATAGAGCATCTCCTATGGTCGTAACTCAAGTGCAAGTTCTAATGCTTTTATTCTTGGAACGACTGTGTCCAATTTGTGCCTAAATTCAGTATCCCAAGCTGTTGTCAGCCATTATGTGGCCACATTATGATATTAACTGAAAAGATTCTGGATTTTTTGCCCCATATCAAAAGTCACTTTGATCAAAATTCTGTAAACGCAGCTCAGAATTTTGACTTAGATTTTTCAAAACCTGCTATCCTTCAGAGGAAGTCATTCAGATCAACTCAGGTTCTGCTGTCACTGGTATCTTCCACGGCATTGGTTTCAAGTTGCTTTTTGCATGTTTGTGAGGTAGCAGATGATCTGAGCCATTTGTCTTTAGTTAATCATTAGAATCCATTCTCTTTACTTCAACAAGCTTACATCAACTTCTAAATAAGGAATTAGCGTTGATTTTAGTGAATTAGTCTACTTGATTCACTTTGCTCACTGTGCAATCAAGAATTTGATAAAGCAGGATTTTCTTGCACAGGGTCAAATGTCCATCCACGATGGAAGGAGGAGTAAGCTAATGTAGATAACCAAAATTTGTAAAGGTTCCTGGGGGGAGGAGGTGGGAAAGAGTCCTGAGTTCTCCTGTTAGGGCTAAATGTGAGTCATCCAGAACTAACAGTGAGGTGCAACTCTAAAGCAGTATGTCATGCTGTTAAAATGTTTAAAACTAGTATGAAAGGGAAAAATATCAGATGCTGTTTGGTAGAGCTGTATATATGTTCTACACTATGTTTGTTGTGAATCTCTTGTTTTCAATTAAAATAGTAACTGTCAAGGAAGATAATTCTAGTTCTTTGCAGCCTTCTGGAAGCTAATTCCTAGCAGCAGAGGTTGGTTGTGTAAGCAGGGTATTCAGGAACTTGTTCCTGCGCCCCTTCCTTCAGAAGAGTACTTGAGCATTTTGAGTTGGGATAGCAGCGCTATGTCAATGGGAATGGAAGGCCAAATAACCTGGTAGTAGTTCTTCAGTTTTACCCTGTAGTTGCTAGGGTATCCTAATGTTGATAAATGCACTTTCCAAAGCAGCGTTGTGCTCTTACAAATATGTAATTCTCTATGAAATTGTCTTTTTTCCAGAGTTCTGAGTACTGGAGACTATGGTTCTTTAAAATAGTTAAATACTTTCTTACCTGCAGAAGCTCTTAATGGGAAATAACAATGGTTTGGTTCCGCTGAGTGCTTCGGAATTACTCTACTTACATTTTGCAGTGTATATTTATTAAAAAATGTTTTGAGTAGATTACTGAAAGCAATAACCTATTCACGTCAAGGCTGTGAGTTCACTTAATGTAACTAGTTAGATGAAAGTGAAATCTTACATGCTGATAAATGTGAAATTTGTGCTTTAGATGGGCTTCTCTGCTCTTCTTATTGACGCTACTTTAAGTAGCGAGTTGGGGAAAACCAGATAATGGAAATTGATTCTTCTCTGCAGGTCTCGCTTACTGTTGGGCTTCGGCAGACCTAATCTGTGAAGATAATTAAGGTTCTTCTGCTCTGAATGCTGTAAGTGATTATTTTTTTTTTCTTTGGTTTTATGGAAATCACTAAGAACCCATTCACTCCACGTAGGGAAAAAGGTGAAAATGCCAAATCACAAACAAATGATGAAAATGAAGTTGATGCAGATCAGTTAAGACTGCACATGTTTGCAGGAATGATTTCCAGACCACATTTTATGGTCAGGAACACTCCTCTTTCCCCTCTAGCCATGCTGACAAAGGCAGTAGTGGAATCCTAATTTCATATTGTCAGTGAAGATGCCAAAGTAAACAATATTTTGATAGATTAGTAATTTGAGTGTGGTAGAGGGAATGTGCTGTTTCTGTGTATATTGTATTTGATAGAGAATGAACACCTGAAGAATTGGTATAGTGTCTTAGCCAGAAAATCCTTGTTGAGAAATCAGAGGGGTGATAAAACTCAAGTGGAATAACTGTTATTGTTAATGATGCAGGGTGATGGCCCTAGATGTTGTTTAGCAAAAGTTTGAGTTTTGGGTGATGAGATAACATAGTAGGAGACATTTAAAATAGTAGGATCAGCAGAGAGCTGTATTGTAAGTAAGTTATACATTATGTTAATGATGTGTATTATTTCTACGGGAGTATCTTTAACACAGTTGCTATTCTTGCACCAAAGAAGACATGCAAAGATATCTTCTTACCCCCCAATTTTCCCCCCCCCCAAATCCGTAAGAATTTTCTGACTTGCAGAACAAAGAAGTTGGAACTAATTACATAGCCAACACCTGCACCTGGCTCAGTTATTAAGAGAATATTTGGCATGGATGCTAAAATATTTTCTGACAAGAGAGCCTTGCCGATACATTTCCTCAGGGATGAAGATAGTCTCCTCATTTTTGGTTCATTAAAGCCATTTCCTTGATCAGTTAGTCAAAGTCTTGTTGGGAAGGAAAATATTTTTGCTTTTTAAATATAAAAATTTAGTTAACGGCTCATCAGGCTATTTGTAACCAGCCATGTCAAAGGTTATGATAGTGTATCACTTCAGTTCCAATGGCAGACGCATCGCATATGGATTGCCATTTTGATGGCTTTGAATGGTAATCTGACCCATAAAAACTGAAGCATAATATGCAAACTGATTTTTCTGGCCTGCCTTATTCTTGATGCCATCTGTGTTGGGATGGAAATGAGCCTGCTCAAAATGTGGCTTGCCAGTTTTAAGTAGAGTGATAGTGCCAGTCACAGATGGATTTAAAAGAATAGCCTCATGTAAACAAGAAAAGAAGGAAGATTCTCGTGAAAGCACTTTAAAGCATATTGTGTCTGTTAAATCCTGTGGCCTATGGAACATCTATCAGACTTTTCTGGGAATTCTTAATGGGGACTATGTAACCTCAAGTGTCTTTTAAAATAAAGAAATAATCCTTAGCTTCCAAATGTTGCTCTTCTACCACTGTTGCCTTCAATTGTCAAGTATATGCAGTGTATCCATGCAACAAAATTGATTACAGTATATTATTTTGTAAGGTTTGTAGAAATGTGTTCTTAATTTGTCGTGTGAATCCTGCTGAATTCCTTGCATTTGGTGTGCTGGGCCACCATTTCTGAGTTCTTGTCCATGACAGTTAACCAAGGTCTATCTTGCAGGTGAAGGTGAGTACCTATCTTTCTGCAGTATCTGTACTCAAAGCCTAAGGTGTTAAGCTCCTAGTTTTCACTATAGTCAATGAGATCTGTCTTTGCTCAGTTTAAGAGCCTGAGCTTTGAAGTTTAATTTGATGACCTTGTCTTAGGTGAAACCACAAGTGTATCTTGGTACTATTTATAATACAGAAATATATTAAATTATTTTCACTGGTTACAAATATAGTCTGCATAAATCTCCTTTTTTATCCTTTTTAAAATAGATTACATTGTTTGAGCTACCATACCCTTTTGCAGTAGGGAAGCATGCAAAAGAAGGCACTCATCAGTGATGCCATGTTCTTGACACTTGAACATCCCTCAAGTCCTCTTTAAGTCTTTTATTTCTAGGTTAAATAAACACCAATTTCAGTGATGTTTTATCTACGCCCTTTAATTACTGCTGTGGAGAGAAAGTTTCTGCCGATGCAAATGTGTTATTTTGTCATGTCACATCAAATTGCATCAGCCTTATATTTAGGAACAGAAAGAGGGGGAGGCAGAGACAGGATGTGGCTACAAATTGAACCAAAGGGTTTTCTTCAATACAGGCTGAAAATAGACAATTGAGACACCAATGCTTTTTCAAGCAAAAATCCATGAAAGGGAAAATCAAGTCTGTGATGGCAGAAGTGAAAAGCAGGCTGAGGGTGTGAGAAGAGGGAGTTCTAGATAGAGGTGTGGGCTGGTGTCATGGACAAGCTGATGAGCTCATTTCTGCAAACACCCCTTACACTGACTGGCTGGCAAGAAGTAGCTTTAGAATTTTAGACTGTGTACAGTTATTCTACTTCCTTCTGTGCTGGCTAAGAAGTTCTAGCCCTGTTTTCTCCTGTTTGTTGCGGGGCATACCACCTGCCCTTTCCTTTGTAATTATTTCACCTTCAGAGATAATTTGGTAGAAGCTCATAGATACTTATTTACACCAGCCAAAAATTTAACTAGTGACTTTAATGTTGTTTTTAGTGCTGCAACCAGTATTTGCCCGTAGAAATCCAGGTAGAAGAATGAAATGCTCCAAATACAATTCTAATACTGGTACACTACTGATATTCCAAGTCATGTTGGGCAGAAATGCTGTTATCGCAATATATAATATTTCAGCTTGTTTCTGTTAACTACTTCCAGTAGTAACTCTCAGTTCACATTACTTTTATTGTTTTTCCTTCCCAAGGAGTTTTGGATCAGGTCTTTTGTAATTGTTCTTCTACCTTTGCCCTACTTCTGCTGTACTTTTTTAAGCTAAACTTTTCAGTGTCTAACCCAGTGTTACCAAATATGTTTCTGTTTGAAATATATAGCTCTTAAAAAAAAAAAAAAAGGAAAAAAGAAAAAAAAAACACCCTGTGTAATTAGACTTTCTTTTTTTTTTTTTCTTAGTGAGAATGAGAATAATCAGATTTGTTTGGAAATCTAAGTGGTAGAAGCCTGTATTCAGCAGAAGCTGTAATGCTTTATTTGCATTAATTTTTCTGTGCCATGAATTTTGAGTAACTCTGAGAAGATACTGGGGAGAGTTCTCACAAATACGCTTTTAAAAGTGACAGTGCTGGTGCTCAGAGTATCCGGAAAACTAGTCAGTGTTTCAGATTTGCCTATTAGGTATGTATTCCAACATGTAGTTCTACTGATAGATGAGAAAAGTGATGGACATGGAATCTTTCATTCTTAGTCCAGCAACAGGACAAAATAAAAGCAAGCCCCTACTGATAAAATAAGCGGAACAATTTTTTTTGTCTCTGTATGATGTGGGTGGGTATCAGGCTTGTCTCAGCTGGGCAAGCTATTAACAAAAATGCCAAATTAAAACTATATCCTGATAAATAGAGGAAAATTACAGTAGCTATTCAAATGAATGTAGTGCTTTTTCCCAAATACTATTTATATTCTTCAAGCAAGTAATTCTGATTCTTCAGAAAATACAGTAGCATCTTCCCCATGGAAAACGACTTCTGCCCTCTCAGAACCGGACAGAAAATGATCTATTGAAATCAAATATATGTTATACATGTGATACAACGTGCTTTGAAATGATGGGGCTGATGGGAAGCTGGCAATTAAATGCTGAAAGATCATCTGTTTGAGAAGCATCAGATCTCCTGGTGTGGATGTGATCTGTAGGCGTAGTGGCAGCACTTACCAAATTAGAAAAAATAATATTCATTTCTTACAGCTAGGCACTTGGATTCTCTTCTTGGAAGCAGTTGGTGACTTTTAGAGATAATATTTTTATTCTTGTCACCAAGGATAATAAAAATGCATTGGAAGTGTAGAAGCTTGTTTATTTACAGCATTGACAGATGTAAAAACAAGACGGTATTTCGCACTGAAGCTAGACAGGCTGAGGTACCCCACTCTTCATAACTAAATATTATCAGTGCTCCCAAACTGTAAGATATCAAATGAAGTGATGCTGTAATACGATCTCTTAATTTTGAAATATTTACAGCTGGAAAACAAACACCCATGGTGCTAAATCCGTATACCTAGTGAAGCCTGATGAAAGCAAGGCGAGGAAAGGTTTGCGCCAGGCTTTATGTACAAAACTGTGGCACATGGGTGCATGGTTGTGCTCATGGTGAGCAGGTTCACAAATGGGAAAAGGGGCACGCTACTGATGTAGCTTACAGTGTGAGAAGTAACAGGCTTATGTTTTGGACTCAGGTGCAGCATTTGGTGTTCTGCCTTATGTGACTTTTGTATTTGGTAAATGCATCCCTTCTCTGGGGCATCTGGCTAGACTGTAAATGGAAGTGTAACAGCAGTCTGGGAATGCTTCCTCCAGTAGTGAAGGGAGGAGGTGAGAGAATCCTCTACAGATTCAAGTAATACTTAAGGAGTTCTGTGTGAATGAATGCTTTGTTCTTCATTTTCAGGTTAATCTACTTCCCAGCACTTAAGACAATCATGTCAAATTTTTCTCCCTCATGATTTTTTTTTAAGCTCATGAGAAAATTAAGAATGTCTCAGCAAACTATATTTTCTTAGTAAAGAATGCAGTTCTATTGTACTTTTTTTCAAAGCAAATCATAGAAATATTAAATACAGAAACAAAGATAGTTGTTTTATAGTTGGCACGCGTATTTTCCACACTTATTCAGTTTAAAATAATAGATGAAGACTGCAGATCAAATAAAGAGTCCACAAGCTTTCTCTAGATTGTTCACGAAAAAACACCCAACTGACAACACAGCATCAAGAAAATGTTTTTAATTAGTGTCTTTAGTTAATGGAAAAGCATTGTGGCTCTCAAACATATTATTAAATCTGTATTGCTTAGATAATAGGATGGGAAAAGACACTTGCACAGAGCGCTGTGTCAGATTTATCAGGGCGTGTTTTAATTCTAGTTCACTTTCTGGATTTCACAGCTATTTGTCTAGTATTGGGATAATTTGGAAGGCTGAGTAAAGCCAGATGACTGCAATGAACTCATTTTGTCTTTGGCTCATTCTGGAAAGAAAAAAAAAATCTATTTATGGGATACTGAGTATTGTTAAGACTTCTGTTCTTCCTGTTTCTCCAACTTTCTCTGGGCCACTGTCTTTGTGCCATCACCAATAATTACATCAAATTAATTCAACATAATTGAATTAATTATTAGCACTGAAGGTTAGCACCGTGACTTCCATTGAACCAAAGCTTTTATCCCCATTTTACTGAGATTTCATGAAATGTAAGTAAATCTGAATCATGGATGAAGCCTAAGGCAGCTCCCTTTCCATAAAATGCTATTGCTGTTCTGAAGAACTATCCTGCCACATTCATTCACTCATGGATGATAATGCCCTGTCTGCAAGGGGAATGCTCTGGAATTCTGTGTCAGTACTTAAATACTTCAGAAAAAAAATACTTGAATCGCCCCGGAGCCATTCAGTCAAAATCCAGATAGAGGGAGTAATCACTAGTAGAAATTTAGATCCGTAGAGGATATTGAACCTGGTTTAGCTGATGTGTATAAAAGAGAATTAGGACATAAGTTCTAAATGAGAATCAGAGGATGATTATGATTTCTAGTCCAAGCTCTGCTATTGACTTGCTATGTGATTTTGTGCAAGCTACTTCATTTTCTGGAAGCCCAATTTCTTTTCTTGGATGTTTTCCCTTCATAGAGATCTGAGGGGCTCATGTTGTCTGTTTGTACATCCATGGTCTAGGCGTAATGGAATATTTGAGTTCTCAGCATTTGTTCTCAAGATTTTCTCCTATTCTCATTTAAACAAAGTCCATGACTTTGAAAATGGCTGACGCCTTTCTTTCACAGAGGGTAGGCAGATGGTTTTTTTCTTGGCACCGTGAAGAACTATGCTCCCGGTGGGGCCAGATCCTGTAAAGCGTGGTTGTTAAAGCCAAGGGAGCTGTGCCAGCCTGTTGATATTGCTGGAGGTCCAATTGGTGGACAGTGGAAGCTTGTTTAGAATTAACAAAACTGGCCTCTTCAGCATATGTCTGTTTTCCTTTCGAAAGTCTATGTTAAATCAGAATTGGAGAGAAACAGCAAGGACTAAGCAATATCACATCTAATCCCCTTCTCAAACAATGTTTACACCTACATTTCAAATACATTACACTAGCTAACATCTGCCTTTACTGTCAGTTGTGGATTTTCATTGCTTCTCTCCTAGTAGTGCCAAATCATGAAGCATTGGAAACAATTGTCACATAGCCCTTTCTAGAGTCAGATACTGATTTCCTGCATGATGGACTTCCTTCAAAGTTCTCTTTTTATTTCAAAAGAATACCTTGTAATTTTCTAACATAAAAAAATCTTACGTGTAGAGGTGAATGGTCCCCCAAGGAATCAGGAACTTGTAGGTCTTTCATTGTAGAACCAGAGAATCATTTGAGTTGGAAGGGACCTTAAAGGTCATCTAGTCCAACCCCCCTGCAACAAACAGGATCTTCTACTAGATCAGGTTGCTCAGAGCCTGGTCCAGCCTGATCTTGAAAAGCATCTATCAAAGCGTGGAGATTGTGCAAGTCTCACTCAGCAGCTGGCTTTGCGAGAAGCTCTCTTGTGGAATCTCACTGCAGCCAGCAGTTTGAGAATGAACCCTTGTCTCTGAGTCAAAAGCCAGTTGCTGGACTGTGCTTTTTTTTTTTTTTTTTTTTTTTTGCAACAAGCTTATTGCAAGCCAGACTTTTCCTTTTTTTTCTTATAAAACAGTTTCTCTTTAAGCTAGACTAGGCCATGGAGAGTGACAGTAAAGTTTCTGTGAGAACTTGAAATACGGCTTTAAGAACTCACAAATTCTCCTAAGATACGTTGGGGCATCTGGCCACATGATTGATTGTTGGTATGGTAACAATCCCTGATTAGTGAACTGTCAAATTAAAATCCTCCTTAAGAGGCTAAACACTCCTGGACTTGAATGTTCTGTAGTACTGCTGTTTGTAAACATTTCTCCCATCAGCGGGCACATATTTTGCTCACATTGCAGCGGGTCTAGAATTGTAGCCAGAAAGTCATTGTACTACCTGTCACAGAGAGAACCACTGTTGCTAATCTGGAGCACCTCAAAATGCAATATTTACAAGAAAGGGAGGAATGAACAGGCAGCTTTGTTTTAACACTAATGGCAACAAGATACAACTCACTTCATATTGGGCATGATCTCAAATATAAGTACTTACAAACTTGGTCAGTAAGAACTGAATTCATGTTGTCTGAACTTGTACTGAACTGTTTATGGCTGGGAAGATAAAGTTCTTACAAGACTGTGGCTTTCAGAATTTTCTTTGTGAGCTGGAAGTAATCATTGGGAAAAACAAATAGATTGAGTTGCCCCTAAATCAGGGAGATTTTTGTCTATGCCCCTATTGCTGCCTGAATTTGGCATTTGGTGAGCATGCTGCAAAGCAGATCTGTTCGATTAGTCTAAGCATGCTCATTAATTATCCAAAACTGGATAATCTGGCCCAAATGGAGGAAGCGCATTGTCTCACTGGTGTTAGATGGTAAGCCTCCATGTTTCATTTGCTGTGTTTGATGCATTGCATGTCTCTGCTTTGTGATACCAAATGACTCTGTAAGGTAAAACTCTTGTCCTGCTGCTTTGTTTGCTTGATTCATATAAGCAGTCTTCTAACCTGCATTCTGAATTGTTTGTGCAATATTTAGGTGCATCAAAGCACAACTTTTGCGGAACGAGTTTATCCAGCAATTTACCTTCTTCTCTACCCTGTCGTCGTTATATATAACTCTGATGACATGAAGATTGCTGAAGTTTGTGAATTTTAATTTTTGCTGGAAGGCAACTTCTGGTAGTGTTCAATAGCATTACGCCTAATACTGAGGCTGACAAACTGCCTGAAGCCTGTCTGACCAATAGCAATTCCTTGTCAACAGGCAGACCTTTGGGTTTTGTTGTTTTGCCGGTTTGTAATCTCCTTTATGCTGATACTCTATAATGCTACCTTTACAGCACAGGCCTGCGCCCCCAAAATGTGCTGTTGTTTAACTGTCATTTGACATTGCTTGGTGCATGCAGCAGAGAAGCAAAGCATAGAGCGGAGGAGAACAGAAATAGAAGTGAACAGAACAAGAATGTCTGGCTATCATCGTTCATGCAATAAGACATCAGAGATCATATTCAGAAAGGACAGAATCCACAATAATGACAGGCCACAGCTCGTCAGAAATCATCACGTCAAACCAGCAGATTTTAATAAAAGCTCAGCATGCTGGAGAGACGTGTTTATTACAATGCGATTTCAGCATTGTACGTGCTCACCCGTACACGAGAAAGGGTGTATCTACAGGGCAGGCCATTGCCCAGGGCTGCAAAGCATTCGGTAGCTGTGAGTGAATGTGACTTGTAGGGACAGACGTTTGCTGGTTTGCCTAAGGCAGCAGAACCCATAGAGCTAGCATTGAACACAGTGCACTGTTCATTCTCCTGTGACCTTCTAGGAAATAAAGAAAAGCTATTACAGTGCAGTAACCAGAGAAGAAGCCACTTACTTCACTGAAACAGGACAAGTCTGCTACTCTGCTGCAGGAAGCTGTAAATGTATTTAATAACTTTGTCCAAAATCTGAGGCCTGTCCCACATTTACCATGTGGGAAGCTGTGGAACGTGAGAGGGAGGACTAATGTAACCACATACAAAGCCAGAAGAGTAAGGACCCTACTGAGAAGCAGCAGTTCACTCAGGTGTTGTCCTGGACTGGTGTCAGATCTTGAGCCAAGATGTTTTGTGGTTAAAGAGGTTTCAAGAAGCCTCCAATTTTATTCTTATTTTGGCGGCTAGATTATTATTCTCTGCTCAGAAAATGTTACCATCTTGTTTTGCAGAAATACCACTTCTGGAATTTATATTCGTGCTAATAGAAGCAGGCTTAGCAAAGGCATGGCAAGTCAGGTTACAGAGCTGAGCTATGAATCTTTAATAGTAAGTTGATTGCTGATTTTTTTTTTCTTTTGGAGTCTATTATTGGGCATTTTTTTATTTTCAAGAAGAACAAATAATTTTGGCACCTTAGGTAACTGTAGAAGATATTCCAACATAAACACTGAAATCTCAAGGTACCTAAAATATTATATATTATTTCTTGGAGAGGAAGGAGCATCCCAAAATAGGCTATTTCTGTGTTGTTTTATGAGTACTTACATAGCTGTGAATATTCTGAAGAATCTTCTTTATTAAAACTGAACTAATGCTGCTCAACAGATACTTCGCATTATTTTTTCCTTATTTTTTAGGAGATTTGATTCCTCAATCTTAATTTGCGAAATCCACCATGTACTTCTCAACAGTTTTTGATTGAGTCCAAACAGGGCCTACTGACAGCCAGGGAGACAGCAGGGTTTTCTTGAATATGCGTTGTGATGAACTTAGAAGATGGAGCGAGAGCCTCAAGCGCTGGTACCAGCTTTTGGGTCCGTGTGTACCTTCAGTGAAACAGAGCCAACTGTGAGAAATAGTATCAAATGGTTCTCTGTTTCCAGTTTTTGTTCTCTCCAGCTTCTGTTTTGTGTGCTTGGATTTGTGTGAGATGGCAGCAGTCAGAAGCAATGCGTTCCCCATCAAGGATCCTGAGATGGGTCAATGATCAGAACACGGGGGTGGCTGTGGAACCTGCCGCGGTCCTGGTGAAGAGCGTTCAGCACTGGGGACCTGCTGCCCTGTGGCCATGAGGATGTCTCTGAGCTGGCAAGGCAGTGTTCCAGACTAGCTTTATGTCAATTCGGTGACCAAATTAAATGGGAGTTTCAGTTCCTCACTGTTAAAAATAGACACAGTACTTCTGTGCTGCTTCTCAAGGATACTGTAAGATCAATACATAAAAGACCATGAGGCTTTAAGGTATTGCGTTCTAAAGATGTAATGCTTTGAAATAGTTAAGAAAACACATATCTGGCCTATATATTTGGGGTGTGGCAAGGGGGGAACAGCATCTTCAAACAGCAGTAGTTCAGATAATTCTTGAGGCCCTTTAATGAACATTTGGAGTTTCTGAAACCAAACCCAGCTTTGGTGGCCATTTAACTGGTCTGAAGGGAGTGAAATTTGAAGTTTTGAGCCGTAGGGATTTTTTTGGAAAACGCTCACAGTAGCTGGTGGGGGTGGGAAGCACAAATAAACGCAAACCATCTGAGAGGAGTGGTACAGTGTTGTATCAGTATCATGGGTTCAGGTGTACTCAGGGTCAATTTACAGGCTTACTAGTGCAGAGGGCAAGATTAATTGGCTTTGGTCAGCTTTTGCTTCGCTATCTGAATATCATTATCAGGAATGTAAATGATTATGCTATGCAGAGAAATACCACAATAGTCTCAGTGTCTCCTTTTATACTTGTCTCTTTTTAAACAGAGCTTTATCTAAATGCAAATCTGATTTCAGCCTTCTGATGAGGACATTATACAGTCATCCATTCCAGAAAAGCATAATTGGTGTATTATTTTATTTCTGACTCAACAGTTCTTGGTTTAGATAGTTTGTCTGCTGTACTATGCATAAAATTCAAGTTATCAGAAGGAAATTTACATTATTAGTCATGATTATAGCCAGATTTTGTGAGGTTGAGGGTTTTTTTTTCTTGGCAGATAAAAATGGTAACATTTGTGGGATGTTTTTAGAACAAAGGCAGTAGTGCAGATTCTTACTATTCTTCATTGTCCTTTTTTTGGTTTGTGTGTGTGTATGCAAAATGGGCAAATTACCACTAGTTACAATGCAAATTCTCTAATGCATTGTGGTGTACAAGTACAGAGTTAAATATTGGAAAGAGGTAAGTCTACACTATAGCATTATGCTAAGAAACTCTAGAAACTCTTTAGAATATTCTGATTAAATAGCTATTTTGCCAAATAGCCATCAGGTTTTCTGTGTCCTGTGGCAGACTTACAGTGAAGTGGGATAAGAAAGATAACAGTTGCTGTAGTATTTCTATTTTCATGACAAGTCATAGACTTGGAATCATCCTACCTGATTTAGGCTTCTAACTGCGGGATCTGTATTACAACCCTTGTTTTGCTACTCCTGCATTTGATGGAGAGATTAGGGAGGAACTGAGTCTGTGTATTACCTGAGCCTCATTTTGGAGTTTCTTTGTCATTCTGCTGGCTGGAGGGGTGGTGCAGGGATCTCTTACTGAGCTCCAGGAGTGTCATCACCCTGTTTCTCTAATGCCAAAATGAAATGAATCCAAACCAAAAATGCACGGAACTGATGTTCAGCATAGATTTCATTATGAAGAGAGAGAATGTTTTAGAGAAAAGATTGGAAGTGAATGAGAGATGAACCGCGTTTTGGGGATGTTCAGATCAGTATTTTAAGCTGAATGTTTTAGTGCAAATGCATAATTAGCAAATTTGATGAGCTGGCAGATTGAGTAGTCAAGCTGAAACCATTTTGAAAAGTCAGCTCTTAGTCAGTATTTCTGAATTTCTGTAACATCTTTTTGCTCAGTATCTAAGTCCTGTAGTGGATGAGGGTGAATGACTTCTATTAAACAAATATGAGTGAACAGAACTGGAATCAAACAACCATAATGAAAAGATTACAGTAGCAATGAAGAACTGACTTATTGTCCTCATGGTGGAAGAATGGTTTTCTAATTGTTTTAGAAACCTAATGGAAGCCATATTTTGGCTGTGAATAATTCTCAGGAGGTATTATTGTGAAGTCTTACCTCACCTCTCTTACTTTACTAATAGAACATATCAAATATTCAAAAGCAGACACACCCTAGGAAGCTCTGAGTGCACTGAACAACTCATCTGTTGTAGATAGTAGAGGAAGATGGGACTGTTCAGTGGTGAGTGAGGTTTTCTGACCTCAGGGACCTGCTGGGACCAGTACAGTTTTGTCTTTGTTACTTCTCAGTTCTGAGTATGACTGGCAGAAGGGAAAGCTTCTGAGGATGGGAGCCAGATTATTAAAGCTTTCATGCCCACAAGACATTGTGATTTCACACTGAACTGTGGTATGAAGTGTTGAAAATTAACTCCAATCAACGTCTACTGCATTTACTTTTGAGTTACCCGTAAATAATTAAAAAAAAGAAAAAAAAACTTCCTGCATTTTGTTCATGGAATCTCTCCTAAATATGTTATACTATTTGAGTCCTGAAGGTCTGTATTCCAGAATTCAGTAATAATAACAAAATCAAAATTAGCCTGAATGTTAAATTTCATCCACCTTTTGTTTCTGATGTGTATGAGGCTTCCTGGCACTGGGTGCAAAACCACAGGACTGCCAGTTGCCACATGTGATATTGGCATTGCCCATCTATCCATCTTGGGAATGCTCCTTATCTACTTTCTGAGATCCTCTGAATGTCAGTACTTTCCCAAGGATTATGTAAGGAAGTGACCAACCTGAATTAGTTTTAATAGATTTTACTTCATCCGTTCATGAGGCAGTAACTCTGTTAAGTGCTCACTTAAAACTGTCATCTTTTTCTCTTGAGAGGTAGGAAAAGGTTTTCCTTCTGAAGTGTCATCAGAGCTTTTCTTAGTGGCTTCCACGGCACCCCTCATTAGCTGTGACGCTTTATTTTCTAAGGACCTGCACAGACACACACAAAGCTTGCCTGTTGATAGCAGCTAAGCGGGTGGTGAGCTATATTGTGTGCTCTATTAGTCTGCACAAAAACATGTTCGGATTGCTGTCACCTCCTCCCCATTCCCATCCCACCTGTTTGGCTCATCTGCCTCATCTTGTGACTTGTCATTAGTCTGCCTTGTAAATAGTTTGTGGCAGAATCTTTTTCATGAGATACGTGTGTAGGTAGACACAGAAAGAGGGAGTACCTACCATGATTGAGCCTGAGTTCTTGACTGAAGATTATGGGCACAATTGCAATGCAGGTAATAATGCTAATGTTGCAAGGCTTTTTCTCACACATCTTCTGCAGACAAAGCTCTACCACAGGAACATTTTACAGGATGTTACTTTTTTGAATCCAGCTACCTGTTGTTGAATCACTGTGGCATAAATTTCACCAAGTCTTCAAACTTTTACTATGGCTTAAGCATTAAAGATATTGCTGTAAATCAGCATAGCTCTTGTTCCTGTTGTAGAGATATGCTCATTTATACCTGCTTGATTCCACCTCAGTCTATTGCTTTGTTTTACTAAAAATAGAGATCACGGTAGTAGATATCTCATGATGATGGGCATTTTGTAGATATTTAGTGAACAGCTTTTTGCCACGGTGAGAAGTGCTAGTGTCCACAAGTGTTCATATTGCAGGTGATTAGAAGATGATTTTTCAATGTTCCAGTGTTATTGTCCTAGGGTATTTATTCTGTTGTGCTTCAAAATTCTTGAGAGATACTAAATTCCATAGCAGATGGGAACAAATCTGTATCATGTCTAACAGAACATTTCTATTATTTTAGTCACTTTTTACCCTCTTATATATATATATATATATATATATATAAAATATAAATGTAATTGTCTATGCGTGGGGTTTTATTTTAAGCTGACAGACCCTGTCCTCGTATATTTATGATACACCGTTCAATTTGGGCTATTTTTTGTTATTGTGAGGAGCTGTATCTGCTTGGCAACTGAAAGGAACTGTAAGGAACTCTAAGGTATGACCCTTTCAAATCTGTGAGAAAGTTAATGTGAGTCCTGAATGAATATTTTATGAAATCTGAAGGGATTAGAACACTGTGTCTGATTCAAGAGTGCAGTGATCCTGCAGCAAATGTTTGAAGGTACTGGGAGCTTAATTCTCCATTTCTGTCAGAATATCAAAGAAATTAAAAAAGTCATATGAATGATGTTCCACTTACACGAAATAAAATGCAAACCTCCATAACCTACTCCCTAGTATTGGAGAGTCGCTCAAATAATTCTTCCAGTTTTCAGTATGTTTGTGAAAGGACCTGCATGGATTGTGTTATACGGGTGAGATCAGCTCTGAGCTGACCAAAGGCAGCCACTTACAAGAGGCTTTATCTTAGCCTAAACTGAGTTCTGATATGTTGCATGTACTGTGGCATTTCTTAAAGGGTTGTTGTCGTGAAATACATTTGGATGCAAAGTACTTAGAAATGATACAGTTTGTGTTTAAATTGCAGCCTACTTCTGCGCATTTTGCAAACTGCTGAAAAAGTATTGCAGCATATTAGAAATAATCAGTATGATTCTTAGCAGCCCATGCATGGGATAGTTATTGTGGTATTGTACTCAGAAATCGGCCACAGACATTACTTAGGGGAAGGAAAACATGTAAATAAATCCAAGTGGTGAGTAAGTATTATAATGGGTGCTGAAGTACTGACATGCGCCTACTTCATTATTCAGATACTTACGTATTATCTTTATTCTTAAAAGAGTAATGATGTAGAAGTGCTATCTTCCAAATGTTAATTTAGTTCTCTGCAGATGGTAACCATCTGTTAAATGACAAGTCCTTTACAGTGTTTGATTAGCACTTTGTATAGCTTAGATGGACTGATAGTTACAATATGTAAGTGTAGTTATTGAGGTGACACTTACTAGATTTGTTTGTTTTCTGTTGCTGTTTCAAACAACAGAAAATTTCAAAGCTCTCAATATTTTTTGCACATCTTCTGTATCTTGAGTGAAAGCTTGACATTCACAAGCCAGTTCACAACATATTCTTGAGAGAGTCGCAATGCTAGGAGATATTTTTAAATTACAACATAGCTCATAGCAATTATGAAGGCCCTAATTCTACAATGTCACCATGTGGGTGAACTCGTACAGGTACTCACAGAAAACACTGCAAGCTTGTATGAGCCTAAGGATCATCGTGGCTTGACAAGCAAACAGCTCTGTTGGAGCTGCCAGTTCTCTTTTATTTACTGTTGTTGTTTTTGTGTGTGGGTTTTTGTTGTTGTTGCTTTGTTGTTTTTTTTTTGTAACTAGGAAAAACTAGGATTATATTACAGCATAGCTTAGTATTACAATAGTAAAGTGATCTTCTCTGCATATTTGTCCGTAAGCTAAGCAAGTCCTGATCCATTTCATATTGTTTTCTTCTAAAGATTTTTTTCAAGTTATGGTGCTAAATTTTAATTTACATGCCTTCTTTTTGTTGTTGTAAAATTGCCTTATGTTTTTATGACTGTTTTTAATAAAATTCAGTGAGTATCCTGATTTGTGTTCTTGATTTTTCTACAGCTGAAAAGCACGATAATGGCTCCGCTACCCAATGCTGAATTAGTTCAGAACTCATTGCAGTTATATCGTTACTTGCTTCGATGCTGTAAGCAACTTCCTGAAGAGAACATTCGTCAGCATTATAAACATGCAATCAGGCAGGTGAGAAATGTAATTCTTTTCCCTCCTTGCGTTCGCATTTGTGTGGTAGGTCTTTTGTTTGTTTGTTTGTTTTTTCCTCCCACAATTTGAATCAATTTCTTATAACTCCTGGCACTTAAAAAAAAATTCTTCTGTAGGCTTGAAACCTCTGTGGATTCAAAGGATTATACAGGGATTATGTGAACGAGCATTTGATTTTGTTTGCTTTCCTTTGCTTGCTTGTCAGTTCTTGTGTTAGTCAAGATAGTGAACAACAATTGTTTATTCCCCTAGCCACATCCTTTTG
This sequence comes from Numida meleagris, assembly GCF_002078875.1. Taxonomy (NCBI): domain Eukaryota; kingdom Metazoa; phylum Chordata; class Aves; order Galliformes; family Numididae; genus Numida; species Numida meleagris. The sequence goes on along the minus strand of NC_034426.1, from coordinate 9,448,228 downwards.
GTAATACTTGCTAGTTCCCCATCTGGGATTGTTTTCCACAACAGGTGAATTTCATCTAGCTGTTTGTATGGAGGTCATTTAATGCCTTTGATCATACCTGCTGTCCTGTGTCTCTTGTAGTTTTACCGTAACAGACAGCTTCAAGGACACTTCACTATTCAGTGTTTTACTTAGGTGTTGTTCAATTTACTAGAATGCTACATGCTTATTAAATCAGAGCATGTATTTTCATGCATTTCTACATTAAGATGCCTTGATTGTTGTCCTGAATTGAAGTTCTCATAGTCTGTGATAATTTTTTTGGTATTTTTTTGCTGATTATGTGTGAAAGGAGTATAATATTTTATATGGAAAATACATTTGATAAGCCTTGCTATGGAAATAGCATAGGCAGGTGCTATGATGTATACTTTTAGCTTTTCAAATCAAAAGTTTGTTTGCGTTAAATTTCCTTCGGGGTTTAAAAGTGATCCTTATTTTAACAACTGGTGCATTGAGTTGGCTAATCAGTGTAACATTTAGATTAAATATTGCAGAGTTTCAAAGTTCACGCTGATGAAGATGATCCTGACAGAATACAGCAAATTATTAAGAGAGCCATTGAGGATGCTGACTGGGTCATGAACAAAGTAAGTGCATCGGATTGTCTAAGCTTTTCTCTGACTCAGTTCAAATTGAAGAAGAAAACACTGCAAAACGAATTATGTACAGCAAACTGTTCTGCTGCTTGGGACACTGAGGTATCCAGGTGAAAGGAAATAACCTGTCTGCTAGGTTTATGATTGCAATGGTTCTTGTGTAAAAATTCTTATTTGTCAATGTAAAGTTAAGTGTATTGTTTAGAACCATTGATGTTTTAAGTTAGTCTACATGCAACTTGTTTCCATTAAGAATTATATTAAATTTCCACAGTAGTGACTCATATAAATCTATCACCGAGGAAAGATGCAATATTTTTGCGAGTCACAGTTTGTAGATACTCACTGGCTGCATTCCTAACAGGAATCTATCCTCTATTAGTCAATTCATTTAAATTTGCAGAATACTTTTTTCTCAAGTCTTGTCTGTTGCTGTTCAGGTCAGGGTTAGACAACATAGCGGCAAAATTGTGGTAATCTATTTACTTGTACTTATCACCCGGTGGAAATGCATCTTTATTATCACAGTAGCAAAAAATATCTCTCAAATTGTCAGTTCCGCAAGGTCCACATCAATGTATGCTAGCTGCGGAACTGTGGAATGACAAACTGGATACTTAAAAGAATGTAGATTGTATGCCATTAGACAGCTGAGAGTACCCGGACTTCCTTGGATTTAAAATTGTCTGGTGAGCATGACACGTTAACGTGGATTTCTGAGTATAACAAAACAAGTCAAAAATTCCATTTGCTCTAAGTATCTGTGATTTAATCTACTAAATGACTGCTAAGTCCTTATCTCTGCCAGTCCATGAAATCCAAATAAGAATTGTTACAGGAGCGAGCACAGATTAGTCGTAGATTACAAAATTATAGCAGTAGCTAAATCCCAGCAGTTACAGTCTAGTAAATAACTGTCTGTGCATGAATCAGATTTTGTTCACCCTACAACTATGAAAACCATGAGTCAGATTCTGCAGCTGAGAGGAAGATCAGTTTCACAGTGCTCATGAAGAAGCAAATGTCTCCATTATTTTATACTGCAGATGGAAAGCCTATCAAATATCTGTTGAACTGAAAGGAAACTGAGGCAATTTTGTGTAGATGAGTAGACTTGTAAATCCTTGACAGTAAGAATCATTGCTTTTAGTTATGCATTTTTCTCCACTAATAACTTTTTTTTCCTTCAGTACAAAAAGCAGAAGTAGAAGAAGGATGAAGACAAGAATGTCGTTGGTAAGCATCCTTAGATGACTTCAGTCAAATAAGTCCAGTACTATATTATAGTTACTGCTTGCAATTTTACCTTACCTAATACAAATACAGTAATATTTCTGAAGCAATTGGAGATGATAGATAACTGACACAGCCTAGGTTCAAAGCATTAGCATGTATAATTACAAACCTTAGCTTAAAGCCAAACATCCCTAAGATTTGCATAGGCCGGAACATTTTTCAGGAAAACTAAGTGAGCACGAAAACATAATGCAGTACAAGTAATTAATAAATAATAAATAGTGCTCTGTCAGTTGTTCACATCTGATGAGTTACTCCCACGTGAAAAAAACTCAACTAGTATCTTAGAGTAAAGGTCTGCACTGAAAGCCTGCAAATTTGAGAAGTACTCATTCAGGACGAGAGCAAATTTCTCTTTGCTTGATTGTGGATTAAATTACACTATTAGATCTGGATACTCGGTGGTGTAACACTATTTGATACACTTAGTGTGGAAATTGTTTGTTTGGTAGCAATGTTCTTCTGCGTAAGTGCCAATGGGTTTAGGCTTATGTTTATGTAATGTTCATATCTAGTAGCAGAGAGAAGGGTGTGGGTTACTGAGTGGAGAACATTGCCATGGGGTCTTTAAGCCCATCTGAAGCTTAAACTACATTATCCTGTTGATAGCCAGATTGATTAGTCTCACCTCTTGTCCTTTCTTAAAGACATCTTCATTCTACTCTGTAGGTTTACGCTTGAACTAACGTTTGTCTTTTCTTATTTTAATACAGGTGCATGTCCCCTGTGACCCTAATTTCTAAACTCTCAAGAAAAGATGCCATTCAGCTGGGTTCTGTGCACTCAATGGTATGATCACTGAAACGTGCAGCCTTGTACAGGTATAAAGGCTTTCACATCTTTTTGAATTGTGTAATAAATGTCCTTTAAAAATGGGAGTCCATGTCCTTTTTAAAAAGAAGACCATAATTTCACTTCCCTAATGAATTTTCATTAGGAAAAACTCAGAAGAAACACTAGCTATCTTAATTACATTTAGGGATGCAAGAGTTTCCTTCAGCTGCGTCGTCTTCTTTTTAGCTGTACTTGGAACTTTCTGCCTCCAGATGGCAGCACATGCTGCTATATATGCGTGAAGTTCTAAGTATTTGAGGATTAGATTTATTTGTTTGTACTGTTTCCAAATTGCTGAGCTTATTCATCTGCGAAAATAGAACTCAAGTGCTAAACGAGATCTGTTCTGGGTTCCAGATTTTATTTTTTCATTCAGCCATGAAAGAAACAAGCAAAATCCCACTTCCAAGTAATCAAACAGAATTTCAGACAAGTGTTGTAAAAGAAATTAAGGCCATAATGTGAATGTTTATACCATAAAGTATTGTATCAAAAATTTTTGTTTGTATCTGCTCATCTTATACCTTACTCATCAAGCCTTCCTTCGCTCTGTTATTATGTCCTCTGTCATCTTCATTATTGTCCTCTCTCTAGCCCTTTATCTTCCACATCATCTTATACATCTTCCATTTTTGTAGTTTCTGTTCTACATCTTCTTTAATTCTGGTCTCTCTCATCTTGTCCCTCAACCCTGGTTCTTTCTCCTTCCCAAATAATTTTCTGGCATTTGTAGATGCATCAGAAAATACTAAGATATAACACAGAGGTCACCCTTCTGCTTAATTTCAAATAATAAAGAATGAAGTTGTAGAATGGGTGCAAGTTTTTCCTCATATGGGGAAAACTACTTCAATACATTTTTGGAAAGTGCAGTTGTTTTGGTTTGTCTTTCCAATATAGTTTGATGTGGGGTGGAACACTGGATATTTCAGCCCTGACATTTGACAAGGAGTATACAGTATGAAACCAAACACAAATAGAAAAGCTCAGATAAGTTTGAAGATAGACATAGGAATGTGTTATCTTTAATCAAGAGCAAAAAAGCTGCTGACCCTTGCAGTATTCCAATTCTGTTGAATAGATTTGGTCTGTAGTATGGAGATGTGGAGACAGCTTTTATTTCACTGCAGCATCAAAAACACTGAGACTCAGTAACAGTAACAGTGTATGGAAACGTTCTGTTTTCCTGAACTTTAAATGTAATTTTCTCAACAACCCTCCACTAACTAACTTTATGTAGTGTGAAACATAATGTTTTGCTCAGTTAATAGAATAATTTAATGTCTTCATATTATTCTTACATACATAGTATTTAATTTGTGAATAGCTCAACAGAGAATACACCAAGGAGCTGGAAGGTGTAACCATGGCATGTGCGCAGCTCCAAATGTCTGAGGTGCCAGCTGAGATCTGGGAGCATCAGACCAGAGGTATGAGAGATTTTAATTGATGGCAGACCAGGATCTGTGAATTTTAGTCTTTGGAAACTGGTAGAATATGAACTTCTTTGTAGGGTGCAGTTGAGGCAGGAGACGTTATGACTAAATATTTTGATGATAGTGATTCAGTTGTAGGGTGTTATGAGATTACTGAGTCATTTTTTTTTTTCATACAAAACACTATCTCATTCTCAAAATAATGAACCTGTGATGTGAAGATTACTCTATTTACACTGCTGGGGAACAGGTAATTTTCTTGGTGGTGGGGAGAGACAATGCAAACTTTTTACTTCCTTGTAATAGTGAAAGTAATCCCAATGTCTAAGACAGAAGTGTTTCTCTAATGACTGGACATTCAGCTGTGTAGCTGAGGCTTTCCTGCTTTCAAGACATAAAACACATTCTGTTCCTCAGTAGTATAATTTGAGGTGAAATATGCTATTTTACACAAAATTTACATGAGAACCTGAACTCTGAAACAAAATTTGAGCAGAGATCAATACTTCAGACCAAATTTATTATCCAGAAAAACCTCTCATCAGAAGTCATTTGATCCTGGAGGTGCCCTAACTTACCTGTCACTCTCCTGTTTGACCTGAGAGTTCATACAGTAAATTGGGTTTTCTCCAACTCTGTGCCTTTCTGTTTTCTGCAACCCTGCTCATTTCCTGAATTATTCCCTGTTTCACCAATGTCTTAATTTGGTGTTAATGTCACTGTGCTAAAGATTCTGTCAATTGCTGTGAGCAGACCCATTGTGGGAAAGACTTGTGCAGTTAGATGCATACCTTGATTTCTGCTGCTCACCTGGGGAAACTTAGTTGATAAGTCTCAGCCAGGGCTCTGCTGGTGGTTACAAAGAAAATATCAGTGCCAAATAGATTTGTGCATTTGTGTTTCTATATTCAGCCATCTAGAATTTTTAAAAATAGAGATGTTGGGTGCAAGTTAATATCCTGCATCAACAGTTTAATGAGAAGTTTGAGCTATTTTTCTCCTTGACTTCGCAAAAAGGGCCAAGCCTATTCTGGTTATTAGTTCCTTATTTCAGTGAAAAAGAAACCCAAACCTATTTCTGTACTTGTATATCGTGCCAGTTCTGGTAAATAATGGACTGTTGGTAGGTATATGTAATAACTGAACTTCGAAGCCTCGTGTTTTGCCGGGCCCAGTTATTGGCATTACCAGAGTAAACATTCAGTTACCAATGCTGCTTTCATCAGTTTTTATTGTGTTCACAAATTAACAACTACATTCTGGAAACAACTGTTTTGCAGCTGGTTACTGTAAGACCTTAGGTCAATAACTTTCAGGTAGTCCTGTACTGCTGAGGAGTGGCCTTAGCTGTTCAAAGGCTACGTACAGACAACTCTGTCAGTTAGGGTACCGGTAGGGTTTCACAGGAGGATTATGCAAACGTTAGAACAAAGGAAGAGACAGTTACGAGATTTCTGCTAAATAGATTGGGTAAATTAGTTTCAATTTTTGAAGTATGGGGAAAGATTAGTTGGATCCCATTTCAGCTGTGAAAAATGAGAAACAAGTTCTTAGTAATTACTTCCAGGTTGTATATTTATCAATACTGAGTCTAAGGCTAGAATCAAATTTGATGCTTCACTTTCTCTCTGAAATATTAGCTGAAAATTTTTTGAAAACATCTGTACAAAATGTAAATATGGAAATGACATATCTGGAAAGGCTGTAACAATGACAATTTAATAGTGAGTTGAGACATTTCAGTTTATAAATTCTTGCTCTTAAGCCCAGGGATATGTATTGAAGGATCTACTTTTAATTACCAGCCTCAGAGCCTCATGCAGAAGCTTTCTGTTTAGTCTTTCCTTTTTTTACTTTGTTGATATCAGATCTCTGTACTTACAATTAGATTGTAAATGTGTGGACTATCTAAAATACAAGAAAATATTCTATACTTTCCATACTTAAAAAGATGCGTATCTTTCTGATCACACTTCTGTGCCGGGTCTCACTGATCTCAGTTCATTCTTGCCGCTGAAAGTAATTTGTGCCTTCTGTATACTGAATAAATACTTCCATCTCAAGACGGGTTTTTCTTTACACCATTTGTCAGTAACTGAATATTCTTTAAATCATTCTTTGTACTCTAGCGCTTTGTGAACTTCTTCACATGATTTATTATATCACAGACACAGCTTTTTGTGTAGAGACACGTGAGCTTAAGAATTTGATGCTGAATAAAGACATCTCTTCTGGGGCATTTGGCTTATTTTCAGGTGTCATAAAGAAATGTTGTTTACTGCTATACTGTAAAGAGCAAGTGTACACACTGCTTCTGATAATATGTGAATAATATTCACAGTGATCTTTCTTAAGGGAAACAGTTCCTTATTTGTGGGTAGCTTTCAACTTGGCATTACAAAGAGTGCCTTCATATAAAACTCGGATAAGGTGCAAACTGAACAAATAGCTCGGTGCCTCTGAGTCTTAAATGCTCAGTATCATAACATTCATCCTCCATGTCCTTGGCCTTAGTAAGAACTAGTCTTTAAAGCTATATGCTTCACGATGTAGTATTCTGTGGTGTCATCCAAAATAACACATGTTTATTTGAAAAGTGAGTGGTCTTTTTGTCACAATTGTGTTCTAAGGCAAGTGAGTAACTCATGAAAATGGCTTTAAAATTCGCTTGCTGCCTGCCTGGTCATTTGCTTTGCTGTGGTCTTTGCTATTGCTCAGGGGCTGGCTATTTCTTCTTGAGCGTAAGCCAGCTGGAACATCTTTCAACTTTTGTATTATTTGATTTAATTTATCTTATACTTCTGTTAAGCCAGGTTTTATGAAATAGTGTTAACTGAAATACACACTAATCAGCAAGTATTCCTTTCAGCTTCTGATTAATCATAGCAGGCATTAGGGAAAAAAAAGTCTGTTCTTTGAAGAATGTTTTCTGTTTTCTTCATAGCTGTTTGTTGATATTTAAAATATTTTTGAACAGTTCGGAAATAGGGGGAGACATCTGTCACTTACAGCTAAGAACTTAGCAATACTTGTGTTTATCATTAAGAGATTCCTGACATTGCACACTTGAAGAGAAACCTTGTGTACTTAAGTAACCCCTAGAGTATGAAGAGGAGAATTCTGGACCTACTGTTTATTGGCCTGATGTGGGAACTGGGAGACCTAAGAGGTTAAATTCCCTGTCCTGTTGCTGTCAACCTGGATGCCTTTTTCCCCCAGAATAATTGTATTCTGCATTATTCCGTTTAGAAAAGGATTAACTTGAATTTTGAATCAATAACTTCTGAGCAAACTTTATTTGGATGTCTAACAACTTAATATAAAATACTCTTTCAGCTGCTGCCCCACAGCATTAAACCATCTCATTACCTTTGTGCTTCCTTCTGCTGGCATTAAACTTCAACTATTTAAAAACTAAAATACTCTGTGTCCTTCTATTATTATAGCTTATTTTTTGCACGATCTTTGATATCCTTCCATGTTTCCTGAAATAAGTTTTGAAATGGTGTTTTTCTTAATGTTTCCTGCTGTTCCACAGAACAAATTCTAAAAGTAAATATTAAGAGTTATAAAATTGACAATAAATTCTTGCAACTGATTAGATTGATTTCTGTTCTCTATTAGGTAATATCACTCAGGAGTCTTACTTTCATTTTCTCAGTGGTCATTTCATTGACAGAAAGTCAGCTGATAAGAAACAAGGAACAAGGAAAACAGTTATGTTTCAAAACATCAGACAGGGAGAGCCACAAAAATGATCAAAGGGATGGAACACCTCCCCTATGAGGACAGGCTGAGAGAGCTGGGGGTGTTCAGCCTGCAGAAGAGAAGGCTCCAGGAAGACCTGAGAGCGGCCTCTCGGTATCTAAAGCGAGCTTATAAGGAGGAATGGGACAGACTCTTTAGCAGGGTCTGTTGTGATACGCCCAGAGGAAACACTTTCAAACTGAAAAAGAGGAGATTTAGTTTGGATACAAGGAGGAAGTTCTTTAAAATAAGGGTCATGAGGCACTGGAACTGATTGCCCAGAGAGACGATGGTTCCCCATCCCTGGAGGCATAAAGGTCAGGCTGGACCAGGCTCTAAGCACCTGATTGAGCTGTAGATATTCTTTTTCATTGCAGGGGAGTTGGACTAGATGACCTTTATGGGTCCCTTCCAACTCAATTTTATGATTCTATGATTCTAAGTTAGTAGACTGGAAAATATTATATGATGACGGCCAACACGGGCATAGGTGGTGTTTCCTGGTGACTCCTCCAGGATACTCACTGATCTGAGGACTGTTTTTCCTTCCTAAAAATAGTCTTTGGTTTTCCACAGTTGTGCAACTGAGAGAGCTCATTTTATTTTGTTTTTAACTCCCTTTAGAGATCACAAAGCAGTGTGTTTAATTGTTGGTTATAGTGGAGAATGCAGACACCTACTGAGTTACAGACTCTACCTGAAGAGTTCTGCAAAGGTTAACCTCTGTTAGCTGGAAGTACATGGAAGAGCAGGTTGCAGCTTTATAGCCACGATTTTCAAAAGTAATTCTCATATTGCTTTTAGGTACCTGGAAGACCTTAAGAGTTATGTTTTAGTTAATCTTGTCTGTTCCACTGTATTACCATATTGCCTCAGGACAATGAGATCACTTCTCTGGACTGCTGTTTCGTATTCTGTCTTATCCTTTTGGATTACATACGAGGGTCTCTGGCTTACTCTCTGTATAGTAAGGCATAACTGTAACTACAATTAACAATTAGGTTGCAGTGTGTAAGATGGAGTAAACAATAATGCACAGTGGATCTGGATACTGTGTGTGGTGGTGGGTTTTTTTTGTTGTTTGTTTTTAAGAACCAAGGCAATTAGAGCTTTAACTATGCCTGTCTTATCTCACATACTCATTCTCTTCCCCTCCCAACATTATGTTCACCATCTTTAGCCTGCTGATTTCAGTACACAGAGCACCTCTCTGACTGTTCAGAACATTATTGGCAAGTAAGAGTAAAATGGTTATTCCCCTACTACTAGCATGACTCTGAATTAGGAAGATACTGAGATGGTCATAGCCATTTTACAATCATTTAAGGAGCACAGCTTAAAAGTAAATAGAAATCCAAACTCTGCTCCTGACAGATATAATACAACCAGCAGTATTTAACATAGTTAAATGCTACTGAGTCTGGTAATTTCTTATTGATTAAATACAGATCTTTTGAAAAGATACTTGTGAATTAAGAAACTTAAGGAATGGAGAGCAAATCCCTGCCCTGTAGAAACTGTTCATTATCCTCAGTTACTTCATAAGCAAAAATGAAGGTTTTACAACTTATATAATGCAAAGATGAATGGCAGCATAAAAAATAACATGAATGAAAATCCAGAACAGAACAAGAACATAAAATCCAAGATCAGAAACCATAAACTCATCTAACAAAGGCACTTTGATAAAAACAGATTGTGTGACAAACTGAACCCTTAATCAACTGACTGTATTGTATCATGTGTGTAATTTTTTTTTTATTTTCTACATAGAAATTTTTTTCTTATTTGTGTCTCAAAGAGGTCACAGGTTGTAATGGCATAACTTGGATCTGCAGAAATGTAACATTCTTAAGAAACTTGTATTCATAGAGAAGGCTTGTTAAAAGAAACACTGAGATAAATCTTGTCTTTACGTCGTAGTCTATAATCATAGAATGGCTTGGGAGAAAAAACTCACCATACATGAGCTATCACTTAATTCCTTATCCACAGCTATCACACATGGTGTGGGTGAAAAGTGAGGGTATATCATTATGTACTTTAGAAGTCAACTGAGAGGGTCACTCTACCAAATCAAGACATTATTAACTCTGAGGATTTCTTTCTTTTCACTAGAAAGTGAGAGGAGGAAATAACATTGAGATTTTAATCTTGTGCTGGTTATAGGGCTATTCTGAACTGTTTTATCTTCGTGGACAGTGTTATAAAGTTGCAGAAAATTCCCCTTTACAGTCCCTCCTGCCAAGTCTCAGAGGACTAAGCTGAAACGAGTCATAGTAAACTCAAGATGAAGCAAGAGCATGCTAAAAGTATTATTTCTGTCACTCAGGAATATTTTTAGTCTTGCAAACAGTGAAGTACGGTCTACATCAGCTCCTTTTGCTTTGGTGGCTGTGGTCCAAATAGCCCCTTGCTGCAATGGCTATATGAAATATTTAGACTGTGTTAAACGTCTTTTAAATCCTATTCTTCTGTGAATAGAGGCAAAAATTGTTACTCATAATAAAAGCACCCAATAATTAATTTGTAACATTCCTGTGATGTTTTTATTAGGACTGTTTATTATATATTAAACCCTATGGCTTAGCCCAATTCATAATTCAGTCCATAATGTTTTAGAATATATCATCACAGATTCTTCCACGTGTTTATTTTATTTCAAAGTGAATTTTCTAACTCCAAAGTGGTGTTCTCCCTTCCAAATTCAGTTTCAAATGCGGTCCTTCCTGTCAGTGTGTTCAAGAGTTGTGTGAATAAGCAGTGTGTTTGTTTGCTGCTCCCCCAAAAAAGAAACTAAATAGACAACCCCAACCTCTAACTGTTAAAGGTGGTGAGGACACGGTTGGACTAGCTGATCTTAGTGTTCTCTTACAACCTTAATGAGTCTGTGACAGTCTAGCAATGAAGTAGGTTGCATGGCAATGTTGTCCAGTCTTGTTCCTTGGAAGTTTTGGGGACCTGCCTGGATTGAGCCCTGAGCCTCCTTCTCTGACCTGGCTGCCGACCCTGCTTTGAGTAGGAGGATAGACAGATGAACTGCTGGGGTGCCTTTCAATCTGAATTTTCCTATACCCCTACCTAAATTCCTGTTGCTCTTAGGAATCATCTGGAGGTTATATCATGGTCCATGGTAGATTGTAAAAAAACAAAACAGCAACAAAAAAACCTTAGGCTGTTGTTTTAATGTTATCAGAAATGTTTTAAAACATTTCTGATAAATATAAGTCTGTCAAACTAAATTTATCCAAAGGAATCTGCATGGTCAGAAAAAGAGTGTATATTACACTGCACAGGCAATCTGTGAAGATGCACTGTCAACAACTGAAAGCTGAGGCTGTACGTAGCTGATCTCTGGTGCCTTTTCCAGATTTGAAATTTTCTAAAACATTGCTTCCAGAAGGCTAATCTGTGGGCTTAGTGATAGTGCAAAACCACAGCCAGGGTGCATACAAAAGGTAGGTAATTAATGTGGTCAGGAGAATGAGATTAGCATTTCTAGATGTGGGAAATGTTCCTGTGGTGTTTTCCTTACTGATCTACCCCTACTTTTAATCTCTTTTCTTATCAAACAGATGAACAGGCAGAGACAGTATCAACACAGAAATACTAGGCAATTTTTGCGAAAAGTTTCCTGCTGGCATTTTAGAAACCAAGTAGGGAGAGAAAAATACCAGAAATTGGGTATAAGTATGACCTGATTAGAAAGATACGGTAAACTGCAGCTCAGGTAGTTTAAAGTAAACTTTTTTTATGTGGACCATTTAAAGTTGCTGTTTTAGAATTTCTGGATCATACAAGCAAGGTGTCCAATGATTCTTTCTCTACCTTAAGTTACAACTGCTCCAGCAGTTGTAACTGCTGCAAACACCATAAAGAATACAGCAGGAGGGTGCCCTCTGTTTTAATGAACTAAGAATGTCTTGTTGGCTTCTCTGGCCAGCCAACATCACAGCCTATTATAGAAGGAAACTACCTCATAAGTGCTTCACAAAGAAAGCACATGACTTAGTGGCATAAGCAAGGAAGCAGCATGCTTTCGGAAGAGAAGATGGTTTGTGAGTATGCTTTGATTTTCTTCTGATACTGTCCCCTTCAAACTCAGCATCGTGGTTGTCCCTCAGTGTGGAAATGCAGAATTGGATGGTGATCTGTCCTTCTCTGGATATCACATTTGGTCCATGTTCTTCAGAGCCAGAATTTTTATTCTGGGATGCAGTACAGGAGTAGACCCACACTTGCTTTGGGAGTGAATTCTGCCCGTGTCTGAACTTGTGCCTAATAAAAGTTTCGTTTGACCCAAGTCAAATTAACAATGGTCTGTATCTTTTGAAAATGTGAACAGCAACACATAATATTAACTCACTAGTCAGGAACTCGCTCAAATATGGTGAGAGAAATGGAGAAGAATGGGATATATAATCTCTAGGTCCAGCTGATGAGAAGGACAATGAAAATGTTACTGTTGTACACATGAGAGTTTTTTTGAGAGAGGCTGAGCAATTCTTTTGCAGAGAAAAGATGCTTTCCAGTGGATCTGAGCTCCAGAGGCAACGACCTCAGCAATGTCCCCAAGAGAAAGAGAAATGGCTGTGAATCTTGCCATTGCCTGTGCTAACAGTGAGTCTGATAACCAAGGGAATGATAATGAAAATTTTATATTGGGAGAATAAAGGAGACTTGAAAGCACTTCTTCTAATCGCTTCCTGATACAGGAAATTAATGATAGTGACCATTAATCATTTTCCAATCAATTAACTTCCTGCTCCCTTAGTCCGGGATGGAGCACTGTAACTTCTGTTTGCATCTAAAATTATCCCGATTATATTACCTCTTTTTGCTTTAAGTAAAGATGTGATTTTTAGTATTTTAGAATTGTGCCTGTACACTTCCAAAATGGCAAAAATAGATTTCAGGCTCTGGAGATTTTTGTAAACTTCTCAGTAGACTTAATAATAACTTTACTGAGAGCTCATTATATTATGAAGAAAGAAGCTTTGTTTCATGCAGAGTGTGTAATGTATTTTGCAATTACAGTAATGTAAACTCATGAACTCAGTCATCTAGGAATGGTAAGAGAGAAGCAACTGCATGCTAGCAGTCAGTGATAAAACAGTGGATTAAGAGCAGTTGTTATTGCTCAGACTGATGTGATCCAACCTCCATGATAACACAGAATTATAACCCTAATGTTTTAGGGAGTGGTTAAGTCAACCTCCAAAACTATATCATTCTCTGTTTTACTTCACAGTAGATTTCTGAATAGTTTCTGTGAAAGTGCACTCTGTTCGTTATATTTCTAGTATATTCCCATGAGAAATAATACAGCAGCTGACTATATTTTCCTTCACTTTCTAAAGGGAATGTGCTATGAGATTTAAAAAATATATCTATATTAATGATATTTTAATATATTTGTATAAAAAAGAGCACAGAATTGCAGAATGTAGTCATGGTACATAAAAGTAGCTTCTGCTATTTCCTGGGCTGAATTTTAGCTTGAATTCCATTTCGTTTTATGTTTTTTTAACATTTTGAAGTGTTTGTTCTTGGTTTTGGCACAGATAGTTACAGGTTTCATTTATGAAGATCAGTATTCAAGTCTCTTTTGTGATTTGGCCTTGATAAGTTCTGTATCCTTCCGAGATCAGTCAGCTGTCTGTTACTTCAGACCACTCTATCACTACATGAGAGCACATTTGCTATTCTGTAGCTCACTGTTAGTTCTTGAGGAAAAAATACGTTTATGCATGTGGTAGTTGTAATGTCACATTTCTTTACACTACAGCTACGACAAACATGAATTGCAGTACCAGAGGTGAGATACCTAGTTCTGTGCATTTTCCCCATCCCCATGCCAGCTTTCCTTTATGCTCCTGAGAGTGAAGTGTTCGATAGGCTAAATATAATGAAATTATGTCATGGAATGTAGGCTGCAGAGCCCGGGAGACAGCCACATACAGACTACCTGTCAACTGCTAGGTGCTGTTTCACTTTTTTGCTTTAAATCTGCTAGTAACTGGCCTGTACTGCTGCAATTGTGGCTAAGGACCCAGTGAGTCACTACTTTTTGGAAGGCACGTCAGCTTGAGGCAACGTGCGTTCAGGCACAGAGAAATGTGGTTATTGGTTGCCTGGTTGCTCTCACCGTCCTTAACTAATGTTGGCAAAGAAGAAATGTCCACACACAGGAATTTTATGATATTACTGCACTTCTGAACATGCCCTGACTCTTACAGGGCAGGAAGGGATGGGTTTACTGGCAGAGTTTTTCTAGCTTTCATTTTCATTCTGGTGTTTACATCATGAAATTTTCAAATTTGCCCCATCATCATCTGATGCTGCCTAGACTGGGAGACGGCAAATGAAACCTTTCATTTTCCACCATAAACCGCTTTTTAACATACCTTAAATGTGCATAAAATAAAAAGAATCCAGACAGTAGATCTGGGATCCTGCTTGCATAAAGTGTCTAGACCTGAGTCCGTAATTCCAATTTTAATAGAAGGTTGTTAACCTCACTTCATAATGTACATTTCAAAATAATGAAGAAGCTAGTGAAAAAGATGCTACAGTTAATGGTAAATATATTAAAATTCTTTGGAATCACGGATGGTCCTTAAAGATACAGTAAGCAAGCAAAATACCAAATGGAAGAAATGGTTTTGCTATCTTTCAAATTTTGAGGGTGTATTCAAACCGAACAAGTTCTCTCTGGGAAATGAAAATCCAAACAAGTGGAACAGAAGATGATTGTCAGTAGTGAATACAAAGAGATGCTTGGGAGCACCTTTTGAGCAAAAGTGTTACTGATGGTATGTTTCTTTGTCAGAAACTGGTATTGCAAAGAAGCTTCCAATAAAAACAGTGCATCTATTGAGACTGCAAAACACAAAGGCAGTAAAGAATTGGTGAGGAGCTCTATTGCATAGATCTTCATGTTAAGACAGTGTCTGAGAGTTGACTACCATGGACCAATCTTTTGTGGTTGAGGGTGGGATGTCATAAAGAAAGTGTTCTAAGATTAGCTTTTACATTTTTTCACCTTCTAAATTAAATGCAGCAAATCAATCAGTTTGAAGTTTTATATTTTGATTAAAAAATGAGTCTCTTTTTCCATGTCTTCACTAGACGTTTGAGGAAGAGTGTGAGGAAGTAGAAATTTCCAGTCTATATTATTTTGTAATTCTCTGTGTGGGACATACACTTGTCACTGTTTCCATCTCCATGCTGTAGTGAAAGGACATTTTCACCATATTTCACCCAGAAGAACTTTAAGGCCAATGACACTTTAACATACCCAAGTGAGATTACTGAGCAGTGAGAAATAAGACCAGCAGAAGAGATGGGACTCCTGTAACTTTTGAAAAGTTTTCATCATACAGCTCCTGGTTTCTTCACGGTCCATGTGTCACAGCCTTTCTCTTCAATTTCTGGTGCCTTTAGTATGTAGCGTAGGATTTTGGGAAGGGGGTTTGTTTGTTTATTTATTGGCAGGAAGCATGTTTTAATCAAAAACCCCAGATTGCTAGCAATCTGCAATTTTTATGTGTTTATTTACTTCTGAGCTGACAAAGTCAGGAGAGGCTTTCTTGTGGCTCAGTGTCACGTTGTACCAGGCGTGAGATACTGCACAAAGAGAAACTACTTGTCTTAGAAGATCTTTTTTAAGTATGTAACACATAGTGAGGTGTTGCCAGGAAATTGATATCTTTTCTGGAGTCAAGTGACAGCAAGCTGGAAAACATGAGCAGCTAATTCAGAGAAAGGAACTTCAGCCTGGAAAAGAAACAGAAATTGAATTCATGTTCTTAATGAGTCAAATGAGTTAAGTCATTTGTACCACAAAGGAATGTAATGAGCGTCTTACTGAAGAGCGTGAGTCCATTTCTATAATGCAAATGGTCTTCCATGATCTGACTCTCTTTTAACTGTTCACCTTAATCTTTGGTATCTCATCTCAAGTAATTAGGCAGGGTTCTTTTGCTGGGAGTTTTGGTCCTCATACTGACTTGCACTTTTCCGATGGTTCAAAAATACCTTGGTTACAGCTGATCCTGCTAACAGGGCAGGCAGACGGACTGGGTTCCACGTGACGTCCTTTGCAATTCTTTTTAAATGCTTCTGTGTTATTTGTACTTTAAGGACCAAATTTTCTGATCAACCAGTGAGGTTAATCAAAGGGAGTAAAGTAGAAGGCAGAGTACATTTCCTCAGGGGAAGGAAATGCATAAAGAATGAAGCTATCAGTTTGTAAATGGAAATGGAGTACCTCATCTCCACTGTAGGTTTGCCAAGCATATCCTGGGTTGCATCAGGAGAAGTGTGATGTGCAGGTTAAGGTAGGTGATTTTGCCCCTTTACTCTGCTTTCATGAGACCCCACCTGGATTACTGCGTCCAGTTCTGGAGCTCCCAACACAAGAAGGACATAGTGTTGTTGGAGCAGATCCAGAGGAGGGCCACAAAGATGATCAGAGGGCTGGAGCACCTCCCCTACAGGGACAGGCTGAGAGAGTTGGGGCAGTTCAGCCTGGAGAAGGCTCTGAGCAGACCTTATAGCAGCCTTTCAATACATGAAAGGGGCCTGAAGGAAAGCTGGGGGGGGACTTCTTATAAGGGCGTGTAGCGACAGGATGAGGGGAAATGGTTTTAAACTAGAAGAGGGTAGATTTAGACTAGATATCAGGAAGAAATTTTTTACTGTGAGGGTGATGAGACACTGGCACAGGTTGCCCAGTGAGGTGAATGCCCCCTCCCTGGAAGCATTCAAGGCCAGGCTGGATGGGGCTGTGAGCAACCTCCTCTAGCGGGAGGTGTCCTTGCCTATAGCAGGGGGGTTGGAAATGGCCCTTCCAACCCAAATCATCCTATGATTCTATAGGTGGAGCATTTAAAGTCTTAGATCTTCTGAGATGACAAGTGTTCAGAGTTGGCTGCAATGTTACATTTCTGGCTTGTGATGTTGTATGGAATGTTTCTGAAAGATCAGTGTGGAGATGTCTCAAGGAGATTAGGTAGGCAAGAGAAATTAGATGAAAATCTCTAGCGATTTAGGAAGAGTTGGGACAATGGAAAATTGTATCTTTTGGGATACATGAAGTTAATAAAGTAAGCTCATTATCATCAGCTTTGCCTGAATGAAGTAGATCTTTTAGTCTGATCTCTAAGGAGCAGCCATACAAATATAGCTTGTTATTTAAATGTTTTTAAGAATAGAAAAACATCTTGAGTTGATGCAGAATACTGCAGTCAAAAAATGTGACATGATTTTGAATGAAATTGCAGAAAGTCTGTTGCTGAAGCTACAGACCACAGTTTTGTTTCTGTTTGCAGAAACAAAACAAAATTTGACTCAAAATTACTGCATGCTTAGAATGCCATTGAATAGGTCAAACATTCTGCTCTGAAAGGGCACCTCTTTCATCAAAGTTAATACAAGAAGAGCAAGTACTCGTTGCATTTTGTTATGGCAGAGGCAGAAGTGGCTTGGGCAATAAGAGGAAATCTGTGGAATTGGTTTTTTGAGGAAGGAACATTGCAGACACCATGGAATGTTTGTGGAAGGAGGGGACAGTGAGCTTGTTTTGCTGATCTCTGACTTCACCTAAGAAATGAGTGGTGAGATTTTTCTCGTTTATTTTGGTGTGTAAAAGAATAGGTCCTGTTTGAAAAACTGGTGATTAAGCAGTTCACTGAGTGGCTGTATGTACTGCCAGTCCCATAGTCAGCGCTTATGAGGAAAGATGTTTCTCCTCTTCTCGTCGTTCTAAATGTGACTTTTCCTACCACATCCCTATGTAGCCTTTCTTTGTTTTCAGCAGTCTCCTATCATGGAGAAGTAGTGAGGGTGTATAATAAAATCTTAGATATTCAATTCATTTAAATACCTACTAAGATATGTCCCTTTTCAGAACTATTTTAAGATTGTCTGTGTTCCTAGAAAAGACATAAGAAAAATGAAAGAATCTAAGCAATTTTTAAAATCCTGACAAAACAGGAAATGCTAAGATTGGTGCAACCTTGTTTTTTTGTTTTCTGAACTTTTCTTACAGTTAAGACACTTTCAATTTGACCACTGAGATACACTGTTATTAAAAAAAAAGTGTGAACGTTCATGAGCAGTGAATGCAAAGAATACAAGCATGATACAATCAAGCAAATGAATGCTCAAACTATAGAAAACTCAGATCTCTTTTTCAAGAGGTTCTTCTCTTGCAGCTCTGAATGTGATTTAAATACAAGTGTATTCATCCATGAACCCGTGTACATATAACCTCATCTATGAGTGTCTTCCACAAGCACTTACTGTTCACTTCTAAATAGCAAGCTGAGACATAGAGAAAAAAATGCCTTGCCCAAGCTTGCCTGATAGAAAAGTGGCTGATGAAAAGAGAACCTGTTTCCTTGTTTTTTGTATAGCCTTGTGCCAAATTTTTGCAGACCCTTGATCAGTACTGTAACTCTGTCTGTCATTATCATTGTAATTTGAAAACAGATCTAAAAAGTTTTATAACATAGTGTTATTCAGTCATACATAATACTCATGGAGACACAACTCGGGATAAAGCCCTTGAGACTGTACTGGCATACCACAGCGTTTCTGAGTCAGCAGCTCCCTAACAGCACCATGTTCTGTATGCCACTGTCAGCTCCCACATTGCTTGTGGCTTTTAGATCTTGAGAGGAAACCCAACTTTGTACTGTGTTTATATCCACATTTTGTCTAAAATCAGCTCAATAGTCCCACCTTCATCATCTGTCTATCCTTCTGGTATTGACACATACAACATTATGTGAATAATTTATAGTTTCAGAGAGTTGCAGTTTGCTCCCAGTTTAACATGTTGGTAAAGCACGAAGGGGCAAACCTTACAGGCAGCTATGACTGCAATATGGAGACATGTAGAGGAAAGAATTCTACAAATACTCTATTGAGAAAAGTCTCTTAAAATTATACCAAAAATAAGGAACTAAGATATTACCAAGTGTATAATCATGTTAAAATACCTGTCTTAAGGTATAAGTGCTTATTTAAATGCTTTACTGGTCAATTTCCTAACGGTCTATGATTCTGTAAAATTACTCTAAATTCTTTATGGAAGTCATAGGCTTAGTCTTTCTGCAGCCCCTAGCTGAATGTCTAGGAGAACAGCCAGCCACAGGTATAATCAATATGAGTTCCTCCAGGACACATTTTTTCCATTTTAACATTGCCTGCAGTGTTCACTGAAAAACTGTTTCCTGTGATATACTGCATTTATTGCAGAGAACTGTAGGAGTCAGAATTGCAGCACACTGTGCATGAAGTAAGATGTTTGTAACGTCAAGGAATTAGTCACAGTCCTGTCTCTGGTCAACCCCTATTACGTAATGCAGTGGCAGCACATCAACTGTGTGCCCTCCCATTCTGAATAGATTTAGGGATTCCCCTTTTGACCACTGTCCACTTGAAGTCTCAGTCTGCTGTTTTGCATATATAGCCCTGGGGCATATAAAATGCTTTGGCCTCACAGGAGGGATACAGAGCGGGGGAGACTGAAAGAAAGCAACTTTCACAGTGAAGACCATTTGGAAATATCACTCAGAAAAACAAGGTAAGGGCACTGTGTCTAATTGCTCTATTGGCTTTTCATTTACTGCAGCTTGCAAAGTGGAATAATTGTATAACAAACTATTATTTTTTTTATTAGAAGCAAAGTACTGGAATCAGTCTCCTCTTTCATTTCCAGGTTATCCTGCTACTCTGAAAACTTCATCCCCCTTCCAGCTGTCTTTAAAGGTCTGTGGGTGTAATGGGTAAAACCATAAATGTTCTTTGAACAACTCTGTTGTGAAAGCATAAATTGTAAGCAAGTTATTACACTAATTGCTAATAAATGAAAAATGGGAGCATCTTTTTTATTGTCTTTCTTTCTCTCACTCTTTTCTATCTTTCTCGTTTTCTCTGGTGCATACTTTTTCTTTCACTCTCTTTACCACTCTCTTTCTCTTTTTTCTTATTTATCTTTTTTAGTTTTTTTCTCACCATCTTTCCTTTTCTTTCTTCTTCTCTCTTCATTTCTGCATGCTTTAAAATTATACACAGCAGTATAATTTATAATAACAAACAGGCGCACTGCAGCATTTTTTATTGCAGTATAGTGATCTAGATTTGTTCCTATTTTGTAACTGTAGATAAATGCTTATTGCACACTATTTCTTTTACTTGGGTTAACAGACAAGTTCTAGCACCTTTCAGTTTCTGTACAGATAGTTGCATTCATTTCTTTTCCTGTGTGATTTTACAGCACGCAACATCCCAGCAGCCTAAAATGTGACTTATGAACCATATACAAACTCTGCAACTCATTCTGCTTTGCCAAGCAATTTTCTGTTTTGCTCTTTTTTTCCTGTCACACCTTTGCTTGCACAAAAATCGTCTTCACAGTCAGAACCTGGCAGAAAATCTACGCTGTAGTAAATAAAAATAAACTGCTTACATTCTTATATAAATGCAAGATTTTACATTCAAATACGTGCTTTGTGTGTACATCTTACAAAATACCAAATTCAACATCGTAGAATTCAGGCAACTGAATATATTGCAAAATGCTTTGGTTTAATTTACAAAGCAATTTTTTTTCTGGTGTTATTCATAAAATGATTATCATAGCAAAATTTTGCATCCCTTTTCCTTGCAAAGATATGGCGGTATGAATTAGTAGAACATTCAATAGCACCTTACAAACTTTTGGAAAACAAAGAACTTGGAAAAGGCACGTTTCAAGATGTGTCTTTCAGAGAAGTTAAGCACGGATGTGTTGACTATTTTAGGCTATTATTTACCTAATAATAGAATAAAACACGGTTGTGGCATTACTAAAACTAACATTTCTCCCTGTCAGTGTGTCATTACTGTAAGCATCAAGTAATTTTTCATTTTTAAATGCTGGAAGTTAATTAGATCAAATCTGTTAATCTGCAGTTTCTGCATCTTCTTAAAGGGAGTTACCTTCTTATTCAAAAACTGACCTTGTGGTTTTTTTTCTCTCTTCAGAAGCGTTCCCACATCACACAAAACAAGATTTCGGCAGTGTGAAGTAAAAGCATAAATAAAGTATACAAAATGCTGTGCCCATGGCAGTTTGCATTCAAACCTCGTGTTGTTAAGAGACAGTCCTCTGAAGAGAAGGATATCAATAATAACGTGGAGAAAGATACTAAGATCCACCGGTAAGATCTTTGTCTTTTAATAGTTTCATGGTTTTGCTTTTGTTTGAAAAGGAAAGATATTAAGTAACACGGGGCTCTGTTGTGTGCTTGCACTGCAGTAATTTTAACAAAAGAGCGGTTATCCCTGCGGGCATTAGGTGGTGTTGATTTAATAAGGTGGTGTTGGTTTAGTGAGGTACATTTAAGCTTTTGTATACATAATTGAGGAAATAAGTCACTATAGTTTAACTTTCATGGTTCTAAATTTATCTGGTATGCTATAATGGTTACACATATGCTAGGACTTAGGAGCCATTTATGTACTTATGTAAAACATAAAAGTGAAAACTAAGTATGTTGCTTTATACTGAATTGTCTTTTTCTCTCTTAAAGCTCTGTGAAAGGTGATGCCAAATTACACAGTCTAAGCAGGAAGCAGATAGAGATGTCACCTACAATCACTTCAGCAGAGGTCAGTGACGGAGAGGGGTGTTTCTAGCTTCACTGATACAGTTCCCACAGGTTGTGCTTACTGCTCAGAACCTTTCAAAGTTCTCATGCAAGGAGTAACTGTGGTTATAAGAGCTTAGGGGTGCTGTGAGATCTTTGGATGAAAGCTCTTTTCTGAATGAAAAGGTGCTTAGGTAAGCCTTGATGCCAGGTACCTGGCCCAGTGAGATTGGAGTGCCAAATTCCTTTATTCCTTTGAAACCCTACCCTTGTCCTTTCTCTAATTTTGTCTGATTTGCTTTTTTCCTGGGACTATGACTGTTATGTTAAGAGGCATTATTGAAATTAAAAAGTTATTTGTAGTGGCAAATACTGTTTGGTTAGTACAAAAGCGCTTTTGGCTGTTTCATATCAAACTGTAGATCAGGTCAGTAGTTTTGTACTCAAAAGAATAAGTACTCATGTTGGAGAAGATCACATTTCAGCCTTTACCTCTAAATTGTAGTATTCAATAGTAAAATAAAAATAAAACTGAAGCATTAAGATATTTAATAGGTTTGAAGATGGTGTGTATTTCTATCTTTTCTATGGCCAGAAACCCCCACAAAATGGTATCAAAGCTTCAAGCCAAATATCAAGATGTCCAAGACATGTAAAAGTAAGAAACTTGGAAAATGGATCCAGCCTTCTCGACACATTACACCTGACAGCAAAGGAGGTAAGACAGAAACCTAAGCAGTAATTTTTCCTAACTTTCTGAAGATCTGTAGTGCAACATTGTTTTTTAAAATTGTATTGTTTTTCAGGTTATCAATTGTCGGACCAAAGCTTGCCAAGGAGCACTCATGACCCCAAAGGGCCTGGTCAGAGGCACTAGAGATGGGCCAGTTCCTCCAGCAGAGCTTCTGCCTCAGGCAATAGACTTTGTCAAGCAGTACTACAGTTCATTCAAAGAGTAAGCCAACTGTGTCTTCATTTTTGCAATAAAAATCCTCTACCTCCCTACCTTTCTGTGGGACTGGGCTGCTTAATTTCTTCAGAGGATTGGCAGTTACATAGCATGCCTCCAAAAAAGGGATGATTATTAGAAAAGGTGAACAGAATTATTACTGTACTTCATATGCTGCTTCTGCCAATCCTAGGTCTAGAGAATACTACCGGGGAGTCTTTCAGTGCATTTCTCAGCCCCATTCCTTCAGAGTGTGTTGCATTATAGTATACTGGAATAAGCAGGTTCTTCAGGACTCTTCCAGGATGTGACTTTCTGTCTTCTTAACATTGGATGTTAATGGGATTAGCTCCTACTCGGATTAGTCTTAGACATGTGGGTAATGCTTGTAGTTTGTGGCGTTCCAAGCATCTTTTCTCTGTGTTCTTTTATTGTATGTTTTGCCTCTCAAGGCTTTGGCCAAAGAGTGGAAGGACAGTTGATACTACAGAGCTTCTCAACCTTGCTCTGTGCTATCGTCAACATAAGATTACTGAGCATGCTGAGAATGATGCTCTAGCTTCAGAATTGGTTTGTTTTTACAAAAATAGAGATGGTGCAGAGAGATCTTGTTGCAGGAAAAGCTGGAAGAGCTGCCTAAGGTCCAAGAATTTGCAGCGACAAAGTTTTCAAGTGACAAGCTTTCAAGTGACAATTCAGCATTTGCGTATTTCACTGTAAAACATCATTGGCTTTCAGAGGGACTCAGCCACATAATGGCTTCTTCTTTAGAGACTTTGAACTCTTCTACAAAGCTTTATTCCAGCAGAATCCCTTAGAAAATCCCTGTTTTACATGCAGACTGTGCTTACTTGCCAGAGTATTACATTTGCACATCTCTGTGCCTGTGGTATTTGATCACATTGATTTACACTATCTTACGTGCTTGCCCTTGATCTTTCATCTTGTCGAAAATGTGAAAACTCTCAGACAGTGCAGGCTATTTTCATTCTGTCTGTAGGCCAACAAAACAACTTTTGTCTGTGCTGTGATAAATATTTCCTAATGTTTTGACTTCATTTTCTATTATCAAACTAAAAAAATTTAGAATTAGTTTCCCTAACAAAATAATTGCTCAGCACTTCCTTTTTTTTGTATCAAAATCTTACTTACTTTGCTCAGAAGACCTCTGTCCTTGTGAAAGTAATTGAGCTTTGAGAGAACAGTCACTGTATTCCCACGTTGGGCTGAAGCTGGTCTGTTCTCTAAGTTCTATTTGATTGCGTTTTGACAATTTTTACCAAACTAGTCTGGAAAATCCAAATTTAAACTGAAAATTTGCACAGAAAAACTTGTGATCAATAAATATTTGCATTGGATGGTGAAAGGACAGTGTTGCTAGTTCCGTTTCTATTGTGGTAGTTTCTTCATGAGGCTAGTAAGCTGTCATTTGTATTCAGTAAATTCAGAAGACAAGAAAAAGTCACTTGATCAGGCCTCACTTAGAATTCTATGTACTTAACTCATCCCTTTATCTGGAATACCTGCTGCTTTTGATAAAAATCTCAGACCCTAGGCTGTTACAATAGAAAATAGCTATGCTTTGGGGACAGAAGTGTGATGCAATAGAGAGGACCTAGGGAGCAGATAATGGTGACTTCTCACACCTGGAACACAGTGGAATTACTAACTTTTTGAGGTAATGAATGCTTTCGTAAATGATGGAGTTTGTTGACTCATTTCGCACCCAAACTGTGCAGATACACAAGAAGGACAGATTTCTCAATGTATATCAAACTTGCACTATCTGAACTGGTATAGATACCAGTCCCCTCCTTGGAAATGGGCTCTACCTGCATTCATAAAATCAGCAATGCAGATGGAGGTCTCCTGTGAAAGGTTGCTTTGCCATTGAAAACTTTATGATTTCAGCAGTGTCTGAGCTCTTCTTGACCCAGAACAAAAGAAGCGTCTGCAATTCAGATCAGTTATAAGTAATGAAATTTTCATTGTTTTTTTTCATGGCTATTTCCTGTTCAACAGGTTAAAAATAGAGGAGCACCTGGCCCGAATAGAAACGGTGACCAAAGAGATAGAAACAACAGGAACCTACCATCTGACAAAGGATGAACTGACCTTTGCTGCCAAACAGGCCTGGAGGAATGCTCCAAGATGTATTGGGAGAATCCAGTGGTCCAATCTACAGGTAACTTATGACTCTAAAAATTATGGGCTGAATAGCTGTCTGCTGTAAGTCCAGAGAATGTCCTTTACTTTGGTAAAATGTGCCAATTGCTTCAACTGAGGACTGTCCTTCCTGTACATTTCATAAAATCAATATTTTTTGTACTTCTCTACTCCATAGTTGAAGGAAAATTTATATAGGACTGGTTAGAGTTAAGAGCCAATTAAGTCATGGAAGCAGGTGCATCTCTTGGGCCTTGGAGTATTGTTATGTGTGAAAATATAAGAACAGTAAAAGTAAACCTTTCCTAGTGGAGCTAAAAGTGAATTGAGAACTACTGATTTCCTATCCTTAGCTGTGTTAGAAAAATAACATACTTGTATTACTCTTTCAAAATTATTTTTTTTCTTGACCTTTTTTGGGGAAACGTACAGGTATTTGATGCACGTGATTGTAAAACAGCCAAGGAAATGTTTGAATGTATCTGTCGCCATATTCAGTATGCCACAAACAATGGAAATATAAGGTAGGTCTCCTTTATTTCATTTGAATTTTAAATAACAAAAATCCCATCTAGATCTGGATTCAAAACCAGGTCTAGGTCTGGATTCTCATCTCTGCTCTTAATTCTTCTAATATTTTCCTCTCACATACACCATCGGGCATTTTGAAAGTTTTTAACATTTGTGGCTAATGTTGCAAAAAGCTTTCATAATTCCTGGGGAAATAAATGATTTGAAGACTTGGGGAGGTGGGTGGAAAGAATGAATGATTTTATTCTTAATGATGTTTATTTTAGAAATATAAAATATTTGCTGCCAGTAACAATTTATGTCTTAATAATAAGAATGTGTTTGATGTGCTGTTGTGACGTAACTGAGTTTGATCATTTCTCTGAGCAGATCAGCCATCACCATCTTCCCTCAGAGGACTGATGGGAAACATGATTTCCGTGTTTGGAACAGCCAGCTCATCCGATATGCTGGATATCAAATGCCAGATGGGTCTGTCATAGGAGACCCTGCAAGTGTGGAGTTCACAAAGGTATAGTTCCAAATATGGAATTGTAACTGTTTTCCATTTTGTTTAACTCACCCGTGTTTCATTTATTTTTCTTGCTTTCTTTATGCAGACTGGGAGGGAGCTATGTATTTCTTGCCCCACAGATTCTAGGCGCAGGCTGAAGCAATAATTCCTTACTGTCCAGTGAAATTCTCCCCTCCATCTCAGAACAGAGAGAGCTACAACTCCTCTTAAGTCAGGGACATAATCTGTACTTGAATGATGTCTTAGTCTTGTTTGAGTGGGAAAGACAACCTTTAGCACCAAGAATTTACCTCAGAGGGTTAACAGCGGGGAGGACTTCAAAAATGGAACTCACTTTCTTTACTTACAGTTGTGCATTGAGCTTGGGTGGAAGCCGAAATATGGCCGCTTTGATGTAGTTCCACTCATTCTCCAAGCAAACGGCCAGGATCCAGAAATATTTGAATACCCGCCAGAGATTATCCTTGAAGTGCCAATGGAGCATCCAAAGTAAGCATACCAGCTGTAGGTAATCGCAGTTTTGCCTCTACCTCACCTTGGCAGGTGCTTAGCCTGTGCTTGTGGCAGTCATTTTATGAGTTCTTTGTTCGGATGAAATTATGGTAAATTGTCCTGAAAGACAAAATGCCTGTTAGAACAACAAAATGAGGCTTAAATTAATGAGGCTTAAATTAATGAGGTCAATAGTAGTTCTGTTGGATTTTTTTTTAATATGTTCTCCATTTCAATCAGATTCAGAATTAGAAAAAAAAAACCAACCAACCAATCAAACAAAAACAACATCATTTCTTATGCCAGTGGAATACACCTGTAAAATATGGTTGCACTCATAACAAAATGCTTATTGCTTTTTTTTTCTTTGTTTCTTTCTTCATCTTTGCTTTGGAAGTGACCTGCAGATTGCAGAACTCTGTCATACTGTTCAACTTTCTTGCAGGCCATTCCCAGTTACCACATTGCATGCAAAAACCTTCCTACAAGCTTTTGCAGATTGCTTCATGGGTTGGTCAGACAATGCTCTTTCACTTCCTGGGCTTTTTTGGTTGTTACCTAAAGGAGGAATACATAAAGTAACAAATTAAATGTTTATTTAACAGATACGAATGGTTTAAGGAGTTGGACCTGAAGTGGTATGCTCTGCCTGCTGTTGCCAACATGCTCCTTGAGGTGGGAGGCCTGGAATTTACTGGGTGTCCTTTCAATGGCTGGTACATGGGAACAGAGATTGGAGTGCGAGACTTCTGTGATGTACAGCGGTACAACATCTTGAAGGTAATCCTCTGAAAGAAAGGATTTTGTGACTCTGAGAAGAGAATGGATTTGAATGAGAATGGGTGAAATATTTCTGAGAAAGAGATGCTGTCAGCCTTTACACCTGTAAAAAAAAATATAAAACGTTGTCCTAAAGGGAATTTTTCCCCAGTTTTAACATGAGTATTGCTGATTCAGGAATTCTGGCCTTTGACTGCAAATTTCTCAGAGGTGTATTTGTTAGTTCCAGTCTGCTGTTGACAAGGCAGTAGAGTCCTGTATGTTAGTTGCAGGTCTTGTGCTCCTTGCCACTGCAAATTAATAATGATGACTTATAACCAGATGCTGCTATTCGCTAACCATGTGGTCCAGGAGAGCCCCCTTCCTTTCTCCAAACTGGAATAGCCTCATGACCTGGAGCTCTCTAATTCAAGCTTACCTCTAATGCCAAATGTGTACTTTCCCCAGCTTGAGATTGACCTTTCTCCTTTCTTGAATACTTTTATCTGCATATTAATGTGATGAGGTGGAGAAATCATGAGGTGTACATATAGCATAGTAAATTTGCTTTTCCCTTTTCTCTCTCTTTTCCACTTGTAGGAGGTTGGAAGAAGAATGGGACTGGAAACCAACAAACTTGCATCATTGTGGAAGGACCGAGCTGTTGTAGAGATAAATGTGGCTGTGCTTCATAGCTTCCAGGTAAGTCAGTGAGTCTAGTATCTGGAGACACACTGAACACTGTGTTTTTTCATTTCACTTACAACACCTTTATGCAAATATAGTGCCAGTGGGCCAACACTCAATGTACACGAGCTTACCAATATAATTCCAATAGAGTTATTATTTGTCTGTCTGGGAAAGCAGAGGAATGTAAATGTCCTGTTGTTGCCAGAAAAAACCCTCAGATAGAGGGAAAAGGGAGAAAAAAAGAAAAGGAAGTTAAAGGCAAGATTGTTCATCTTTTTAGCCCAGATGTCTAAGTGTCAAAATCTACATAAAGCCACTGAATTCATGTATTTCATTCATAATTACAGTCTCTTTAAGATATCGTGACATTATGAAAGATGAGTAAAAATGAAACATAAGCTTTTCAGCATGCATTCTCAGTGCTGGAAAGGTAAAATGCTGACGTTAAATTTAAAATGACTTAATAAGAATCCTTAGTCAAAGGTCCACCTACATCTTTATTTTATAGTTGCTCGTAGTAAATATTTCCCAATACTGTACAAATTCCTTCCAATATAAGCAAGCAAAAAGATTACTTTAACTACGCAATGGAAGCAGAATAGGCTTTTTAACACATATTTGTCTTTTTGCAATTATTCTAGAAACAAAATGTTACTATCATGGATCACCACTCAGCTGCGGAGTCCTTCATGAAATACATGCAGAACGAGTACCGCGTGCGAGGAGGCTGCCCAGCTGATTGGGTGTGGATTGTACCTCCGATGTCAGGGAGCATAACTCCTGTGTTCCACCAAGAGATGTTGAACTATGTCCTCACTCCTTTCTTTTACTACCAGGTACTCATTGTCAAAAAAATAAAAATAAAGATTCTAGCAGACAACTTCAGTAGTGCAGACGATAATATGAGATACAGAAAAGTCTGAGTGAAAAGCCCCTGTTACTCATACCACTCTTAGTCTTGGTACATACAAATCAAAGTTTACTGGGTAAATTCATAAAAGAGCAGGCAATTTCTATTATACTGTGCAAGATAATTTTAGTTCTGTTGAATTCCTAAGCTATAAATAAAATGCAATTTAGTGCTGTAGGGACTAGTCAGTGTTTGTACAGACAGCAAATCATAGATACAGATCCTGTCAAATCTGTCCCTTTCAACAGTACACAAATTGTGTATTTGTCGTTTTGCAACTTGTTTGAAACTTAGCTTTTTTTAATTGAAGGTGGATGCGTGGAAAACACATATCTGGCATGATGAGACCCGTAGGCCAAAGAAAAGAGAAATAAAATTGAGCGTCTTGGCAAAGTAAGTTGTTCAAATATACATCACAATTTTGTTGAAATATTCTATTTTTCTGGTGCTTCTCTTACACATATTTTTTTAATAATTATTACAGTAGGGATGATCTGATTTGTTTAAATTACAGACTTGCACGTACACATTTAGGTAATACTCATATCTAAGGTTCTCATTCAGGACTATCTATGTTGTATTGCTTCTTAACAATCTTCCAAGGAAAAGCCATGCTCAGAATGAGCCTTATCTAGGAAACTGCTTGTGAATCAGTCTGAATTTTTACACAGCTATATTCAAAATGACACACGATGTGCTTTTTTTTTCCTCAGGGCTGTACTCTTTGCGTCATTACTCCTGCGAAAAACAATGGCAGCCAGGTCCAAGGTGACTGTGATCTATGCAACAGAGACTGGGAAATCAGAAACACTAGCCAACAATCTGTGCAGCTTGTTCAGCTGTGCCTTCAACACTAAGGTAAAGAAGTATAGATCACTTAAACTAAACAGAAGATGAAGTTTGCCTAGTTTTATCCGCTTCTGCAAGATTTTTCCTTCTTTATTCTTGTGTTGCATATGTCCACTAAATATAAGTTAGTCTAGATTTTGTCTTTTTTCATATAGAATAATGCCTTGTAAATTTGGTCAAGAGTCATCTGACAATCAGAGTTATCTAATACTAGTCCTTATGTCTCCTAGCAGTTTCTCATGAGCTTTATATCTTCCAGATTCTGTGCATGGATGAGTACAACATCAGTGACTTGGAAAAAGAAACACTTCTTCTAGTGGTGACTAGCACTTTTGGAAACGGAGATTCTCCAAATAATGGAAAGGTACTATTTGCCTCAGAAGCACATATGCAGCTCAACTCAAAAGACTGCTGAGATGAGCACTTCAGAGTTCTCTCTGGTGACCAGTGGTAGGACCTGAGGGAACAGCACGAAGCTGCTTCAGGGGAAGACTGAGAATTAGGAAAAGGTTCTTTACCGAGAGAGGGGTTGGGCACTGGACCAGGCTAATTACGGAAGTGGCCATGGCACCTAGATGCTGGAGTTCAAGACGTGTTTAGGCAACACTCCTATACGTATGGTTTAATTTTTAAGTAGTCTTTTGTGGAGCCAGGAATTGGACTTGATTATTCTTGTGGATCCCTTTCATCTCAGGATATTCTGTATTTCAAAGACAGCCTTTCATTTCTCATGTACATAAGTAGTAAGGTATAGATTGGGGTCTCACTTCTTTTTTAAATCAATCAAAGAGTACTTTTCTAACATTAAATGCTTTATGAATTTTTATACAGACATTGAAGAACTCTTTGCTCACCCTGAAATTGCTGAGAAAAAAAATAAGGTAAAAATAATTTGTTATTTGGTTTACATACGATGAATCCTTTTGTATTTCATTCATCATAACATGGGGGTCTTATTTGTATGTCCCTCTGCAGATATGCTGTGTTTGGTTTGGGGTCCACCATGTATCCTGAGTTCTGTGCCTTTGCTCATGCCATTGACCAAAAACTGTCCCAGCTGGGGGCTTATCAGCTTACTCCAGTGGGTGAAGGAGATGAACTCAATGGTCAAGAGGAAGCCTTTCGCACATGGGCGGTCACTGCATTCAAGGTGACTTTAAGAATATCTAGCTTATGTATTAGTTCATTCATTCATTTCAATTATTTCGGTCTTTACTGACATCCCAGAAAAATGGGGAATAATGAAGGAAAACAGATGTGGATTTTTATCTGAATTTTGAACTTCCCTTTCATCTGCTGCTTGCCTAAATTGAATTTTCTGTAATTTTTTATTATTCTCATAAAGTTCCACAAAACCTTTTGGATAATGAGATGTCCAGTGTAAGTAAGGACAGTAGCATCAGACCTCTTAATTTTGCTAAGTAGATTTTTTTTTTCAGCTAGGTTGATGTAGAAGTGGAAATTTGCTGAAATCCTATAGCATTACTGAATTCAACAGATTCAATAAATAACAAGTCAGTGAAACTGAAATCTCCCCATAAACGTAGCACCAGCAAATGAACGACAAATGTGTGACAACACTAAGAATATTTATTTTCCATGAATAGTCATAATTACTACTTTTTTCTACAGACTGCCTGTGACATTTTTGACATCCGTGGGAAAAACAGTATTCAGTTGCCTGAGATATACACATCAGATGACAGCTGGAATCCTAAGAAACATAGGATAGTGTATGATTCTCAAACCATGGACTTGACTAAAGGTATTACTTCTGACTTTCTGCTGCTTCTATCAATTTTGGTTCATATAGGTCTGGATTGTAAAGGTTGTCTGAGGTTGGTAATGGTCATACTACAGTGCTAGATGGTAGAATTCCTGTAATGAAATAGTGCTCAGAGAAAAAAAGGTAGCATTTTACACTGAATAAGTCATTACATCTTCCAGCACAAAAACATCAGAACACCAGAGCTATACACGTTTTGACAATCCCAGAAGAACTATCTGTATCTCTGGTGCTGAGATACTTTTAGTCAGAGAAGCTGTGCACAGAGGACACGTGGCTGACTAGAAGTATATTGCGTTCTGGAGCAGGCGTGGTTCAGTTCTTTTCTCTGTATTCTTTGAAGATATATTAAACAAACCTAATGACAGAATTTTTCACTAGTTCTGTCCTCTTTTCTCAACAGCATTGGCAGACGTTCATGCAAAGGATATAATTCCCATGAAGCTGAAATTCAGACAAAATCTTCAGAGTTTCAAATCCAGGTATGATACCTTGTTCCTTTGAATGTTGCAGTACATTTTGTTAAAATCTTAAACAGTTGAAATGCTTGGTTATAAACATCTCTTCCCTATGATGCAGAGAAATATATTCAAATTTTGTACCATCCTTAGTAGAAGTAAATCATTATCACCAGACCACAATAGTTAGGGACTTCGCTTCTGTTTAGATAACAGCTGATTTCCCAGTGGAATCTCTGGCAGCAGAGGGAACTAAGTACCTTGATGAATATGGACCTCTGATATCTACTAAATGTGGAAGGTCAGGTGTATGAAGGTGTATGAAGTAAATATTTACTTCATTTAGGAAAAAAAATTGCCCCTTAATAGAGGGAAAAAAAAAAAAGTTGAGGATGGGAAGAGATATAGCACAAGAAGCTGCTATGGGTTGTACTACAAAGCAAGCTGAGACAAGACAACATAAAAATACAGGAAGATAATAAGTGCACTGGCATCTGTCTTAGAAATAGCATCCATGAATGCCTCTTCAACATCCTCCAGGAAGTCTCTTTCATCCCTGTTCTAAATACAGTCTTGTTATAGGATGTACTCTGAGCTGGTGTAATCTGTGAGCTATTCAGCCTTCAGTATAGCTGCACTTCCTTCCATTGGCTGACTACGGGCATACTTGTTCTATACTGGACAGATCAGGCAGCACTTCAGCATCTTATTTCTTTTAGTAGAAATCCTTCACATCTCTAGACTGTTCTTGTTTAAGTCTCCATGAATTACTAAGCTGATCTGATAATTTGATAAAGAACAGTAAGCCCTTGCCAACTGTCACTTCACATTTATGCCTTTTCTGTGTAATTTAAGGGAAATCCTGTCAACGTAATCAAGATCTAACTGATCTCTTTTTTTCTATATCTAGTCGTGTTACCATTCTAGTTAAGCTTTCCTGTGAGACTAATCAGGAAGTGCACTACCTGCCTGGAGAACATATTGGGATTTTCCCAGGCAACCAGCCAGAATTAGTCCATGGCCTCATTGCACGTGTTAAGGATGCCCCTCCAGCTGATCAGACTATCAGACTTGAAACCTGTACTGAAGGTAAGTTGGCTCCCTTCACATTTGATAACAGAGGATATTTGATAGGTTTTTCTAAAATTCATGAAAATGCTTATAGGCTGAATTTGACTATATTATCCTCCTCTTAAATTTCACTAGGATTTCGCTGATGACTTTAGGTATTCTTCTAATTCTAGATTCTGTTTTTATGTACTAAGGCAGTTCATGGTAACTTCACCAGTGTTATCTGATATTTTGGGCTGACACTATTTGTAATTCAGTTCCTAAAGTGGCTATTGACTGCAGTGAAATTAGTCTGCAGTTTCCTTATCGTTGTTACGTATCAGTGTCTTAAAATTGATTTACATGTCATGACCTTTTTTTTATTTTTACATCTTAGTGGCTGCAGTCTGTGAAATACTGGGACTCTAACACACAGAAAGATGATTTCCATCATTCTTTTTGCTTAAAACATAGTGTTTTACTGTAGTGTGGTTCTCTGCATCAGATTCTCCACTCACAAAAAGCTTGAAATGTCACATTAACCTGTGGTCCAGACCTGTATGAAGCCTAATCAGAAGTCATATTTTAAAAGACACTGAGTTTTGCAAATGCCTTGGGAACTGCCATGTGATCTTCTGTTTGCCTTGTTTCCAGGTGGCTACTGGGTAAGCGAGAAGAAGATTCCAGCTTGCACACTCTCCCAAGCGTTGACATATTTACTTGATATCACTACTCCACCCTCCCAACAACTTCTAAAAAAGCTCTCCCAGCTGGTAACAGCGGAAGGAGACAAACAGAGACTGGAAGTCTTATGTCATGTAAGTATCAGGGCTGGAGTTACACCAGAAATACTATGTAATGGATCACTCCGTGCCCTTCTAAAGCAGAAACTTTAGAAATGCTTGTAGTGATGGTGTTTGATTTGCATCCCTTTGTTACATATTCTGTGAGCTTGTACCAACCGCAGTGAGAGAAGGGGTGCTCTTATGGCTTAACTTATGCGTGGGAATCGAGTGTTTTTTTCAGATCTGGTATTTCCTCTGTGGTTGTGGGTGGGTCATTTTGCCTGCCTGTTTCTCTTGCCAGCCTTGTGGTGGCTTCTGATGAGATACCATTAAAAAATCTTACAGTTTGCAGAGGGAGAGGTTGCAGGGGAGCTGTTACATATTTTTGTCACAGAATTTGATACCGATCAAATGGGAGCGATGTCACTTAGAAACCAAAGACTCGTAGGTGTGGTAACTGCTTTGTTCTGCTGGGTTCAGCAATCACTCAGTAAGTGCTCAACAGGACCTGAGCTTACACAGATTTGTGGATATCCCATAGCAGGGGTCTGAAAAACAGATTCTACTTCAGTTTCTGTATCCTTTCTGGGAGAACTTATATGTGAGAAAAATTATATAGTGGGTATTTCTGTTTCCAAAAATTAAACAACTTTTTCAGGAAATCTCAGTATTAGTCTAGGGAAGGTTTCTAGAATTCTCTGCTGATTTGCGGTTTATTGCATATTTAACTGAATATAAAGTAGGAATCTTATTTTAAAAGTTACTTTTCAAACATCCTTGCTCTCCTGAACTGTGCATGACTTGCTGATATTGTGATGGTGGCCTTTGGCTTTTAGAGCACAGAAGAATACAATAAATGGAAGTTTTATAACAGCCCAAACATCCTGGAGGTCCTGGAAGAGTTTCCTTCTGCTGAAGTCACAACAGCTTTCTTACTGACTCAGCTGCCACTTCTGAAACCCAGATACTATTCTGTCAGTTCCTCCTGTGATATGACGCCCAGAGAGATCCATCTGACGGTTGCTGTGGTAAACTACAGGACAAGAGGTAATGAATTGGTTTTTTTACTTTCTGTCTTAATTAAATGATATTTAGTCTGTGTTGTGGTTCAGAAAAATCTGTGTATGCTATATGGCATGAAACATATCTGTAACAGAAAGTTTGTGTTGTGATATGTGCAGAATAGTACACAGCAGTACAGTTGCTCATACTGTATCAGGATTTGTTAAAATACTGCATCATTGGTATATCCTTGTTTTATAAATGATTACTAGATCATTTATATCATTTATATCCTTGTTTATAAGCATAATTTTAAGTACAAGCTGTGTTTTTTAAAGAACAAACAGCTTTTGAATACTTACAAATAATTTTCCTTTCCTCTTTTTAGATGGACAAGGGCCTTTGCACCATGGAGTCTGCAGCACATGGCTGAACAAAATAGCTCTCAATGAAACAGTCCCATGCTTTGTGCGCAGGTGAGCATATGCCAGAGAAAAAAAAGAAAAAAAACCCAAACAACCAAACCAGCAGTTCTTATTTCTTCTTCTTCCCTGTTTTCTTTTCAGTGGTTGTGTATGGTTTTTAAGGAACTGGTATTTGATTACAAGTTGGAGTATCTGAGTTTTTGAGGAGTGAGAAATGATAAATCATTAGAAAACTGTGAGAATTCTATCAATATGGCACTGTTCCCCTATGGAGCAGCTAAAGCTAAGTTAACAAGAAGCAGCTAAGCCTTTTTAGTGTTTTCACATTGACAACTTAGGCTGTGCTCTTCAAAATCATTCAGGAAACTGTTACTGAGGAGTCAGTCATAACCTCCTTGCTGCAGGTATCTTCCTGAGTATTTTGAGCTTGCAGCTCTGCAGTACAGACTGTTATTTCTCTTCTGTTCCAGTGCCTGCCTCATTTCAAAAAAGCCAAGGAAAATCTTGGAATAAGAATCATTTGGCAAATACCCACTGCATAATTCAGTGAAGCTTCTTTCCCTAGACATCTCCTGAAGTTAATTCCTGTGAAATTTTCAGGAAACTAATTGAAATCTTATTGGATTCTAATGGAGGAAATTGTTCAACGCTTTTAGAACATTCAGAAATGTTTTCTTAGTTTCTCCCAAGTGTTAACACCATACCTACTGTGGTGCAGATGGGTTGGGGAAAAGGAAGGGGTAAAGGGTAGAGGTGATCATGTACTGTTTTCTACCGTGTATTTCAGCTGTACCTTGTGACTTCAGGTAAGGGCTGAAGCCAATCGTTGTTTCTACAAAACCACTAATGGTTACTCTCCTAAATCACTGGGCACTTATCAGTGTTTATTTTGTAAAAAACAAGTGAGTCTGATTCTTCAGCCCTTCAAGATACATTTATCCTCACATAGAAAGCAGAATAAGAGAAGATTCCAGGCAGTAGAGGTGATCACTGTGTATTGTTCTGTCAGCTTTCTAGGAATACTTTTATTCTGAGTTTTACTTTACCTAACTAACATATTTTTGCATGCTAGTGCTGATGGATTCTGGCTTCCAAAGGAGCCAGCCAAGCCGTGCATTCTTATTGGCCCAGGAACAGGAATTGCTCCATTCAGAAGTTTCTGGCAGCAGCGTCTCTATGACTTGGAAAAGAAAGGTACTTACAGGGACTGCCACTTGGGGGAGGCCAGAACTCATCCAGCCAGAAGACATCCTTAGTCCTCCAAAGAAAATCTCTTCAGGTGGAGATTTTGTTTGGAGGACTACAACACAGGTGGAGACACTAATAAACATTAGCTAAGTAACCCATGTAGAGATTTGGCATCACAAGACTGAATCAAACACTGCATTGAAACAGCATCTCACATGAGACCATTCTGGCGGTCTTGAAGTATTTGGTCACTCAGAGGGAGTAGCCTGTGTAAGTACTATATGATCAGCATCTGCCCAGCTCTCACAAAGGGGCCACAATGCAGAGAGGAAATGCTTTGGCCTGTCTCTATCATCCTGCTTGGAAAATGTGCTTCAATAGGTGATTCCACGTAGTACTTCCAAGCATCAGGCAGATTCAATCCTAATGCAGACTTAAAATCAGGAGCTGTCACGCATGCACACATGTTCCTCAGAGTTTTAGCAAGAAAGACTGATTAGAAATAGTGGTTCCATTGCCTGACTAGTTGACGTGACAGGGCTCTCTCTGGGGACAGTAGTATGAGATAATAGGCCTTACTAGAAAAGCCAAAATAACTGTCTGGTGTTGGTTTCAGGGATCAAAGGTGGTGACATGACATTACTGTTTGGCTGCCGGCAGCCAGATATGGATCATATCTACAAAGAAGAAGTTGAAGAAATGAAGAGGAGAGGAGTTCTGAAGGAAGTTTTTACAGCTTACTCCAGGCAACCTGGCCAAGCTAAAGTAAGGCTGGTTCTTTTGTTCTTTGAGAGTTGGCTCCTTTAGGAAGGGTCCCTCAAGTTAACATTTGGGCTCTGTTTAACAATTTTGTTGAAAACCAAAACAAAGCAAAACAAAACTGTTGGCTTTTTGCTTCAGTGTATTGTGAACAAGTGACAGAAGTCCCCATTCCTCCAAACAGAGGAGCCTCTCACTGTTCACTTCTGTATGAGCACCATATATGTACATATGTATTTTAAATCCTCACTGCCTTATTGATAGGTGTAGTAGACATAGAATTAAACCTTTGAGTGCAAAACATCCTTTCAAATTAGAAGCTGGAACATTTTTTGGAAACCTTAAATTTTGCAGGATATTGATTAGCCCGTGAGTTAGAAATGAGATGGCTCCCATCATTTCTCACCAGTTCAGTACTCTTTTTAGCTGTCTTGGCTCTCTAGCAAGTCAGGAAGCTTTGGCAGTGGTTGGTTCTAAATAAAAGTCTCTTACTGTACTCTCTGGTTTAATCAAGGACAAGTCCAGCCTAATTCTAATGATATTTTTTTCTGTTTCTAAGGTCTATGTTCAAGATATTCTTCAAAACAAGTTGGAAACCAAAGTGTGTAATATCTTGCATAAAGAGGAAGGGCATCTGTATGTCTGTGGAGATGTGCGCATGGCCAGGGATGTTGCTCAGACTTTGAAAAGGATCCTTGTAAAAAACCTGAACCTCACAGAGCAGCAGGCAGAAGAGTATTTCTTCCAGCTAAAGGTATCCTGTGATGTACAAGGCATTCTTTCCATTCAGACAGTGCTCCAACACCAGTCACACTCAAGATCTTACAGGCTGCAATTAGCTTCTTTTCAGCAGCATGCTAAAGAAAATGCTTAACTGATCAGCTTAGTTTACTCTCCATGACTTAAAATGCGTGGTTGCTGTTCAGTTAGGTTGTACGAGTGACATGTCATGCTCCTCTCTTACATCCTACCATTTTGCCCAGTGTCCCTCTTCTGATCCTGGGCATTAGCTTTGCAGTGTCCCTGGAGCATCAAAAGTTTGACACGTTATTGTATCAAAAGAGGAATGTGAGTTTAAGAAATTCATGGGCCAGTCATTGACAACACAGTGTCTGTGTATGGCTGGCTTTGTAGGACTGTTCTGTTAGCAGAACTTGTCTGGAGCTTGTGTGTCTGCACTTTGGTTCCTTTTATTGGCAGCAACAAACTCCACCATCACAGAATCAGCGATATAAATGCTTACTTAAATGTCACAGAAGGATTCATCTCTTGAGTTTTTGTTGCTTGTTTTCTTTTTCAGAGCCAAAAGCGATACCATGAAGATATATTTGGGGCTGTGCTCCCACATGAAGTCAAAAGAATTTAAGAGATTTGCAACCCATTGGTCCAGGCGTGAAGCAGCAGACATTCTACATCATATTTGCACATTTCTTCTTCTCAAAAATCAAGGGATCAAATCCTTTATTCATGCTAAATGCTGCACATCTGATGGTAGGATTTGATTTCTGAGCTTTAGCCTTAAGTAAGAAAAATATGAACTTTAACTTTTCTGAGACTTCTTTTAATAGATCAATTTAATACTGAAGATGCAAATTATTTTTTTAATTCTATCTAGGTTAGTATAAATCTGTCATCTTTTGCAAATACAAAACATATATACAACCTGGTCCTGAGCAAAACTTAGAGGTTTTTTGCTATTAGTGATTTGTTTTAGTTTTTAGTTTTTTGCTATTGCTGGAAGTGATTTTTTTGTTGTTTTTATTTAATGGACTATTTATCTGTTTGGATTTATTTATATTATTGTTTTACTGTGCATATTATCTTCACTTCAAAGAAGCAAGCAGGTGGTTGTGACGCTTGGAAGTGTCCAGTGACTTGTTGTATCTGAAGCAATGCTTGCAGATGTGATAAAAATATAATGGCTTATGAGTGGAAATACCTGCTGCATACTCTTCAAATGTGTACATGTGAGGAGGCAGCAGTTTTGATTTCTGCTCTATGTGATTCAGGTACACCAACCTGACTTCTTGTCGTTACAGAGCCTATAGCAATGAGGTTCAGGAAGTTCAAAAGCACTTTGTACGTTTGATTTCTATGCTCTGACTTACTTGATTTGTTTGTAATAAAAGATGCCTTTATATTAAGACAAACAGATTGGTGTAGTTTAAATGTACCTCTTTGTGCTATTATCTTCAGCCTGAAAAAGTGCAGGTGGGAAGGTAGATGGAGGGGAACTGTTCTGTCACGGCCTGAGCTGATGATTGAGCACGTGGTGGAGGGGTGGCTGGCCCAGGAAGCACAGGTGCAAGCAATTCTCCTGTGCTTCCCATGGGACTGGAAGGGGTCCACCCCTCCCTGGGCTCATTTAGGGCGAGCCTCCGATGGGAGGGTGTCTGCTGGGTGAAGGCTGCTTCTTGAGGGGGTGTGTTTTATAGCCAGAGGACCCTCATCACCAGCTGGGTGAGTCAACTTTCTGTGTATGATTATAGGTATTTTTAATGATGCTTTGCCTGGTATCGTAGTGACCCCCTCAGAAGCAGTTTCTCTGCTTCCAAGGGCCACCACGTGGTGTGCTCCAACCAGCACTCCCTCCTTAAGCAAAGAGCCCATCCCCATGAGTTACACGGTCTGCCTAGGATTAGTTACGCAGTCTTGTTACTGGTAGGAAGGTGTAAATCCTGCCCTGTGGATTATGAGCTAAAGAATGTAAAATAACAATTGAAGCAATGTGTGTTGCCCTAGTTACGTGCTGACTTTGGCTCCTTTCCCTTGCAGTTCTGTCATGACTTCTAGTTCTTTTTCTAAAATCAGCAGGAATTTATGATGACAGTAAAAAGCTGAAGGTGAGATTTTTTTTCCTGTCATCCCTTGTCTCCAGGAGCTGGAATCCAATGAAGGATTTGACACTTAAAAGTCAACAGTATCATGTATGTGCAGTGTGTTCCGCACGCACTTGAGGACAGCTTTAAACGTAAGATGAGAAATGCAGCGTAGTTGAAGTGTGGGCAGTGATGGCGGAGAGCAGGAAGTGTTGGACAACAGAGACAGAGAGTGAAGGACAGAGCAGGCTCATAGCAAGTATGTGAGTGTTATTTCATACTTTAATGAAAATTCTCCGCTTCTGAAGCTTTGAGGTGGGATGGATGTAGAGCAAGGTAACTTCCATCTCCATTAAGGAAGTTCTCAATAAGCATGGGACTCATTGGACTCTGGACTTCAAATAAGTCCAACATAGATAGGAAACAGAAGTAAGTTCTGTATTTTAAAGTGTTACTGTGCTCCTTGCACTTCCAGGAGGTGTATTACAGCACAAGGCATTTGCCATGTGCTTACCAAAATCAGTATATTTTCTTGTCAGGAGCGCTGGTAGAGTGCTCCTCTCCAGCTTTAGGGTTTAAAATGCAACTGAGTGTCACATCACAGCTGTCTGGAGCTCTGAACGGCCCCTGTGCTTCACTTTGTCTTCATTAAGATGAGTGTTGGTTGACTTAGGGAGGGAAGCTTCTGTTGT
This sequence comes from Numida meleagris, assembly GCF_002078875.1. NCBI lineage: Eukaryota > Metazoa > Chordata > Aves > Galliformes > Numididae > Numida > Numida meleagris. Next base: position 9,407,810 of record NC_034426.1, on the reverse strand, counting down.
CTTTCAGAGAAAAGAGATTCTTGGACTATTCACCAATGAAAGACAAATGCTTTAAAAATAAAAAGAACTTCAAAATCTTACCTAAGAATGAGATATAAACAAATGTCATTGTAACAAAAATACAGAAGTCACATACTGTATTGTACAAATCACAGGTTAGAATGTGTTCTTAGGCCTTCAGCAGGAGACGGGTGATGAGGTAAGCGCCTTCGTGCTGGGTTTGCTGCTCTTCCTCCAGAAGAGGCGTCACCTGGGGCCGTGGGAGCTGCGCTGCTGGGTTACAGCTGCTGGGATGCAATGCAGGCAGGCAACAGCGAGCTTCCCCTTGCAGCCAGCGGGATGTAACCTTCATGCTTGAGGTTATTCGGGGCTTTTTTTAGTTGTATTTAAATACGTGACCTCGCCCTTCAAGTTTAATTTGATAATTACTTTCATTCTTTCTTTTTCTTTATGGAAAACAAGAAAGTTCAACTTATCTGAAGGTTTTTACTACTTGCGTATGAAAGATCTAGATAAGATGGATGAAATGTAAAACTGTGCTTTCAAGTGCACTGGCCTTTTCTGTGCAGGGCAGTACAAGGCCGCCGTTATTTCTGGCGTAAAGCTGTTGGGCAGCAGCACAGTGACCCCGGGGTTAACGGATTAATTAACGCGCTGCTGCGTTGCAGCGCTGGCTGGAGCTGGGGCACACCCAGGGGAAGGGCAGCAGGTTCTGGGGCCTGGCCTTGGGCAGGAGGCAGCTCCTGCTTCTGTGGCAGCAGCTGGGCAGCCTTCTCCCGGCCGCTGTTGGTGTCTGATCAGTGCGGGCTGAGTCCTGTGGCGATGTCGGGTGAAGGGGCCCTGCTGCTTCCCGGCAGCACAGGGGGATAAATTCCTCCAAACCCTAAGTGGCCTGGGTGGTCTGTGTGATGAGCTGGGAGCTAAGAAGAAGAGCTTTCCACGAGATAACATGAAGATCGCCTTAACTGAAGCTCCCTGTGCGGTATCATAACCGAATGACCAGCTCTGCTAGGAGGCAGCTCCACCAGGAGCTCTGCTCAGAGCTCGGGCCCTGCTCTGCCCCCTCAGCTTTCCCAAGCTCTCAGCATAGTCTAATGCTTCGGGAAAAGTCCGTGTTGGAGTTATTAAGCCGGGTAACTTGGCCCATTGTAGCGGGTGGGAAAGCTTCCTGGTGCGTGCTGAGCGGCTGCAGGGAGGCGATGGAAACCGTGGTGTGCGGTGGGACCGGCAGCTGCCTGAGGGCGCTGGGTTCTCACTGAGCGTGGTGCCCTGTTTGATACCATTTGTGGTGAGCATCCGAGCAGTTGTGGCCACCAGGAATCGTGCTGATGAATGAGAGCCCTGCAGTAGCAGCAGGTGCTCGTGACTGAGCTGAGCGTGCAGAGGCATCGTGCAGGGTCACAGGGGCGGCCTGAGGCAGCTCAGCGTGGCTGGCAGTGGGGATGGATGCGCAGGGACAGGCGCTGCCCCAGCGCTCGCTGCAGTGGGGCTGTGCTGGCCCTGAGTCCAGGGGGCTCGGCTCGGTGGCCCAACTGCGTGCCCTGTGGGCAGGGCAGGATGAGCTGCTTGTGCTTTAGTTTGGCTACAAGTAAACGGGGGGCAGGTCAAACCACAATTCTGTAACACTTGCATTATCCAGAGCAAAGTTTTATTTGCCGAAAAGATTCCTACGTATCCAGAATTTCATGAGCATAATGTGCACTTTTTTTTTTCTTGCTGGTTGCATAAACTAATACAGAAACCGTTGTTAATACTAACAATTTTTAATTAATTTAATAGCAATTCTGGAAGACACTCTGATAGAAAATACTTAAAAAAAAATTTTACTGTACAAAGTTTACATCACATTTGAAAAGAAAAACGTGTCATTTTCACCATATTACAGACTCCATTTACATTCACTATTGACGTGTGGCTATTGTAGCAGCATTGTACAGCCAGCTTCACATTTACACCTCTACAACAGGGCAGGCTTACTGCGCTTCACGCCGCACACCCGCACACCAGGAGACAGCACACGTGGCCATAAGCAGCGCGAGCCAACGCCTGCTGCCCAGCTGTGACGTGGGCAGGAGCCCACCAGCTCCACAGGTTCTGTGTGACTTCCATGTGCCTCGCACAGCTCACTGCCACAAATATTACCCACAGACGGTAATCGGCCCTCTCGGAAACACTGGGTTTTGCTTTTAAGAGCCATTTATGGGAGTTCATCACAAAACCAAGGAAGGCTGAATTTGAATCTCAGATTTCATGGTTTAAAGGCAAGCTTTAAAACCCTTCCTGCAGCAGGATGGTATTCCATCACCCCGCAGTGCTCATGGGTCAGCCCCATCTGCTTGCAGCACACTGCAGAGTGCGGCACAAAGGGACGAGCTGCCTGCTGGAAGCAGGGCCAGCACAGCGTTCTGCCAGGAAGCAGCCTTCACAGCCAGGGTTTAACCCTCACGTGAGGGCAGTTAAATAGGGAGAACAAAGTTCTTTGGCTTTTAATTTTATTTTAAGCTAGCTAGTCACCCCGCACAGGCTGTCTGTCCAGCCAGCCATCCTGGAGGGAAAGACTGAGAAGGCCACGCTTTCTCAGCATTGTTCTTGCACGCTGCCACAGCAGCACTGCTGCTGATGGCCAAGTGAGCCATCACTGCGTTTCTTTCCCACACTGAAAGCTCTGGGTGTCCCAGGTGAGACCTGTTATACACACAGTTGCAGGAATAGCAGCAAGCATGCTGTGGGTTAGCAGAAGGGCTGCTCAGACCCAATGGCTGTGAAGCAATGTCTGCGTCCAGCGGCAGCTTCTGCTCTCCCCTAAGGCAAGGTACGCTGCAGCCCACAGGTTCATAATGTTAACGTGGCTTTGAAGCACATTTCTCTTTGCTTTAGGCTTGTATTGTGCTGTTGATGCTTGAGCAGTACTGTTGGAAAACAACCTCTGTTTCTGACAATGTTATTGTGAGAGAGCAAACAGCAGCGAGGCTGGGCGAGGAGCAGGCGGTGGCGGCAGCTGAACGCGCAGTGTGTGGGGGGCTCGACTGCTTCACTGAGGTGGTGAGGGAGGCCAGGAGAACCATGTCACCACGCCTGGCTGCCACCAAGCCAATTTTGTTTTATATTTGAGACGCATTTTAAAAGCACCATAGCACAGTGGAGGAAAAGTAGGAGTGAAGTGCTCTCCTCAACAGAACAGAACTCTTTTTCCCCCCCCTCCCCTCCCCCATGGGGGGCATGAGACAACACGTAATGCAGCTTGCAATTCATTTGCAAGTGAGATAACGCATCTGTCACCTCGAATGCAGTATTCAGCTGTGTCCTTTATCAGTCTGCCTATCACACATTGTAGCACGTGGTTTCCTTTTGATTTTGGGGGCTTGGGTCTTTTCTTGGTCTTAAAATTACACTTTGAAACAAGTCTGAGCTGTTGGACTGAGTCGGGTTCTCTGGAACGAAACAGAATTTTCCTCACTGCGAGGTTTTTGCTGTTCTTAGCTTTCCTCAAAACTACTGCTTAGTCCTAAATTTCTTAAATTCTTGCAGGCTTATGTGACTGCCTAGAGGAGCACATGTGCACGTAGGGGAGAGAAATGACTTTGAATCTTTTAACAAGCTCTGTGTATCAGAACAGCGTGTAACACGTTTAGGAATGGCTTTTTCCCTTGTTTTCCTTCTCTCCCTGGAGCTCTAACTAGTGAAATACCTGTTCTTCTGCAAAGGAGATGGCAAGCGGGGCAGCAAGAGCCTGGCCAGGCAGTGCTGCTGGTTCAAGGGACTGGAACAGGCTGTGCCTGGAGCTTCCGAGGAGGAGCCTGGTGCCTGGGAGCCTGCTCCGGGGCAGCCTGCACAGCGGGTCCTGGGCAGGCCGCTTGGGGTGGCCCTGCCTGCGCGGGGCTGGGAGCGGATGGACACAGGGGTCCGCTCCCACCTCAACCAGCCTGAGATTCTGTGGCACGGCAGTTGAGCTTTTCTGGTGAGTTCTGTGTTGAAGAGTGCTTGGTTCTCTGTTTCAAGTGAGATGGCAATACGCTTGACAGCAAACTCTCCTGTAAGTAGTAGATTTTTACTACTTTAACTTAATGCAAGGTCACCCAGAGCTTGGACCAACCCCGTGGAAACAAACCAGAGTAATCACAAACCGAATTAGCAGTTTGGATAAATCACGATGCGATAAATTTTACCTTAATGAGAGAAAAACATAATTTAAAACTCCGTCTCCTTGTGTGAGATACATAAGCATTCTGAAACAAAACGGTTCCACTTGTCTTAGGGAAAAATGCACCGAACGCAGAAGATCGTTCCTATTTAGACCACAGACACAAGAAGGAACTAGAAAAAGGTTGGTTTCTTTTTGTGCTAGTTGGATGGCTGTAGTTAAACTGATTCACTGTTTATTATGCTTTAAAAAAAATATAGTTCACACAGAAGTATCATGTAAACATTCTTTAAATAACTGCTGGTGCTCAGGCAGAATTCCCACTTTCCCAACAACAAAGGACTCTGAATTGATGGTCGTGTGGCTTTCAGCTGTGGCTGCACCAGTTTCATAGCTTGGAAGATTCAGTGAAGATTTCTGATGCTTTGTGTGTAAGTAGGTAGACAACATTATCACAAGACAACTACACACCATGCTATATCTTTTGATTACTTGGTTCCAGGATTCCCAAGCCAAATCTCTCAAAACGCAGGACAACTTTGCTACTGTTAATGCTGAAAAGAGGCAGGAGGGAAAGGACAAGGGAGGGGGAAAGAGTTATTTATTCACTGTTGGTTTTTTGCTGTTTTTTTTTTCTCCCCTACAATGCTACAGTCATATAAAAGAAAATAAAATGGGCTGGATTCTGGTCTCATGCAGCTGGAGGTCATCCAGCAGTGTTTTAGAAAATTAAGCAGCAAACATTTGAATTTATTCATGCTAACCTCATTAGTGAAAGCACATGGCTGAAATTGGCAGAACAGGAGGCTTTTATAAGGACCTAACCTAGGGTGGGTAGAAGACTGGCAGACGTTTCCTTTCCTTGAAATAGAAGTGGAGGAAAAAATCCCTTTTTAAGGGGAAGGGACGTTTTGTCAAGGTACATCAATTGCTTCAAAGAAACATATTTGCTCCTCTTTATGGCCTATAGCAAGCGAATGAAGATGTCTTTTCCTTCCCCCTTTAACTGTAAGCACAGCTAAAAATGTTTTCACTTCACAATGCCTTCCTGCCCATACGTGCTGTGTGGCAGCAAGGCAGGGAGCGTGAGCACGTGAGGGCTTCCAGCAGAATCACTCCAGTGCAGTGTGCAGGCATCTGACTTTCTGAGAGAATGACATGTAGGTGCGTTTGTCCTCACTGAACACGAAAAAACCTCCCTGGTTCCTGTTGCATACCCGCCTCTGTCCTCATCCTCTCCCCATGAAGCAATTTGTTTTCAAAATGGTGGATCAGTGAGAAATGAAAGAAGACCTTTTACAAAAAGGCACACGTTTGCAGTGCTGCCTACGGTTCTGCAAAGTTCCTACTGCTAAGTCAGGCATTTTGCTGAACCAGGGATGTAAACAAAAGCAAATCACAGAACTCAAAACTCTGGATTTGCAAGGGAGGGAGGATGAGGAACTGAATGGCTTCCTTGCTTTCCTCCTCTTCTGCACAGTGCTGTAGCTGATCCCAGTTTTGGATGCAACTGGTGGTGGTGTACTCCCAGGTAGGCTAAGGGACTGCAATCTGCCCTGAGCACAGCGAGGACTGTCCTCCTTTCTGTGCAGGAACTGCACCTGTTGCGTGCACCCCTGACAAAGCTGACCCTTGGTTCAGTGCAGTGCTGGATCTGGCCCTACAGGAGAACCGGCCCAATCTGCCCCTTAAGTCCTGTTGGTTGCAGTGCAAGTGAAGTGGTCAGTTGTTGGCTGTGCCTGTGGAAGATGTACTTGTTATCTTGAGTCAAAAGCCACCACTCAGCACTAAGGATGACAGCCACCCCTCAGACAGCAGCTAGGAAACTTCCCCCTTCTGAGACGTCTGAGACCTGCCGGCCACAAATGCCAGTGTCAGCTGAACCCCAAGCCACTGCTGCCCAGACCCGGCTGGTCAGGGCAGAGCACCAGGTCCCTGCCAGGAGGAAGCTGCAGCCTGCTGACATGACTCAGAAGTGAGAGGTGCTGTGTTTAGACAGTAACTTCTTGGAGGCAGGAGTTGTTATTCAAGCTAACAGCCCACACCAAGCAGAAAAAGGCAGAAAAGGAGAATTCGGATAAAATGTTGATTATGTCCGTGGGTTAATTTCGTGGTTTGTTTTCATTTTTTTGAATGGAAGGTGATTGTCCAAGTTGCTGGTTAGGATACAACACATGGAAGCATGCAAGGTGGAACCCATTATTGCACCAGTAGCTACAACCTACAAAGAAATAGGGGAGGGAAGGGAAAAAGACACCATGAGAGTTAGTTTTCAGTTATTTAAAGCGAGCTCTTGAAAACCACCTACTATAAAGCTTACACTGGAGTAAAGCAAGGGGTTAGTGCAGTGTTTCTCTAAGGAGTTGTCAGAGGGGATGTGACTGCGCCTTCAGGGGGTTTTGCATCTGGCTGCTGGTTGACACTGCTATAGAGAGCCTTCCAAGTGCGACCTGAATGTAATGTAGTTTGCAGGCGATAAAAGCCAACTGAGCTGCCTGCACTTTCATTTCAGTGAGCACTGATTCAGCTCTCAATGTTGACAATTAATGTACTTCTCCATTGCGTGCTTTGAGCAGAGAAAAAGTAATAATGTATGCACATACATGAACCACTTGCAGTAGGAGGGGAGGATCTGTCTACCCAGGGAAAAAATGATTTGGATAGCTGCTACATAAGGCACGGTTCCACAAGTTGTTCAAGAAGAACTCCCTATGGAAACACTAACCCAAAATAATCGCTTGGCAAATTACTCTGGAAATGAGCACCCTTGTGAACTGACTGCCCAAATGGGAAGTGTTACTTCAACCCATTTCCACTGTGATGTTAGGGGACAATGCAAGACTCTCTGATGGTCTCTGCAGCATCTGACTAGGTGGATGAAAAGAAACTGAACTGGCTGTGAGAGTCAGTGATCCAACACAAGTGGATCTGATAGCATGGAGAAATGAGGGCATGGAAGTGTCGACACAGAGCCATCGTGTTGGAGGGCTCTACAGAAAAGGGCTTCTGTAGGAAAGGAAGAACAGTTTAACAAAGGACGCTGCCATATCGTATAAATCTCCCGACTAAAGAACTGTTGTCCAAACAATTTGAACTCCGTGATCCTCCTCTGAGACAAAAGATGATTCGTTTGAAAATAATAATTTGGGGCTAAGTTATCTTTCAAAGCCAAGAATAAGAACCTAGCTGATCATCATACTGCACCTTATCACACTGTACCAGATTCTGTACCTGCCCTTGGTACTGGCATCCTTCTCACTGCTCTAAGCACAGCATCGCTTGCTCTCTAACTCCCAATGTGCAGAAAAGACAGATTTAAATATACAGTGCTTTAGGCCTGAAGAGGAAAAAGGGCTGTTTCTCTTAATTTATGAATGGTGGACAGATATATCTTTAGCTCAGGTTCTGCTGATTTCTCTTTACATGTTTATTTAGGGAAGAAAAAAAAAAAAATCAAGACAACTGAAATCCCCAGACTGCAGCTGTAACAGATCTGCTGGAGCAGTGAGCGGTCGGGGCGCACTCGACACCTTGTCACACCCCAGTGCACTGCAGAAACTGATGATGCAAAGAGCTGCCAAATCTAAAGATCTCCCTGTTTTTCATTGTATCTTTTTAAAATGAGTACTGATATGAATTTATACCTGTCTAACATACGGAAAAGAACCAGCAGACAGTTCTACTTATCAATGAGAGGACAGTAAGCATTCAACTATTGCTGGTAATAGTTCTCTTTTGTGTAAAGATGAGGCCACCTTTTAATGTTGTTAGACATTGTAACAAGAGACAAAGGCTGAAATCTGCAACCAAACCCCCGAATAAAGCAGACACACCAAGGCACAAAATGCCATGACAGGCACCATACAAGTTAACAGAAGCATTTGCTTAGGGATAAAGTATTACAGGAAGATCATGAAGGGTTATGGTAAGGAAAGGGGTAGATTAAACATCAAAAAAGGAAAGAAATAAGAAAATATTAGAGGCTCAGTCAAAGAAAACATACACCGAAGGAAGCATGTGGTGATGGGCACAGTTCACAAGTGTCTGATCTCTGACTTTGAGGAAAGGGAGACTGGGCTCCCTTTTTGTCTGAGCGACAGGTTATTTGTGACATAGGAGACTAAAAGTTTTAGGCCCTATATCTTTATGCAAATCTATTCTGACCTGGATTTAGTTCTAAATTCTGGTCTCATCTATCCTAACAGATGTCACAGGATGTTCAGTCAGGTATTTCTGAGGGGTCTCTCCCAGTTTTGGCAGTTTACAGATGCTTGATCTTGTGACACTTTTCTTCCCCGGCTCCAACATAGATCCTAAATTTGAAAGGAGCATGACCTGGCTAGGATTTGTGTGTTATCTCTCATCTTTCCTTGATCAAAATCTTGACATGACTCCAACTTATTCAGTCCAAACATAAAAACTTGTTCCTAGCTGTCAATTTACTGCTTTTGCCAAGCAATTTAGAGATTCTAAGATTTTAGTGGGTTTTTGTTTGTTTTTTTTTCCTTCAGAGGTCAGCTATATTGAGTAACGTGCTCCATTCCTTTACGTGTCTGTGCAAACCGGGCACTCTTCCATACAGAGGAGGAGGGCTTTGCATTTTTTCCCTACATGCTCCTTGAGGAATGTTACTACGTTAGGACTCTTCCATGAATTGATGGTTTAATTTAAAAGGGAAATGGTGGCATGTTCTTTGGTGGTTCCCTTTCTCATTCAGTACCAGCCATTAAAAGGGAAACTCTAATCATTTTCAGGGCAGTGTGGGCACTTTCCAGTAACGCTGGTAGATACTCTCTGAAACCAAACATGACACTGGATAAATGATCTACAGAAGGAGGGAAATGAATACGTTGAAGTAGGAAATTAACTGTCTGAAGTGCATGCATGTTTAATTGTGTAATTTCCTAGTAACTAGAAAAGCAGAACAATTGCTACTCTGCTACTGAAGGTATGACAGGCCCCAGGAAGGCAAACCAAAGCACAGGAATGGTCAGTTAGCAAATTCTGAGCAGCATCTACAACCACAGGTACTCACTCAGCAGACTTCCAGAAATGCCCTGGGTGGGAGAGCCGACGATTCAGTTTTGGCAGCTTTTCAAGCATATCCATGAGGACAGTGAAGCTAGGTCTCTCACTGAGATCAAAGGACCAGCATGCTGAGAGAATTTCCTGCAAAGGACAGTTAAGGTTCATTATTTCCACACATCAGTTGTGCAAACTAAGCAAGTGATGAGCAGTGTGAGCTGTGACAGCCCAGCTAGAGCTACTTTTTAAACACTTGTCTTGGACATTCTTAAAGTCAGTGTCTGGTGTACCAGTGGATGTCACTTCTACATGACAATAATGGGAAGAGGCTGGTACCTCGTTCTAATCTGTTCTCTCTCCTGCCCTTTATCTTTAGAATTATAAATAAGAGTAAAATAAACAGCTCCCTCTTTTCCAGCAATCCTGATAAGCAGCTTTTTGGAAGGACTCCTGCAACTGATGTACCTACATTGACTTCTTTCCCCAAACTAACAGTTGCAAGGACTTGTTTCACTCCTTCACCACTTCCAATCTGCCAGATGAGTGCCTCGGCAGGCTGGTTCTTGAAGGGCCATTCTCTTGCTTGGAGCTCATACCACACAGTCCTGCAACGTAAACAGACAAATCAAGCCTCTGCCTGCTCTTAAGATGTAAAATTCTCACAGAATCCCAATTTCTTCAGAAAGCCTTCAGAAAGCTCTGGAATGTAACTAAGGCTACGCAGCAAATCCATCCCAGCCCATTCACCCACCTCCCTGCCAAACTGCCAGGCCCATGTCTTTTGTAGTAGGTGAGGGAAATGCAACCTAGCTAGAATCCTGAATTGGAGAGAGGACTGGCAAGGCTCAGATCTGTATCACATCTCACTTAGAAGGTTCCTGTGATGCTCTTTAGGTCTTTTCCCCTTACCCAAAGGCATAGATATCTGCAGCTTTGGAGAAAGGCAGCTTGTCTTCATCTTTCCCAGGGGCCATCTCACGAACAATTTCAGGGGCCAGGTAGCATAACCAGTCATGAGGCAGCTTCAATTCATTCTCCCTCCTGAGTTCAAAGGAAAGAAGTCATACTGAAACACTATTAAGTAAACTAAGAAGCAGCGCATGGCCCGTATCTATGGTTTGCTAATGCCGTGACTTTTCTTAAATGTTTTGGCTTTGCTAACATTTTCTTTCTAATTTTCCTGCCATATTAAAAAACCATGCGAGTGTTGGCCTGACTCTCCAGCTCATTCTCGGGCTAAGAATTGTTTTTGTTCTGTGTTCTGAGACTCAGTTCACATACGATTTTCTAGTTGTATCCCACTGGAAGTGTAGAAAGGCCTCTACTTAAAAAAGTGTATTCCAAAATGTATGTAGTAAAAGAACCATATCTCCTCTCTTGCACCACGTAATGCATCAAAGTATTTGAGTTTGATCATTATTTATCACCCCAGAAGTGGCCCAAGCATTGAAACCTCCACCTACCTTCCTTCCTGAACAACACCCGAAATTCCAAACAGTCCAAAGTCAGTGATCACTACTTTCCCATTGTCATAAAAAACATTCTTGGATTTCAGATCCTTGTGTACAATCCCCTTTGCATGAAGATATCCCATGCCCTGGGAAAAAGTTTATTTGCAGAGATGTAAATTTTTTTGTGTCATTTACAAGCCATTTACTGGGCATGCTTTTCTTCCTAATACACGTTTACTCTATTTGCTCCAGCATAAATGATAAATTAAGTGGGGACACAGCAGCTGCCTGACATAAAGCGTGCAAGGAAGCAGGTCTTAGTTTAGTGCACCGCCTCCAAAATAATCTTCCTCCTCTGTGTAGCAGGGTTGCTGGGAGGGCACTTCTAGCTGAAGCAGTAAGTGACTGAACTTCACATTCTGAATAAGTCTGTATGTTATGAACAAGGAACAACTGACACAAGTTTGCTCGGTAAATTCCCAGGACGCATCTGCCAGCAAAGAGAACAACAGCTTAAGAAATGCTACTTCAACTGAGCAATACTGAAAGCAACCATGGAAAACTGCAAATGTGGAAGATAACGTCTACTTCAGAATACACAACTTAACTGTAGTTACTAATAAAAGAGTACAGACTGGGAAGGAAATCTGCCCTGCATGCATTTCTTCATGGTTGCCTTTTATCAAAAGTCTCCCTTATAGGCAAGCAAAAGAACAATTTCTATCCCTACAGGTCTTCAGCTTACTGCCCACTGAATTAGCAGTTTTCCTTCCTCCAGTTTCAAGTTTTTCCCTGCTGCAGCACCCTGGGGTCTGGCTATTGAGCTTACAGACCCTCTCCAGCTGTGCAGCCTCTCAACACTTGCTGAGGTACTGCCCAGAAAGCAGATGTCTCTGATAGCACAACTTACCTTAATGATCTCCTGTGCTATCTGCCTGGTTTTGTTAATATCCAAGGATATCTTGGGGTCCCTTACAAACGAATAAAGTGTCCTTCCTTTGCAGAAGCTATAAGAAAGAGGAACAAGAGTCCTTTAAAGTATCTTTAAAACATTGGAGGAATACAAAAATGACCACTAGATGCTCAAATGGTTTTCTTATCACATTGACAGAATCAGTCTTCTTCCCTCTGCTGAGCAATGCCATTTTCAAGAATATTAATGGCTTAGTTGACACGTGTGGGCGTACACAATTGCAGCTATCGCTAGCTGCCGTTCACTTATTGCTAAAGCATGTTCAAGCAAATGCTTACGTGTTTCTTCAGCAGCCCTTCTGATAACTGAAGTCCAGTTTTCAAAACTTGAGCACCAGCTTCTGCTGGGGCTGCTGGTCACTTTACCCCGCTTTTTAAGAATTGAAAAGACTTGAAGAGATTAAAAGATAAAAACTGCCAAGAAATCAGCTCCCTAAGAAGAGACACCTCTAATATCCAAACCCCCAAGCAACACAGGCTTGTGAAAGTTTATGTCTTCCACCCCCAGACTACAGAAATAAATATTACACATTTATTTATAATACATGCATGTATTATAAATATGCGTTAAATATTTGTAATGCAAATATATGGTTTACAAATATGTTTACAGAAATTTATATTATTACTATTATAAATAGATAAGCACGTATAGTATTACTGAAGTTGCTATATTTTTACCTGGTAATGATTGCTAAATGAGGAGGGTTCATGCATGCTCCCATGAAAAGCACCACGTTCTCATGCCGGGTCTGTCTGTAATTCATCACCTCCTTTTTGAAGAGCTTGAGATGATCCTGATTGTTCCCATCTATCTCCAGCAGCCTGATGGCCACTTCTCCATGCCATTTTCCCTTGTGAACCTTCCCCCATCGGCCTTGGCCAATGGGATCCCCTAGTTCGATCTGTTCAAAGGGAATGTCCCATTCCTGCAGGTAGACGCTGGTCTGGCTGGGTTTGCGATAAATCATCCCTTGCAAGTGCGGCCGCCGGTGTGGCAAATCTTCCACTTCGTCCTCGTCGTCTTCGGGTTCTGATTTATTACTCTCGGGTTCTTCCACCTGTTTACAAAAAGAGAAAGGAAAAACATGCTGAGAGTCTGTTTTGAGAGGACTTGGGTAGATTGATGTCCGTATTTGACTCCAGATCTAGAGATCTCTTCATAGGACAAAGTCATCGGAGGAGGCATTCACCTCCTCTCAGGATATGGCTCAAGAGCCGCTTGAGAAACAGCTGCAGGCAACTGAGTGAGCCAGAGAGTTGAGAAGTATCACCTTAGCCCAATGAGAAACAGTTACTTCTTGTTACCAGTATTTCATTGTTTCAGCCTGGCAACAGAAACCACCAATGGTCAGTAGAGATCCTTGCAGCACAGACAGCTCAGTGGAGCTGAAGGCACAGCTAGTCTACGCTCAGTTCCACGGCCATAAGTTTTTGATGCATTTCAACATGGCCTTTCTGATTATAAAAGAGGTATAAAAGGGGAAACCATAAAACCTACCTCTGCTTCATGTTTAACTCCATCTGTATGTGGCTGTTCATTAGCACTAACAAGAGAAAACAGATTTGTAGTGAGAAGTAAATAGGGTGCAGATAGTGAAAGCAGTATAGTCCATCAGATAAAAGTACAATCACTGCTCTGCTTAACAGCTAAGGGCTTTCTAAGATTACTTTGGCAAATAAGAGACAAAGACTTTGAAGTGATTCTCAGGTTTAAGTGGTAGGAATTCATTGGCAGTGGTATGGCTGCATTATTACAGTGTGTTCCAGTAAGAGAGACTCCTGTTCCCAGTACTACAGAAACACCAGCAGAGTGGTCAAGCAATTGTGAGTGCTAGGTATGCAGGTTAAAAACATCAGCACACCCTACAGTTCAGACCCCTACAAAGATGTCAGCTTGCCATGCTCTTCCATGCTCTTTCAGTCGTGAAACCCTCTACCTTTCATTTCATTGGACCTTCCTGATCTGGGAACATGCACACACAAACATAACTTCATACTTGAAGGCACAGTCCCATTTAACATAAATATTTTCAGCTTTACAAAACCAGAAATATCAGTATCGCTCTTGCTGATTAAAATTATCCTGTGAAAGTTTTCAGGCGATGCATTCAGCAGGGCACATGTTTTGGTTCTAACAGCGCCTTCACACCGACCTGAAGGTTTTCAGGTAAACACGATGCAAATAAAACAAGCAGTACTTACTTAGTGTCTGCAGCCGTTTCCGGAGGCTGTGCTATTTGTGCAGGAGTGGGAATTTCTGGAAAGTATGAAAATGATTATACATATTCTAGACTTAATTCCCTTATAGACCAGAATATTTGACACTGCAGTAACAGTTGTTTTACACGCCTGTATATCAACCAGTCCCAGTCTTCTTCACGTTCACTCATCTGTAACATTTTGCAATGGCTGTCCTTGTCTGTGAGCTGCTCACACCCTTTTAAATGGCCTTCAGCAATCAGAAATACTTGAATCCAGATGCCCCAGTTCTGTGAGGATTAATCCTTACTGCAGGTCATACATTCCAACCACACTTAGTATGACCAGTGTCACCAATGCACAGGAAATTCAGCTTGGGTTGCAAATCCTTCCAGAATTTAGAGTAAAATACTCTGTACCTGGCACCCTACATCAACAATTCTCACTTTGGAAATAGACAACCTGTTTCTAAGGGTTTGTGAACAGTAACTGAGAAAAGAGCTTGCACATGCAAATCCACATATGAATAATGTTCCATCATTTTTATATCCCATAGGCAAGAACATGTGTTCATAAAGGTGGACTCAGCATTCCTGAACTGACAGCGTCAATTTATTCTAAGCATACGATCCTAAAAGATAGCCTTAAAGAATGAACACAGCTGCGAGTAGAATCTCACAGCAGGGATCTGTTGTTTTATCTGTTGTATTGGATACACCTCTTTTCAAAAGCAGAATTATCATTATTGGGTAGCATGCAGAAATTTACAGTTACTTTTTGGCAGCAAAAGCTAGTTAGTAGAATTAAAACAGTCAACTCACCTGGGAAGATAAATTGTTGTCTATGCTGAATATAGTAGGCAGCTTTTGTTTGGTTAAAAAAAAAAAAAAAAAGGACAGCAAAAAAAAATTAACAAGAAAAAAAAAACAAAACAACAAACAAGTTAGAGGATCATCAGCAAGTGCCACATATGCATTCAATGAATTAGTCCCAACTTACTGCTGGGAAACAGATTAGTTGATTATCAGTCTGCTTTAGGGGTGAATTTCAGCACATGCATTTTTGGATGACAGATGACACCTGTCACATGAAAGCTATGTTACCAATAAGCAAGCAGTCTGGTGGGAAAACAACCCATTCAGATGTCAAGTGGAAGAAGCAAACTTAGAGGACCCAGGGATGCCAACAGGCAGGCCTAGGGACAAGCTGCTCCTTCAATCCTCCCTCGCATTGCCAGCTTTTCCAAGATGCATGCAGCAGGGAGGCTGAAGCTCAAGAGCTATTTGCAAGATTTTTTTTTTTTTAATTTCACTTAATTTGAATTATTTGTCCTAATACAAAGTAATTGCAGTAGAATCCTTACACTAAACTGGCACTGCTTCTGCTCCTTTTAAGTAGGCTAAAACAGCAACTTTCACAGGTGAGAAGTCTGATGCAAAATACAGCAGTATTTAAGGCCAGATGCAGCACCTGTTTAGCAGCATGTGACTTCATTTCCAGATACAAGGAATTAAGTTTATTCTACTATGCAAGTCTTGCCTCTGTCAGCTTTGTTAAAGGCAGCATATTTGGGTCCTTAATCTGTGAAGTATGTAAATTCTTCACCATACACATCTGCCAACAATTTAAAAGCAAGCGTTGATTGTTGGTTATCTTCTGGAAGGGACCAATGAAACTAATTCATCCTAGTTTTCATTTTAACATTTTGTTCTAGCAGTGAACTTATGATTTAAAGCCACTGGTGATCAAAAACAGCAGGCTGCATGCCTTTTACAATACAGTAAG
Organism: Numida meleagris; assembly: GCF_002078875.1. Lineage (NCBI taxonomy): Eukaryota > Metazoa > Chordata > Aves > Galliformes > Numididae > Numida > Numida meleagris. The sequence goes on along the minus strand of NC_034426.1, from coordinate 9,392,234 downwards.
AAAAAGGAGGAAAAGAGTACCACTTTCTTTTAGTACTCGTCAAAAAAGAAAAACAAAAGAGAAAGTAGAAAGATCATATCATGTAAGAAAGGTACCAGAACTCCTCAGTAATTTGTTTCCTGCAAAATATCTTGTTGCCATGACTTAAAGCCTCGTAAGAACAGACCATTTCCTTTTATCAGATGACAGGAAAAACTTCCAAACCTTGAGTAAGACACAACTATCTATTCAGAAACCTGAATCTACTTATGAAGTCTTGGTTAGCCTCAGCTTGCACAGAGGCCTTTCTAATCTTGGCAGAGTTCTCCAGAAAAAGATGGGTTTACCTGGGAAGTTAAATCGTCCATCCCTCTGGCCCATAGGAGACAGGTTTGGGGGAGGCGTCGCACTGGGAGGGTTGGAAGACTGGAAAGGTGCTGGAGAAGATGGCGTGGAAGAGGTTGTAGACGAGGGATTACTGCTGGAGTCCAGATGATTTATTGCTGGTGGGTGCTCCTGGAAAGCAAGAAAAGTCACTAAGGAGTAAACAATAACAGTAGAGAGTTTCCCTCAGTGTTTAATGAAGCAAGAAAGGAAAGCTGTCCCTAGCCTCAAACACAACAAAGTTTCTCTGAGTGAGGAAGGGGCTCAAGATGTGCACAGCCAATGTTTAACAACGAGGAAAAGTCATTCTGAAGACTGTTTGCAAAGAGAAAGCTGAAGTGCCATTCTTGTTCCAGCCAGTAAGGCACTGCTGTGACCTCTCCTTATTGTAGTTCCTCATTGACTCTGAGGCAGAAGACTCATGTCAGTCACCACGTACCTTTTTAGTGAGTGCTTTGGGAAGAGTTCCAAACTGTGGTTCTGTTGGTCTGTCTACTGGATTGTTGATATCAGAAGGGACAGACTCTGTTCTCCTTATTTTGGTAGCTGAAAAACAGGTTGGAGCTGAAAGGAAAAAAACCTCTAATCAGACTTACTATTCTTGTGATACCATCAGCTACATTGATGTGCTAGGAATTTGTAGTAAACTCACTGGGAAGGAATGGTATTCTACAAGCAGGTGCCTCTTTAGTACACTTGTTGTGACATTTTAATCTGAAAGAGAAACGTTAAATGTTAAATAGCACTTGTTCTTTCCCAAAAAGAGGAAGCCTACCCTTTATTTATTTATGCTGTTATTTACGCTAATCTTAAGGAGAGTTCTGGAAAGCTGTGAGCCCCAGAGCAGTTCCATATGTTCATAAGAAGAATCCTGTTATATGTATCATTAGGCTAATGAAAGTCAGATAGATATCCTAGCATCTGATTTATTTCTAATAGAGTTATCTTCACTTACGACTGTCCTGAGAGAGGGAACTGCGAAAAGTTCAGCACTCTGGACTGAAAATCCAGAGAGAATCAAAACCAAATCCTTGTTGTTATACAGGCACCCAACTTCCACTACAAGATTTGCCTATGATCAAGTAGGAATCCTACAGCAGGGAACTGTATTTGGTTCATCCACATGTCAGGCTCCCAGCCTAACTGTTGTCATGCCAAAGCAACTCACTGCCAGTTTGACTGAAAAAAGCAACACCACTGTTAACAGTGCATCACATCTTGAGATGCTTGCTGCCGACAACCCTGAATGAACAAAACCTAAAGATCTTCCGTAACAGATCATCTCTGTGTGCTCACCTGCAGTACTTACACTTCACCCCAAACATCATACTTTTCTGGCAGACTTGGCAAATCTGAGATAACCAAGACTTTGTAGAGAACCTAATCAGAGGAAAGATGGGAAAAAATATGTTAACTGGTATCTAAAGAAAACTACATTTGTAGCTACAGGACCCCATTTATAGCGTGTGCAGTGATGGCGGTAGGAGTATTAACCCTTTTAGTAAAAGAGCTGATAGGTTTGTTTGGCATTAGTACTAGCTGTCCAAGTTTTGGTTTGGATTTGGGACGAGGCCATGCAGGAAACTACCAAGGAAGAAAAAGGAAATGCTCTTTCCACGAAGGAAGGAAGGAGCAGCTTCTCTTTCATTTTTAGCAGCAGTAGTGTTTTAGAAGCAGCACTGTTGCGCATTTCTCTTCCTTAGTCCTTTCACCCAGGACACTAGTCATTGAAGAATCACATGTCAGTTTGCTTTGTAAAAAGGATTTCAGGAGCTGAACACAGAGATATTAAAAACAGAGGGAGCTGAAATACAGAGTCAAGGCCGAAATCGACAAATCAGGCATCCAACCCAACTTCAAGCCCATCTAATAGTCTTTACTACTACAAACACACTAAATACGATGCTGTACTGGTCTGACCTCTCCGTTTATTTCCTTTGTGGTTCCCAGAGTATGTGTTGCTTACCTGTGTGTTACAGCTAAGCCAAAATCTCTTCGTACCATTTGAGGAGATCCTTGGGAGAGTTCTGATGGAGAACAGAGGGATCTTTTAGGGAAGCATTACTCACAAGCACGCTTACCAGTTTAGACGTAAACACTGTCACAGATAAAAATTAGTAGCCATGACTGCTCGAGGAGCACAGCTGAGATCAGTTTGCCTTGTGCAGTAAAATGACAAGATAGTAGTGGGTTTCATACAGAGACAACATAAACTAAGATTTGGTGTTAGAATCATCATTCTTCCTTCCTTATGTTGTTATAAATTGTTATATATTATCTTTAGGGATTGAATAAGTCCCAGGCCATTCTCAAGACCAAGTGGAAAGTCGCACAATAGCTTATTCCCAATTGGTTTCCCACCAAAACCATCACCCAGTTTTCATGCAGAGTCAGTAGATTTCAGTGCATTCTTTTGCTGAAAATTATTATCACCGTTTTATAGACAGAACCAGTGCAGCCCAGAAGAATAAAAAAATTTAGCTGGCATCACTTAGCTAGCCAATAAATGCAGAAAAGGAGAGCTACACTCTCCCAGTCCAGTGCTCCAGTGGTTATACAAAAAGCTTCCTAAAAGCTCTCAAATATTAAGGCTGCCATATTTCCTGAATTAAATCTGTAGCCATTTTGCAAATGGAGAGAAAACTCAATCTGTAGGCATTGACACAGCTTCCGGACGGGACACTGTCAATGCTTATAAAAGCCACTTTCTCTCTTTGACCCTAGGTGGCACCAAATTCTTTTTTTTTTTTTTAATCATTATTCCAGTGAGCTTTTCAAGGCATCTGTGGTCTTCAGCATCTCACGAATAGGCTGGACTGAATAGCTGTTTTTCCAAATACTGCTGAGCAAAGTGTGGAGATCCAAACCACAGCTGTCTGCATTAACACTAATTATAATTTTTAAAATAGACTATCTGCATATAAGCACCAAAAATCTTAATTTGTTTGAACTTTTTCTTATGCCTTAGTTTATTAAATAAATTCCATCACTCTCCACAGAGAAATGCTCAGATTTCTGCTTACATTTTCATTTTACAATTTTCTCTCTTTATAATTTTTCATTTTTGAAAGTAATTCCTGGGATTTGTTCTAAAGGCCACTAGAGAAATGTATGGTCCTTGTGTACTTCATACTTCACAGAATGGTGAGGTGCTTTCCTAGGGCTTCTGAAGTTACAGGTTCTGTGTCTAAGAGGTGGCTGCACGTAGTCACGTTCAGGAGCGTTAAAGCACCAAATGTGTCAATGTATAAAAGCACAAGTCCTTGTCCTGTAAACCCTTAAATGTGTGAATAGATTCATCAGCATCAGAGGAAGTATTCTAGAGTTAGGAATGTGCTGAACCATTTCTCAAAAGGTCACACGTGACTGTCTAGTTTCATTACAGAGATACTAGGCAGTAAGTATCTGAAGACAAATGGTTAGACCTGAAGCTACTTCTACTACCAAGGGACACCAATACCAGCTCTCAGAAGTCACAGACAAGCAATTACACACAACCCTTTGCTTTAGCCCTTAAACATCAGTATTCCTTTTTCCTGCTTTTGTTGTCCAAAGGAATACCAGGTACAAAGACCCTGTAAGCATCCTGCAATTCTTCAGCTGGCTGGGCTCCTGCTAAAGGCAACAGGAGCTCTGGAAGGCAAGGCCTTGTTGAGGGCCTCCACAGGCTGGACAGAGGGGATCGTACTGCAGGCTGCTGACATTGACAGGTTCTTCTCTCCGAGTCAAGGAAACAAAGACAACCCTGTAAAAATCTCTTACCGAACCTAGAGAACAAACAAACAAACAAAAAAGCCTGTATCAGTCTAAAATAAAGATTTAGCCTAAGACTTTCTGTCTTCCTATGGAGGCACATAGAAGTCACATGGCAGTCACATAGATTTTTTTAAAGCTCACACTAGCAGCTAAAATACATCTTAAGATAAAATGTTAAAGGATACCAGCCACATGAATGAGGAACATTTAAGGTCAAAAGAGAATTATAGGATATGGAATTGACTATTAGATATTTGAGGAAATACTGGTTGGGGCCCTTTCATATCAGCAGTCATCCCAACCTCCCAGGAAGGTGCAATTTCAAATACAGTAGACTATTAGCAAGCCGGTTTTGTGGTTATCTTAGCATATCCCACTGATATTGATTGTAAGACTGCAGTGAAACCACAACCAGGCAACTGGCCACCAGCTCTTTTACACAGCATCAGAACTGGAGCACTGAATGCCTGCTGGTATGAATACAGCCCAGTGCCCATGGGGAAGGAAGCATCACACTTACTTTATTGGAGGAACATCATCTATCCTGTTTCCCAACTGTGATTCATGGGACTTGCTCCTTGTGAGGGTTGGAAAATTAGGTAGCAGCTGAAAAACTTTCCGGCAAGGGGGAGGAGGAGTCCGTGGTGGCTTCAACTTGTGCCGTCTCTTGGCTTGAGGAGTGGTCGGGGGAGTGATGGTGATGCTATGAGGAGTCCTTGGTGTTAACCTTCCACTGTGTGCAGGGAAGGCAAAAGGGTCCAGGAGGTTATCTGCATAGATAGAAGGTCCGTGACTTGAGGCAGGAGAATCTGAAGATGGGATTGTAGATACCGACACCGACCGCGCCTGCTGGCTATTGCCCTTGGGAAGGTTCAGTGCAGTGTGAGTCCATGCGGGTGCAGAGGAGCAGGGGGACTCAGTCGTGTTTGTAGAGCTGTTCTCTCGGCGTGCTTCAGAAAGATTTATCAGCACGTCATCTTTTAACTCCCCACCTGTTCAGCAACCATAGCAATGTTAGGTTTAAAAAGAAAACAAAACAAAGAAGTTGGCATGCAATACTGCATGATGCAGCTTTAGGCTATGAGGTGTTTTCTTCCCCTTCTTTGCATCTAGCCAAGTAATTGCTTCTCCTCTCCTAAGATCCATCTATGGCATCAGCTAAAGTTAACCTTTAAAACAAGGACTACATTAACTACCCTTCTTTCATATCTGTAGCTATGTATCTCAAATTCTAAACTGAGATGCATTTTAGAAGATCTTATGTTCTAAGATGGGTTGAGCTTTAACAGATTGGATACTACTGAAGAACATGTGATATACACACCTGCAAGAAAGAGGCATCCGCATCCCGCTGCAAGCCTGTATTCTGCACCAACCTGTTTATACAAATCTATTCATCCAATCTGCTTTCTGATTTGGCTAAGACAGAAAACCATTTTCTATTAGCCAACAGAACTGCTAAGTACCACTTAAACTGGGAAAAGCTAGACTAGAAATAGAAAAGTTAGACTGGAAATAGAAGGTATTTAGATGTTCCTGATACTCACTTGGCCATCTCTCTCTCACACTTGCAACTGTTGGCAGAACTCACCTGGCAGCTGGAGACCTGGGGCACTGCTGTTCAATTACAGGCAGCATCAGCACAGAACTGCTGTTTGTCCCGATTACATTAGCTAGAGGTTTACCAGGGACAGACAACCAGACATGAAGGAAACATCACAACCTGCTGGATCACTGGCAGACCTAGCACTGCCTTCTGTAGTGCTTATCACTGTAGTTCAGAATGGTCCAGTACAGCCTGCAGACCAATTCTGGGTATACATGGCAAAAACAAGTACGGAGGCCTGCAGGCAGCAAAGCAGGAAGCCACAGATTACTGGGATAATTTCAGAGGCATAACTGATCAGGATAACTCTCTGGCTTAATTTTATGTTCTTAATGACTTAAATCAAGGCAAAAAGTCAAAACTTCAAGAAGCCTTGGTGTCCTGTTTACCACTCAATGTCTGAAAAAAAAAAAAAAGACCATCTACCTAGGATATAAAAAAAAATGAACACCTCTCAAAGCACAGAACTTTTTTTTTTGTAAATGAAAAAATGAAAAGAGAGGAACATTAATACAAGTGTACTTGAATTTGGGCTAGATGCCATGCCTTCTGAACAATGGCTGATTCTGCTACATATGGATGGGAAATATTTGACAATGCAGGACAAGAAAGATTAGAAAAAAGGAAACATGAAACTGAGCTGTTTGTTGGCTTTTCCATTAACTAATCTTTATGATTTGCAAATGGTATGAACTGACATAATACCAACAGGAAACAGCACCTTTCAGTGACAGATTGGTAACTGCTACAAAGAAAGACCTCATGCACAGGAATGCCAGTATGCTGTCTCATCAAACAGAATTTACAGTGCTTTGAAAGCAGCCCTGGGAAGGTGGCAGGGGAAGATGGTGAAACAGCACTCTGGGAATCCTGAGGTTGTTCTTAAATAATTTAGTCAGATCCACTGGATGCATGCATTCCTAATTAAACAAACAGTATCCTTCTTTCCATAATTTCAGCGTAAATCAAGGTTCTTTCTAGCTCTTACATCTGCTACTGGAATTTGGCTAGTGATTCTATCAATTTCCAGTCAGAAAAATAGCAGGAAGGAAGCAGCTTTAAAGAGAAGCAAGTCCATTGGCAGACTGCAAGCTATGCAGTGATAAAGGGTTGTCGGAGCAATGTTCTGCTTTTCCAAAGAATTAAGAATTACGAAAATACTCCGGTTTCTGAGCTACATCATATGAAACAGAATTACCTTCTCTCTGAGCTGGCAATATCTGGGGAGAGGATTACCTACAAGTAATCTGGTTACACTCGTTAGGTCCCGGATACTGAATGATGCAGGATTCACTGGAGCATCAGACCCAACTCTGAACACAAAGGGAATGATCGTATAGTCTGCTGAGTTGGGGAGGGTATTTCTACATACATTTATTTCCAGAGCTGAAAATGTTGTCAAAAACCAAATCTCATTCATAGCTCTAGATACATTTGATCACTCTAATTTCATGCAGATCCAAGAGCCATAACCTGACATCAGTTACAGCATATAACCAAAGACCCAAAGGCTTCTGTAGATTGTCTCAAATGAAAGGAAGAAGGATGCGATCTGGGTTGCTGAGAAACTAATTCCACAGAACAAAAAGCAGTCTTATACCTGATTCAGTCACCTTCCTTAAGCAGCTCAGTGCCCCATTGAGTCTGGAGCACTCCTCATCTCTGGCACCACATCTCTTCATTGTTTCTTTCACCTTTGACTCATTCATTTCGAGTAAGGCATCTAAGGTTAGCTCCTCTGGTATTCTCTGCAGAAGAAAAAAAGTCAATATATTTTTTTTATATACCTATAATAAGACTGTCATTTGTGCTTCTGTTGTAAAGTATTGCCACTGTCTCACTGCCTGGTCTGTAAATCATGATGTACTCATTTGGTAGTGCATCTCTCTTAGGGATCAGTGGGTCAGTAGTGATCACACAGCAGCAAGTGCTCAGAATCTGCTCTCCATTCTCTCTACATGAGAGATCGGGTTTGAGTGTGCTCTGTACCACTAAGATGTCATTGTCCTTTTGCAGTATTTAAAGCAGGATTAGAGCTGACTGAAATATTCTTCTCTCCTCCCTTCAGTACTTTTGAAAAGTTACTAATAAAGTTTATCTTTCTCATTAAAACAAAGCAAGCCAAAAATCTGAAAAAAGGGCAAATATTTGGCTTTTCACTGGGGAAATGAAAAGTTAGAACAGTGTGAAAAATGGCTTCTTTGATCAACAGAATGCTTTGACAAAGAGGTATTGACCTCCTTAAGCAATTTTTCCTTCATTTGAGGAAAAAATTATCAAAAATCATCAAAAATGATCAAAATTATCAAAAATTATCAAAAAGATAAGCAGGCAGACACAAAAGATAAAGGATACTGGAAAGCCTGAAATGATCTGATGTTCTCTGACAAAGTTAAGCTGTATTGCCTCTCCCTCATTCAAATGTTTCCAGCGTAAGTCTGTAGCAATTGTGGTTAATAAACAAAACCAGGATACTTAGTGCAGATACCCAGGAATTTCCCTCAAAGTTTTGCCTAAACAAACCTCACTGCTGCCTGTTTTCACAATGAGATCACAAATTTCACAATATTTGGCCTCCTGCCTGAAGTTTCAGCTGCTGGAACCACGCTACGTAACAAGGTTTCAACCTTTATTTAAATGGAAAACTGAGTGCATCTGTTTGAAAACAAAAAGCTTGAAATCTTGTAGACATTTAACACCAACCCTTCAAATCCTAAAAGGCTACAAGTCAAATTTGAGCACATTAAAACATTGATGAATGCTGTTTTAAGACCACCCCTCTCGCAATCCAGACTGGGGACAGAAGTTAGCCTGGGTCCTAAAATTAAGAGATGAATCAAAACTGCAGCATTGCTTTGACACAGGTAGCTGGTCTCAAACGTTCTGAAATGCTCAAGTAGTGGTACCGCGAGCACTCGGCTCATCACACTTCCAAAGTGATTAGAGATAAAGTTAACCTGCCCTAATTTAGGCATTTCAATGCTAAACATCTTAAGTTTGAACTAATCTCCCTAAAAACCACAACTCAAATATTCCAGCACGAAGCCAGCCCAGCTTTGTTCACAAAATGCCCCAGCCAAACTGGACTAATTACAGCTTTAAACCAAGTCTGTCTGACAGCTAGCTGTTTCCCATCACCCTCTGGATTCCACTCCTCTGCACGCAGAGAGCAGCTCACAGAAGCATCTTTGTTCAGCGCTATCACAAGGCCGGCTGCGATGCAGGATGTCGGCCTCGCAGCGACAGGCAGGCAGCCATGGCACAAGCTCGATGCATCCCCACAGCATGGGAGCGCGGCACGTGGAGGGACAGAGTTGGGCAGTGATGTCCTGGCAGTGCCAGTGCCTGTATCCCCACAAACACCCCCAGCAGGGCAGAAAGCTTTCACCACCACTATGGGTGCCCCTACTTTCTGAAGCAAATATGCTAACGCTTCCATTAAAGCGTAAGGGAAAGCCAATGCCTCTTGCAAAAAACACTCATCCCACTTCAGGCTTTTACACAGTCACAGAACAAGCTGGATTACAGCGATGTCATTCTTGAATTATCTCAAAACATTTCCTCACTACCACCACTCCCTGAGCAGAGATTACACAGCTGCTGCTTTAAGTAACGGCATCACGCAGCTCTCAGTGTAAGCTACTGAGTCACGTTACCCAGTACCACCCCACTTCTCTATCCTTTACATGACACAAAAGTAACCAGTAACTTATCAGAGCTATTCTTAAGTCAATCAGTAAAGTGAAAGAGACTAAGATTTCCTCAGAAAGTTGAACATGTCCATCACAGACAACCCCTGGCCCAGGCTTCGAGCAGCAGCATGAGCAGATGAAATGTGGGGCCAGCCGGGACGGGGCGCGATGGATGGAGCAGGTGGGGATTGGATTCCCTCTGCTCCTGCTCTGTGGAGGCCCCAGAATGGAGAAGCACTGCTGATCTGCAGCAGAACGTTCGGGTTAATGATTGGGACAGGGGGTATCAAGGCTTGGCAGCTAATGACATTTGGACTGGCAGAAGTTTCAGTGAGCCACAGTGCTTTGTAACAGCAGGTGTGGCATCACATACTGAAAACAGTTCTCCTTGTTCAGTTTAGAGACCGCAGTAAAGTCAGTAAGGCAAATCCCAATAAAATATAAATTTTAAATATGTAGAGGCTAGAAGAAGAAGGAAGTCAGGTTGTTCTGCAAGCCTACCTCCCCCCAGGTACCCAGGATGCAGTCAGGCTCTATCTATTCTCCTTTGACAAGGGGGGCAGAGTACAGCAGTTACCTAGGGCATGTGCCACAGCACCTCTGACAAGAGGCTCGTACCCGTACAGTTAGTCCTCAGTGCAGTAAGAAATGGTCTATTAGGACTTCATAATAAAAAAAAAAAAAAAAAAAGAGCATATACTGAATGTGTGATTCGAGTTGTATCAGTGAGGAGGAATTGACTATTTTTACTTACCCCAAATTAGCTCTCCTGGTTGTGCTAGTATAGACAAAGGGCTTCACTGGGGAATTCCAATTCCCTACTGCAGGAGGCATGAGGAATGGCATCTGGGCTCAGCTCTGGCTCCTATGAGCACACGCTCACTGCTCCCGAGGGACAGTCCACAAACACAACATCATTCATGTCCATCAGTACACATGGGTGGGGATGGTGGGGAGGGGTTGCCGCAATGGTCACTGAGCAGTCTCATTCCCGCAGGAGCATAATCACCATTTACTGGCACAGAGAACCAAGCCGACATCTTTGTCCCGCTGCAGCTCCATGGTTAAACCACAGGATTGCCTGTCCTTGCAAGGCTGGCACTGTTGGTTGCTTTTCTTTTTCAAAGATCAAACTGCTGCAACGAGGAATCCCTAGCTTTCACTTCATTTTTCAAACCTTCCTAGTTTTAGAGAAAAACCTCAACACCAATTTAAAAAAAATGACAAAGCACTCCAAGCTACTATCTTTTTACAAGTGTCAGGGCATCTCTTCCTTTGCGGTACACAGTTGCTGCGGAGGACTTGAACTCGGTCACCCCAAGGCTGACCAGTTTCACTTCTGCCAGCAGCTCTGTGCTCCGTGCCTCAATGTGTGCAACACGAGGCACAGCCCAGCAGCACACGGCAGCCCAGGCTTGCTGCTGGCTTCGCTCTGCATCCTAAGAGCGCTTTCACCCAGGCACACCCCAGCAGTGCAGCCTGCTGTGAGCTTGTCTCCTTCCTGGGCCCACACGTGAAGTCCAATCTACTCTTTTGCTCACTAGTTTAATTTTAGAAAGACAGAACAGCAAGTTGTAGGAAAGTATAAGTACAGAAAAGGAGATTATATTTAAACAGTCCCAACGACCTTGAGTTGGGAGAGCTCAGACTTTCTGAACCTGCTGCCACACGACAAAAGAAATAAGCCTTTGAAGAGGGGGAGGGAGGGGAAGTAAGAGGCTTTCTTTAAAGAACCACTCGTGCTGCACATATACAGTGGCTTAATATAAAGCTGGCCAACCTGAGCCCCTAAGATCAGCCTTATATAATTTACCTGTGTTAGCCTCTCAGCTAGTGTGACAGTGATACGGGTCACCAGTTCAAGATGGATCTTAGAACGGGCCCCGCTGATGCTGATGCTCTGGCTCAGCTGTTGAGCTGGGCAGAACCGGGCTCCAGCCACCACTGGTGCAAGTGCAATTCTGGGCACTTGAGAAGCAGCTGCTCCCATTCTTCAGCACTGAGAGTGAGCAGTATGGGTTCAACAGACCCTTCTTCACGGGTGCTGTGGCTTTAAAATAAATGCAGCTTATAGGCTTGCATTAGGACCAAGCTGGGTACCTGGGCACACCTTTCCTTGACTACAGAATGACACAGCATGCTGCAAGATATTCACATACAACTCTAACAGTAAGGCCAAATTTATTGAAGGAAAAAAAAATACATCAGGAGATAGAAACTGCTGCTTTCAATCTTTCAGCACCTAGAGCAGCACCAGCAAAACTTAAAGCCTTACTCGCACACACTGTGCCGCAGAAATGATGTTAAAAAAAGCCCAAACCAGGAAGAGAACTTCTCTACAAAGCCCTCCTGCTTATCAGACATGCAGACTGTGCACTTCGTAGCATCCATTTTTAAAGGGGAGAAAAGCAAACCAGAGCATCCAAAGGTTACTCTGAATTAGCCTGGGTGAAGAGTTCATGATAGCGTAATGTCTTTAATCTTGTCTGGTGTCCAACTTAAATCCTTGAAACATGGCAAAAATGCTGATATCTAACACAGTGGATGAGGTATTTTTGGTAAAGATTCTTTAGTGCAGATAAGCCTACAGAGCTAATGCTGCTAGTACTTGGACAAATCAGCCTGACCTGCCCCTCAACCTAGTAGACATGGCTCTTCCTGTAAAGCCAGACAGTTGACAAGGCCCCAGGTGCCCCCTCTTAAATCAACACATTCTCTCACCAGCCATCCTCCATAAAGCAGCAGATGTTAGAAGAGAAAGCTCATTACATAAGGTGCTTAAATTCCCACTGATAGCTCTAAGCAAAGCACGTCAGGATGCTCTTAAGAACATTTTGTGCCTGATGGTTTTTCCTTTGCTCTGGTTTACCGGTGTCCAGTGAAGAAGTTACTGAAAAATTGTTCTGTTCTTAGATTTCTGTGGATTTTATGGGCATTCTGGAATGCCTCCCACAATGAATTTCTAACTTGCATTAAGTTGTATGTACAGGCTATGGTTTTGCTTAACATCTTCACCGTTTCAGCTCTCACACAACCAGTGGGCAGAGAGGAGCTGACAGTCTCAGGGCAGTCCCACTCTACTCTTTGTGGACAGGAGCTGCAGCTTTTCTGTAGGAAGGTGGGTGTACAGCTGCAGCATCGCACTGCAGTCTGGAGGGATGCATGAGCCTCTCTGACCCCATGCTCTAAGCGACTCAGTGCTGTGAGGACACCCAGCTCCCACGGCAGGGCCAGTGAGCCCTGACAGTAGCAGGGAATGGCTGCTAACACTGGGGAGTGGCCCTCAGCTGGCACATGGTGATGAAGTACAGGTGCATGAAGCCTGCAGGACAGAGTTCATTTGCATGCACACAATTAGCAGATTCAGGATCTCGGCTATCTAGCCATCCAGTCAGAGCCGTGGAAATCCCAGATTGATATCCTTACAGGAGATGAGAGGACACACTTGTGGAAACCTGACAGGGTTAGGCAGATCCGCCTCTGGTATTCCCCCAACCAAAGTAAAGATGGACACACAAATGCCTCACCTTTCCTGAAACAACTGATCGGCATGATCCGCTGCAACCTAGAGCCCAGGCCAACCCAGCAAAACCATGGGCCATGATCTAACAGCATCAACGCTGTACCAGGGCCCCAACCTGTACAGCCTCTCACAGGGACAGCAGGAGGCTCTTAAACTAACTCCTGCTCAAGGCACAAACCTTCCCTGCTCTGCTTCTTTGCGCCAAGTGCTGCCCCTGGCTTGCTCAGGAACCACTCTTAACTACATACAAAAAAATAGGTCTTTTGCACAAATGGTAAACGTGGAGGAGAAGTTTCACCCACAAACAGGAGTTATTAAGAAAAATCCATACTCTGTGAGTCACAAACATTCCTGAGTGGAACGGCTGTAAGCCAGACCTACAAGGGTGCATTTTTCATCCTCTCCCCCCTGGCCCCGCTGGTGGCAGAGCTCTGCATACAGCCACAGTCACGAGGGCAGGATTTGCCCCTCCCTGTGCAGGACAGTTATCTGTACTAAAAACAGCTTTCCAGACTTGATTGACTGGAACCCCTGCTACGTGGTGAGCAGGGCTGGTTCAGACATGCTTCGGGAGATAAGGAGATGACTATGTTTCTAAATTGCTTTTTAAGATGATGACAAGTTATATGTGGAATAGAATATTGAAGTTTCTGGGAAGAACAAGAGCAAAGGCAGATAATTTTTTCTATGCTAAAGAAAATAAGTGAATAGAGATTTTTTAATCACTTTTATTTGGAAGACGTGCTCCAAGCCCAGAACCCAGTAAATAGCTCTGCAAGAGACTCCTTCATTCAGCCGGGGAGCGAGGTTCACATCCTGTTCTTCCCACTCTCTTCAATTCCCAACTCCAGCTCTCAAGGGGAGCGTGACAATCCAGAACAGCATATTTTCCTAGGTACATTTACAGAACAACTTTCACCCACTGGAGACAACTACATAACTTAAATGCATCTTTCCATAGGTTTCCTTGACCCACATTTTTTCATTCTCAGTTTAGTTCTCTCCTTTTCCCAGTTTCAGTCCACCATCTTTAGCTATTTATGCACCATTTTTGGTAGTAACCTACACACATGCAGTGCTAATCCACCCCCAGAACTCCTAGACAAAAACAAGGCATTTCCTAGAAAAATGCTGTATTTAAAAATTAAAAAAGATGATATTAGGCGAGCTCCAAAGCAAAACCTGCTCTACAGTAGCCACTGTTTCCTACGATACAAATCTGTCTGGCAACTGATTAGAGGCACAGCAACAAAGAAACAGAAATAGCATGAGTTAGGGTGGGGGGTTCCTTTTTTCCTTACCCCTTCAAATCGTGTATTCACAGACAGCAAACAGGATCACAAAGTCAACACTTGTATTCACCACCTACCTCCAAGTTTTCTAGGTCCACACAGAACAGCCCTTTCACTCTGCGCAGCATGACTGGCTGACTGTTATCCATGTTCACAGGAGCCTGAGCTGTCACCCAATGCCATAAACAGTGCATTGTTATTACTATAATCTCTTCCAGAACTAAAGGATTTTACAAGCAGTCATTATTCTTGTTTTAAATACAGGTTTTCAAAGAAAGAAAGGAGCCCAACAACAAGACAGCAATTATAACAGCAAGAGCTTTCAAGCTTCACAATGTCTAGAGCAAGTCACTGAGCAAAAATAGGCTTCAGTCTGGACTAGAGGAGTCAGCAGATATTCTAATTTAGAGCCGCTGCTCTATTTCTGACGGGAGAGCCAGGGAGCTTCTGTGCTTCCCTGCATGGCAGCTTTATTTGGGAGAGAGCTCGGGGCGGGGGGAAGGGGAAGGAGGAGGAGGTGGGAGAGGGTGAAAAAGAGCATTGTTTCTCTAACTGTTGAGCTAAAAACTGCTTGCAATTAGGCTGTTTTTCAAAGGTGTTATGTCAGAGATTAGCACAATCTTGCAGTGCTCCCTCCAGCAACACTAGAAGTGCAAAGGAAACCAGAACCATTTAAAACAAACAAACAAAAAAAAACCAACAAAACAACCAACCCGTGAACTCAGGCCGTTCTCCTAAAACAAGCAGTGTGCCACAGGCAAGCCCTTCACCTGTGCACGCCTGCATTGTACCTCCAGACCACAGAGGTGGCCATAGCAGGGCCCTGTTGCAGCTGGAGGCCTCTGAGGATCACAGAGGGGAAAGTTCTCCAACTCTACAGGTAGTTGGTGACTTTTCCAGTGAGTTTCAGAGCCTAGAGGTCTCAGAAAAGAGAGAGCTATGTGCCTAACATGAAAAGGTTATTACAACATACGTGAGGTTTTCTTTGTCCCTGTACTGTTGACGCCCAGTATAAATATTTCAGTTTTACAGGCAAGCTATCAGACTCTTAGAGATGTTAAGTGATTCCCCAGGGTAAACATGTACACCAGGAGCAGAACCAGGTATGGGACCCAAGAACATCCCCACTTTCATTGTCTGACCTACTCACTTATCTCCTTAAATGCTCCCTGATCACTGCTCCCCAGTCACGTCACAGACTGTGCGTGACACCAAGGGCAGCCATTTTCTATGTCATAACAGCAAACCTACTGAAGCGCCTTCTGTCAGTGACTGCCATTTTCAAATCACTCAGCTGAGATGTTGTTCACATGCCGTATGAGATCTAAGCAACAGCAGGAGCGATCCCATGATACCTCTAACACTTCTGAAAGACAGCCCATGATGGACAGACAATTCTACTCAAAAATCACTTCAAAGACTAAATGTATTGCAGTTCTTCTGCCCAGCTCATCTAAACACTGCAGGAGCTCTCTGCAGCTGCATGAAGTAGATGCAGAACTTTTAAAAAATAGCCACAGATTTGGAATCATGGAGCGATTTCAATAAATGTACACCTCGTATTTCTGACCCAGGGAACACAAGAAAAAACAGTTCATACCTTGGTCACTGACTGGGAGAAGGTAATAAGAGAGCACAAATCAAAAGAATGAACCGTTGGAAAATGATCTCTTCCTGACTTGGATCAAAACCAAATTTGCTCACCTTCTTTAGTGACTACACGTACAGATGGACAGTCTCCCTGAATTATCAGGATGTGGCAGATCTGAATTATCCACCTCCCTTCCCCCTGCTCCACTCCTCCCATTCATCCCTTCCCCCACTTTTGCAGGCACCACAAAGGATTTCAAAAAGAGCTACAAAGACATTCTTTTAGGCTCGAGCAATTCCAGTAACCCTAGAAACCAACAATAGTTGGGAGCCTGGCAGTTTGGCCACGGCAACAAGCTGCTTTTCTGTTCTCTCACTGTCTCTGCTGCACCTTCAGCTGTGCTATCCAAACCCTCACTGGGCAGCAGGACAATATCCATTTTAAAGCATCACGTTTAAAATAAACAGTAGTAAACAGAAGGTCCGACTCAGTCTCCAACTCATCCTATTTCACCAGAACCTGTTCAGTCGCAACAGGACCGATCTGGAATAACTTTCATAGAAATCTGCTCCATTTTCCACTTAGTCTTTTTACAGGCAGATTCCTGATGAAGTTAAAGAAATCATGGCTTGTGTAAGGATCAAAGGAAATTGAATGCAAACACTGACGTGGCCTGCAGAGCCAAAAAAATGTGAAAAAGAATGGAAAAAGCCTTTTCTGCTTTGTTTAGCTGCCAGAAGAATGAGCTCTACTTATGCTACCATTAATGTTATGCAGAACAGAAATGTCCCCAGTACAGAACAGCATGGATAAGTCATGCACAGGCCAAACCCAATGAAACAATCTGAACCCTGAGATTCTACTTATCACCTAAACACAGGCAGGATTTCAGACTCTTAAAAAAAATGCATCCAGACAGGAGCTGGAGGCGTTGGCTTGTCTGGTCATTGCTGATTCCAGCAAGAGTATCAGATTGTTCTGTGCAATAAAAAGGTCTCCAGTGATTTGCATGTTAAGAATTAAAGAATCTGTAAAGATCAGAAAAAGCCACGGTCTGTGAGCATGAACAGCTGATGCTGGCCACCACACAGAACACCACAGGAGTTCTTAATTTCATTCTTTTACACTGATGCAATGCTCTTTGGTATCAGTTTGAACCAGACTTCACTCACAGGAGGAGGCTTTCATGTGAAATAAAATAATAATTATTATTTGTTTGTAAGTAAAGACTCCCACTCCGTCAAAATCCAGACCACAGCTTCATATGTGCCCAGAAAACTAACTCAAACCCAGCAGGCAGCTGGAAAGTCAGATGTGAGGGGGCAGGAAGGTTCTGTGCTGGTGGTTGCCTTCTCCTTACCTGTACAACTTCTTTCCTCACATTGACAATGTCTAACCAGTCATTGAATCTCGGGTAGCTGTTGAGCTCTGCTGTCCTGTCATTCAGGGGCACACTCAGCTTGCACTGCCGTTGTCGGTGGATGTAGTCGATCAGTTTCACCTGTTAGAATCCAGAAAGCAAACCATTAAGTTCCTTGGGGTAAGCTGTCATCCTCACGGGCAATGCTGGCATAGTACCAAGGAAAGGAGATGCTGGGTTGTGAGTGGGGCTCTTCCATGATATAACAATGACTTCTTTCTGTTACCTAAGAGAATTGCAGGGTGGGAGTATCCATCAACAAACACTAGCAAGCTTAATAATATTGTTACAACTTGCATCAGTAGGACCCCATAGGGCCCACTCCTGCAGGAATGGACATCTCTAAATCCCTATCAACAGAAGTTCTGGGCAGTGGCTGGGCATCATGACAAAACATGAAAGGGCGTCCCAGCCATTTGAAACAGTTCATTATATTCAGTTTAAAGGCACTGCACAGATAGATGCAACCTTGTTCTGGATGCTGTAGGCATTGCTAGTGAAATGTGCCGGATTACCTGTCCTCTGACCTATTGCTCCCATATGTTTGTTACACTATCTTTCATCTGGCCTTCATTTGGACTAGGAAGTCAGTGAGGCAGGAATAACCAGTGTACCCAGAGATTCTGAAGCCCGTTATCCAATGGGTATTTCTACTACAAAATCAGCATTAAATACAGTTAGTCTTAAAAAAATGAAAATTTAGATTTATTCCAAAACTTTGATTGCCCATCTCATGCTTAATGCACTACACAGAAACTGGCATGTCAGGCACAGAATATTAAAAGGACAAGGAATATAATTTGTACTTTATGTTTGCTTATCAAGAACAAAATACTCCCAAAAGATTTCTCACTATGTCACACATTCCCATGGGGCAGACTTAAGCTTCAAAACCTTCCTAAAAAACCAATGCCTCAAAGCAAGTTAGCTGATCCATGATTTATAAACCAAAACATGTCCTTAGTCAACAAATTTTAGCATTTGGGTCAAGATTAGACTATAAATGAAAAAACAAACATGAATTCTTTGTCCACTGACATCTCTCTCCTCTCGAGCTTCTGCTTAAAATATTTCTAGTCTCTCTATCTGAAGACGCTCTATGTTACTTGTATGTTACACACGGGAAAGACAATTAGACCATTTCCTCCCTTCCTAGATAAAGGATACGTAAGAAATTAGAGGGAAAATGGATGTTGCATTTGATCTCAACTAAGTGACCGCCATATAGGGTATAGTGCTTTTGGCATGCTCATCAGTTTGGGAGAATTACTATCTCATAATAATTATCCTAGAAAAAAACATAAATTCTTCCTTGGCAGTACTGGGAGCACAGGAGTAGATGCAATTGGATGCACGCTGTGATGACGGGCACGTGAGATGTGGGAGCACTGATCATCCAGCTGAAACCAGAGGAACCTTTAACTCTTAACTTCTTAACATGGCTTTGGAGCAGAACACCTAACAGAAATTACCTTGGAAATCCCACTCAATTTTTCTCAATCTCAGTACTTATTTTTGTAGAAAGGGGAGGATAACACTTCCTTTTTTCCATCCTTTGCTTTCTGCAGTGAGTCCCAGTGCTGCAGAGCAGCTCAGGGCAGGCTCTGCAGGCAGCTGTGCTGCTCTGAGCTGATGATGGGTTCAGAGGAGGGCTGGGTACCACGGTACTGTCCCCACTCCAGCTGGGGACAAGTGAGTTTACTCCTTCAGTGTAGTACCATGTGCTAGTGTGACTGCAACTTCTGAACACTTCTGCAACTCGGTGTGCTTGTACCCATTCTCAAAGAGTGGCTGTCAGCTGTGCGCTCCTACACAGTTGCACCTTCATCCGTACGCAGCCCTAAATTAAGATGTCTCTGCAATATGCATGTTCTGTTCCTCCAGAGTGAGCCTAGTGCACACAGGGGCACACAAGATATCTTGGCTGGCTAACTTAGTTGTGACCTTCTGCTTTCTCACTGTCATGTATTTTCACCTATCCAGCAAGGTCCCCCATTTGCAGCCAGGTCCATAATGATCCTGGAGATGCTGTTCAGAGTATTTTCATGCTAGCTGCTTAGTTTTTTTTCTCCTACTCAGTGTACTTTTCCCCACCTCGTGCCTTGGCTTTGTGTCATATACAGTCTAACACGCTCCGGCCAGCTGGCCTGCATTAGACATGGTCTGACTTTGAAAATCTTCCTAGTAATTAAAATAAGTCTGTGCATATCTGGAGTGGAGGTAATTCCCACGTCAGGGGAAGGAGCTGGAAATATTACATTCAAAGCGATTTTTCCACAATTTAGATTGAATATTGTCACGGATCCTAACTAGGATTTTTGCTCGTCTGCCCTAAAACTCCTTTGTTAACAAGACCGACTCACATTCTCACCATTCGGGTTTAATTCCACTCAGGATGCTTGGTTCTGCTCTTACTACCTCCAAACATAGCATGTTTGCATCCTAACTTATTTCCCCAGAGGACATTAGGGCAAAAGAGATTAGAAAAAAGGGAATTAGCTGTGGGTAAGGGTAGGAACAGAACAACCAAAGCCCTGTCAGAACTAGAAGTCTGGGTAACAAAGCACCCAGTAGGAATGGAGGCAATAGGAATGAAGAACTGGTTTGAAAAGAGAGAGAAGGGAAGGTCTGTTAATGAGGGTCAGAAAGAAGAACTTGCAGGAAGTTTGAGGACCACTCAATAGCCCCCACTATGCCAAAAGTCATCCTACATAAATAAAAAATAGCATAGCTTCCAGGCTGTGCAATTGACATGTCATGGAGAGCAGAGGGATGACAGAAATCACCCAAGCATTCTCTTTTCTGGAGGCCATTCCAAGTAAGGTTCAATGACTGTGTGCACTTTGATACACAAACGGCAACCACAAAACCCAGCCAAAGGCAAACCAGTCAGCCGTGCCCCAGTGAGCCGCAGTATGCAGAATTCCCAGGGTGCTGCTTTATGTTACTGCTTCTTCCCCCAGGTCACCTCACCCCTTTGCCACTCCTGGGTATTCCTCAAGGTTGCTGAGCACCTAGGGAAAGGTTGGTGAAGTGATTTTAAAACTGGTACAGCCAGCCATGACATGCCAACCAGTAAAAGTAGCAGCTTGGCTCCTCTGTCTGTAATGTTATTTTAGTGTAGCACCTCTCTTCAGGCAAGATCTCTTTTCCTGGAAGAAGGATGAGATATCAGCATAGTCTCTAAAGCCTGAGTGCCACGTTTAGTTGGATGTAGCACTAACGATATGCAAATCCCTTCAAAGTAGCACATGACCCAGTATAAAGCAGGGAACTGCAAGCACTGACTGTGGTAAGAAGGGGAGGGGGAATCTGTTCCAAAAACCACAGTGGAGGGCAGGATGAACTTAACATCTGTTTAGGAAAAAAAAACCACAAAAGTTAAGTGAAAGAAATTTTCCAAATATATATATATATGGCCCCACATTAACTTATTACAGTCTGCAAATATCATGAGAACCGCGTCCTGCTTTAAATAAGGATATTCCTGAAGCACAGTCACTTTTCTCACATCCCCCGCAAAAGCTTTTCTCACCGATGTCAGTGCAACACCAGAAGCATCACATCAAAAATGGGACCTCGACTCCAGGGAGCTGGGCCCCCTCCCAGCTCCGCCACCGCTACCTGCTGGGTGACTGCGAGCCAATTACCTCATCCCCTCTTCTTCCTGCACGCGGCTCTGCCTGCAGAAACTCCCTGCAGCAGGCACCATCTTCAGTTATTTTCATACTGCTTAAAGAGCGTGGAGTCAAATATTTTCATCTGAGAAGGTTCACCCAGAGCATAACCTCCTAAAAGGACACCACAGGAAGGTACTCTGTGTAGCACAGAATTCAGCGTCCAAACTTTCCTTCTTCACTGGATATACCAGAAATGTCATCCTCTAAAACAGAGAATTAGTCTGACAGCATGGATCCAAGTATCTCAGATTGCCAAGTCTGGTTTTCCCATGATAACTCCTTCGCATTGACTGATTTCCCCTCTTCCTATAAATAGTATATTTGCATTCTTTTCCCACCCTACATGCACCACGCTTCTCCCCTAGGATGGATTTCATTTTGTTATTTCCTGCCCAGACTTTTAACTAAAGTACAGTTAGGCTTTAATAGCTGAGCTGTTGCAAAACCCTTTTCTGAGAATATAATAAAACTTCTGGGTTCAGTGACGCACGTAAGAAACCCACAAACAACATGCAGGTCTCCAACCACAAACTAGACGGAGAGATAAAGCCAATAGTAAGCTATTCACTGCTTGCTTGCCAAACAGCACAGCCTACTCATCACAAATGGCAAACCCCACGACAGAAGCAGTGATACTCCAACTGCCTTAAACCCACAGAGTTGGGAAGGAACAAGAACAGAGACAGGATATGGAGCAGCTGGAGCGAATTGCTGCGTACAGGGCGTGCTCCATTAGAGCCCTCCTCCTCCCTCTCTAGTGGAGCTGATGGCGAGAACATCCAGTTCTCTTTCTCCTTAAGAATTACACATGAAAAATTAGGTTTCATGCACTTGGGAGTCAACTGTCTCTTAGAGCTTAACTTGTCAGCTGAGTTTTGTTCATATTTAGAAAATGGTAACTTATTTCAGAAGTCACTAAAAGGCAAGTGCGTTAAGCCTGTTGCAACCCTTGTACACACAAAAAAAGAGAAAATCAGTCTGGAATCAGTCAGCAGTTGATGCAAATAGCTTATTCTTGTGGTTTTAATGCTCACATCTTTGAATGTCCTACATATGCAGCAAGAATCAGTATTTTCAATTTAAAAAAGAAAACTGATGCCTAGAATGGAAATTATACATTAAAGAACCCGGGGACTGTCAAAGGTACTCTGAAAGGTACTATAGCAAAGTAGCAGCCAAGATTGCTTCAGAATATCAGCAGTTTGAGACTGTTGAGAAAATGTTTTTGTATTTTCACAAAACCTATCACAGTTCTCCTCACTGATGCCTTCAGCTTCTCTAGATGACTTGAAATGTATACAACGTTTAGAAGATAGGTTTTTGCAACATCCAAAATAGACAGCTGACACTATTAATCAACAAATGAAGCACATGTTAAGCAGCAGCTCATGCTTCTCCTGTCCTCAGAAATGGAATCTCACGGAGTCTGGCAGCACTTGGAAAGACAATTAATGTGAGCTTCTACCAATACTTCCTCTTACTGCCTTGGAATGTAACGAGCCAGTGGCTGAAGTTTTCAAAGGATCCGATCAGTGGATGACCGAGCTCTTACATGCAGCTAAGAGAAATGCAAATCACCTATATTCCATCAGATGGGAATGAATCAGGAAGGAACTCCTCTGGTGACCTCCTGCCGAGAACAGGACCCAGAGGGCAAGGTGCACTCGCTGAAGCATCAGACAGCAGCTCCTGCTGCAGCAGGACCCTGCGCTCGTGTCCCCTGCAGTACGGGAGGGGCAGCGTTTCCACCTTTGGAACCAAAACTTCTGATCTTGGAGCTTATCTTCACTTGGACACTGGAGGACCTAAGATGAGTCATCTGAAGGCATCCAGTGAAAAGTGGATTCGCTTCACACCTTTAGCTGACTCTTATCTGTTTTCCCCAGTGCCAGTATCTAGACAAACCC
Organism: Numida meleagris; assembly: GCF_002078875.1. NCBI lineage: Eukaryota > Metazoa > Chordata > Aves > Galliformes > Numididae > Numida > Numida meleagris. Next base: position 9,369,404 of record NC_034426.1, on the reverse strand, counting down.
TAATTCAGACCCAAAAAAACTGGAGCAACCTGACCGCTGAAGAGAACAAAAAAAGTCAGAATGTGACTTGCCAAATTTGTCTCTGAAGTCATGCTCAGAAACCATGTGAGAAACCGATAAAGATCTCAACAATCATTCAGAGACCAGCAGCCTGTGAGTGTACTTCAGGAGACTTTTTTCAAAGTCATCTGAACTGAAGAAAGGTGCCACTGAGTTGATCCATGGAAATTTAAGAACTAGTATTTCATTTTTATAGAGCAAGGTAGGCAGAAATATTATACAGGAAAACATTATACAGAAATAGCTGTGAGGTCTATCCCACAGACTGCACATGGAGCAAGGAGCAGAAGGATGGAGGCTCACAGAACACAGCTCCTGATCTCAGCTCTACGAGGATCTGCAAACACAATGCAAGTCCCCCCACAAGCACTCCTGAGGCCACTGTGCAGTCAGCCATCCTAAACTGTCTGGTTCAAAGCAATGGTTTGCAGAACTCTTCAACTAACAACAAACCAGCTGTCTTTGCAACTCCTACACATCAGCCAACCTACCACCGAGCTGTTCCTTAGCTCAACTTGCCTGAAGCAGCTGACTCATCTGAATGCCTCCTGGCTATCTGAATTGTTATCATCTGATCATGATATCACCAAGCATCATCTGAAGACTCTGAAATTCTCCTTTCCCCTCTGTGTTCAGAGGAGTAATTTGTTGTGAGCATAAGGACAAAGATACCTTATGGCAATGTGGACTGCTCTCTCTCTAGTATAAAGAGAACTGAGCCATGCTCACTCTTGATTGGCTTAACCACATCTGCCTGATTAAGTGGAGGCAGCAGATCTGTAGTCTTTTAACATGACACGTTTATTTAGCAGGTAAAACCAATCCAAAGCTGTTCATAAAAAGATTTGATCAACTGCATAGAAAACCATCCTTCCCATCTGATCTTTCATTAGGAACACTCAGATGAAACAGGATGCGGGTGATGAGCCAAAATCTCACAGACTTCAAAGCTATCCTCAATCCAGTATGGATTTCAGACAGCTTTTTTCAAGGCAAGTGTAAGAGCTGCACAAGGGCAAAACATGCAACACAAAACAAAGAGAGGCAAAACACATTTCAGGGAGTTACTTGCATCCTACAGTATGAGATCACTCAGTTTCTCATGCACATGATTTTGCCCTCAACAACAAAAACTGAATACGCTGAAGGGTAATATTGTGACATGCATCTTCACCAGATACACAGGAGGAGGGCCAAGTTCACAGATAAAGCATTACAAAAGAGCTGGTAGCAGATTCATTTATTTATTTGAGATGGTACCCGAGAAAAGGAACTCATATACATATCAGACGCTGACCCACAGTCAGCAGAATCCGCATCACGTACTTGAGCCCAGCTGCCTCACTCAGTGGGCAGGTGGCTGAGGGAGCAGCACTCCCGTACCAGACTGAGGCCCAGGATCCAGTTCTGGCTCAGCTCCCGCAGCAGCCACACCACTCAGTTCTTGGTGTCTGTCTCCCATCCACCTCTACTGACTACACAGGTGCAAAGGCACTAGGTATCTAAGTTCTTCATATTCTGGACCACAAGCACAGTTCTCCTTTGAAAAAGACAGCCTGCAGAACAGTGCCACTGTCACGAATGCCAAAAACAACAGAGCATTCTTGCAAGACCCAAGGCAGTATCACTTTATTAAAAATAACAAAGGAAGAGGAAGAAGGATTAAACACAATTTGCACAAAGTCAAATTCAAGGAGCAGTTTTAAAAACAGGTCAGTTTTTTCAGTCCTCTGATCTCACCACACCAGATCACGGCAGCAATAACTGCAATGGAGCTTCTAAAAAGCAGAGGAAATTGGAATGATGGCAAGGACAGGAACAAGTGCTCTGAGAGACAGCAGCACTGCGGCGCACTGCACTGCAGGTCACACCGTGCCACAGTGAGGAAGCTGCAGGAATCTGCATCAGCTGAGGATCTGTGCATGAGGTCTCCACACCAGCCTTACTTGCAGCAGCTACAGCAGAGACCTCTGAGGGCCTCTCACTTCTGCAGAACCCAGATGTCTGCACTGGCTTAAGGACTTTTGGTTTGGGTTAAAAAAAAAAAAGGAAATAGTTTCTCAATGCATTGCTAAACAAACCCTGCAGAACAGGACCCAGTGCAAGCCAGCAAAAAAGTGTACACACAAGGTACATTTAAGGAAAAAAAAAAAGAAATTAGTAAAAAGAAGCACAGAGAGATGGAGGGATGGGGAGAAATGGAACATCCGATGAGTGCATTTTCCTTTGAACCTTCAGTCAAGCCAGAGGCTGACACAATAGCCACTGCCCAAACACTACAGTATGTTATTTCTGCTTTGTTAGATGATGCAGACAGCATCATTTCTGGGTCACTTGGAGGCCACGTCCCACCTCTCCCCTCTCCCCTCCTTTCTTTTTCACAATCCCAGAAACCAAGAGCTGTAAACACCCAGCTGAGGCCTCCCAGCTAAGGGTGGGAGTGGGAAGATGACACTGCATAATGAAGCAGTTCCCTGTCCCTGACAGCAAGATTCTCTTTGGAGATTTCATACAAGCCTAATGCAGCTGCAGGCACAGTCCTCTGCTTAAATATCAAAGGTTTCAAGCCCAGTACACATGAAAAATGAAAGCTCTCCCCCTTCCTCTGTAAGCCAAAGTCATGCAACTGCAGCAGAATGACTGGGAGAGCTCAGCAAGACTAAGAAATGTATTTACTGTTTGCTAAGCACAACCCTGCTGCTGCCACATCAGATCTGCAGCTCAACCTTCCTTCAGCTCAGACTTCTTTCCAGCATCCGCCTAGCGACTTTAGCTCAGCCATGATTCACTGAGCTTAACTGTATTTCCGTATGGAGCACAGGAAGAATAATCCTTCCCCTCACAAAAGGATATCATTACTGCCAACCAGGCTGAAGACTTGTTAAGGTTTCCCATCCACTCATGAACTTAGTGCATGTGCCACTTAGCAGGCCTATGGTTTTACCTGCCATGTAGAAGACTTCTGTTCAAACACAGAGCATCTCCTGTTTTCACTCAAATTTGATTCCCTCCACAGGTCCCCTCATCCTGTCTCTGTTCACTTGCAGCCAAATCTCAACCAGCTCCAACAAACTGAGTGACAGTCTGGAAGAATATCACTATCAGTTTTGTCCTCAACAGCTAAGGCTAGGCAAAGCCTAGTTCAACACAGTTTTGGCCCTTAACCAAGGGCTTTAGCAATAATATAACAAATGCCTGTCAGAAATGGACTAGGCAGAGCTAATGATGCCTTTGGCAAAACAGTAGAAAAGTTCTCCGGCGTTCCCTTCCAGGACTTTTATACCTCAAAGGGCAGTGCCACAGCTGAGACACTGACCCTTGTCATAACTCTGATAGAAATCTGGAGAGCCTCAGCAAATCAAAGACTTCCATCTCCTGCACACTCCCAAGTGAGCCACCACAACAGCAAGCTTAGAGTTTACGTACTTTGATGGCTCTGCATCGTAAAGTCTTCAAGTCTCAGTTCTGGTTTGATAGAGGGCATAATGCTGGGGAAAAGGGAGGAGTTTATAAGGCGCATGGATCCTAATACAACACAGCCTTAAAGGATGGCAGATAAGCAGTTCCTTGTCCAACTCAGCTACAGTAGCTCATAAAGTTACACAAAGGTGAACACAGCCTGATGATAATACTAACACTATGCTTCTCTCTATAATTGTTCATTGTTGGCAAATCTATTGCATCTCTCCTCCCTTAAAGAAAACGACGACTGCAACTCCCCTGCCAGTTTTACAATGACATGACTGCAGCCCGAAAACAGCAAATGACAGGGAGAAAGATTACAAATGTTTCTTAAAATTAGGAGAAATCAATAGGTCAGCTTTGGGGAGTGAGGGAAGTTACAAGCAATAGATCTCTGTAAAATTCAAAACTTACAGTGTCTTTGAAGCTAACATCCTCCATCATTTTTATGATAACTGTAATCATTCTTGGATACGTGTAAAATAACTCTCACATGCACTTGATTCTACAGTGCACACGATGCTGTCCGAATCCCAAAGAATTTTTTCACATTTGACTTCTCCTTGTCAGCTGGATTGCCAGTGGCCCACCCAACCACCAGTTTATTTCCTGGCCACATTTGCTATACATGTTCTACCTTTTGCCTCCTGAACAAGAAATATGTTATATAGTCTTATATATTTGTATAAAATGAGCTTTATATATATAAACTTTTAATTGATACAACTACGTCCACAAGATCAGTTATGCTAGTATAATTACACCAATACTAAAAAAATCTAACTTCGTACTGCTGTACTGGTTGAAGTTCAGAGTTGCACTAAGAGGACTTTTGTCCAAGAGAATGAGACTTCGTATCATTAGTCCTTTCTAGTAAAAGTGTTTACAATTTCTACATCTCCAACTTTTCATGCTCTACATTCTTCTTAGGAAACATTCTTCATAGTATTCCTTTGTCACCCCCTTTGCATTACACGTGTTTAATTACATTTCTTTTGTCTTGAAATATCTCCTCTGATTATCCACTGAAGAATAAGTTCAGCAGCCCAGGGTTCAGGATTTCTGCTCAATCTCTTGCTCAGATGACTGCATCAGAGGAAGGACCCTGCTGAGTGACAGCAATGAGAAAAAGAGATAAAAACATGCCTGCTTATGAGAAAATAAAAAGACATTGTTACAAGCCTGTATGCTATTCTGTAATGGAAATATCCATTCCTAAGGAGCACTGGCAAAGACAAAGGGATTCTATGTTGTATTTTTCTGTCTGTGAACTGACAATTCAGGGTGCTGGATACAAATTCATTCCTTAAGCTCTGAGATTGTTCACAGCAGCCAATCAACACTTCATAGTTACACAAGATCACTTGTGGTTTTTTTCGGGCTCCATTCACTTACAGTATTTCATCTCGATCTTTCCAAAAGGAACAGAAGTATGTTAAGCGTTATGAGAAATACTTACCTTCCCAGGATGCTTCTGAAAACCAAAGCACCACACCTATGCAATGAAAGACACTAAATGCCACTGGTACTCTACTACACCTCCTGCTATGTGAGGTACAGAACACTGCTGGAAGTAATTTTTACAGTGCTCCAGAGTAAGGCCAGACACTTGGTGAAGGCCTACAAATGTTTGAGGGATCCAGCAGTGCAAATAACCAGCAGCAGACTGTTACTAGCTTTTCAGCTGTGACCTGATTAAGACAATACTGGAATTATCAGAAATTTTCACAGATTTCCCAGAATGCTGGATTAGGTCCTGCTCATGTTGTCTGGGTTAGAAACAAAAGCATTGGGGAATTCAATACAACCAGTTTGGCTGCCCACCGTGCACTTTTTTATGCTAGCACTTTTCTCCAGAACAACTAAAAAGCTTCAGGCTTAGCAGCATAACCTGGTTCTAAATACACAACCCATTCAGAAAGAAAAGAATATATGTAAAAATAAATTATTTTTAATTTACAACATATATTTTATGAAATATTCCCCACAACTTCATATTATCGTTTAAGATATGTTCACATTATGCAATGAATCCAAATACAAAAGCATGCTGCTGATAGACACAGGCCTTCCATAGTTTCCCAAAGAACATTCTCCTCAGATCTCTAAGTGTTAATACAGGGTTGGGGCTTCTGTGTTGCAGGTTGGTTTTTTTTTTTTTTTGCATCTTCCAGTGAAAATGCAGGATGAGATGGATGAGAAAACGACGTGCTTTTAAAAAAAATGCCAGCTCTAGGAAATTGCTTAACTGGGATGCGGCAACTTGCCATGTTCTCTGACAGTAACTTTTAAAACAGCAAACCAACTATGAAATAGCAGTTTGGGATTGTCAAAAAAAAAAAAAAACACCCAAAGTACATTAAAACACCTCTGTGCTCAAAATATTTTGGACCTATACAAAATGTCTCCTTATTTCAGATTTTAAGAAAAACGTTAGTAGTGATCTGCCATGCGTTAGAGATCAGAGATTTTCAGTTTGCTCATCAGTTTTAAAGGATGCTTTCTAAGCACTACATATAATGCACTAAGGCACAAAGCAGGAAATACAGGAATGAAAAATCTTTTGTAGAAATAAAAGCCACCAAGCTGAAAGCTGATCACCCGCAGCTCAGCTCTGCCAAAGGTTTCTGAAACAATTCAAAAATAAAATGGACTGTATGAATTTTCTTTTTCCTTCCTCTAGGGCTGGATATGCCATTAGTAAGTGGGAATCACACTGAGCTTGTTTGCCAGGTCAGTTTTCTTTCCTTCTCAGTAAACATACACATAAACCCATATAGCTTATCCTTCCAATTCCCTCTTTTTCTGCAGTACCATGTATCCTCAGGTTACCCCTTCTGCCACCTCAGAACCAGCAACATCACAGTTGCTGACTAAGCTCTTTTCTCTTACAAGTGGGCAGACAAAGTAAAGGGACACTGAGCTCTTAGCTCAGGAAGCCCAAGGCAGGCCTCCCTTCAGGCAAGTATCCCCAAAACAACTCTCACGCAACATGCCAAGTGCATCTCATAACTGTGCTACAGCACACTGAACACAGGAATTCCAGTTATGCCTGAGGTATCCTCAGTTCAAGAATCACCTCTCTTCCCAAACACTCCTGATTTCCTAGTGGAGAAGTGTTCATTTACACTCCTAGTATATTCACCTAACTCAACTGTTTGCAGAAGGCTTAAGATTCGTGAGATTCGATCCAGTTTAAAAAATTTACTTCTGTGCACTTGGAAACAAGGGAGAACAGCATTCTGGATAGCCAACCACCCAAAAGCATGGGAGCACTTTCCTGCAGTAGATTACAGACAGAAACTCCCCCCTAACAGCCCAGGACCGTGCCTCTGAAGGAGTCTGTGTTGTAACGAGTATGAAGGTCTACTTGAAGAAGTTTGGGTTTAATGTGAGATGTGGGGAAATGCTATGAAACAGAAGAATGGTGTTGCAGAAAGACTTTATTTATTGACTTTTTCCTGATTCTTTTAAAATAATTGAGTGAGCTACATGCAAAAACTTTACCATTTGAATGTGCTGTAAGAATGTTCTTCAGTTACTGGGTTTCCGTGACTGTGTTGTATGAGGTTTTCTACTGGACTGGGTTGCTTTTTCTTCCTATTCTCCCTGCTATTCTGCAGGAAAATGAGCAGAAGGAGTGAGGCAACAGGAAGAGCAGGAGTTCTCTCTACAGAGACAAAGCAGGATGTGACCTCTGTTCCCTAAATAGGGCAGAAATGGTTGGAATATGATATCCAAGTTGGTGTCTTCCTAAAGCAAGGAAAGACTGTATCAAGGACCAAAACCAAAGCTGTTTATCCTGGATTAGAAACTGTACATTTGATGATATCAGGTCAGTGCTTTGAAAGATAAACTTAATTGACTGCAAAGAACTTTATAATGATGGATTCTTGCTAAAGAACACTTAAACACTGTAGTACTGGATGAAGCCTAAACTCCTAACCTTTGATCTTACAGAGTATTGGTGCTGCACCTACCTGAGAGCATCCTGCAGTATTGGTGCTCTGCTTTCATTGGGACAGGGTGTCTGGAACCTGTGTGACCTGTTTGTCCAGCTAGAGGCAGCCCTTCCCCACTCTGTGCTGCCTTACTTAATTTTGCCTTTGAATTTAACAGCCTCTCGTGACACTGGTTTCCATGAGCTGCCTGACCCTTTGCTTTCCAGAGCAGCACAGATTACCACCTGGAACAAAGGAATGAGTGTGAATTATCGTAAGGTAGCCTCATCTCCAAGTACAGATTCAGAGCCATACAAAGTCTTTTCAGTCTCAAATCTAAAACTCCTGTATTAGCATGCAGATGACCAGAGTTGAAGGAGGCTTTTTTGTTTAAGTAGCCCAGCTTCCCTACTACTTCAGTGTTTCTGTGCTGGTTTTGGTTACAACTGGCTTACTGTTGTCAGGGCTGTACAGAGGGCCAAGTGGTACTCAATGCTAGAAGTAAATACTTTGTGGGCAGTGATTCACCTAGTTCAGCCTCTTATCTCCAGTCTAGGAGACCAGCTTCTACACATGCCTGCCTTCAAAGCCAGAGCCTTGTCTATTAAGGATTTTTGGTAGTATCCAAGATTTAAAAAAGAATACAAAATATTACAGTGAAGATGACTAGCTGGGTTAGTGGTAGCTAGGATGACTGAACTCCAGAGTAGCTACACCCACATACCAGAACAGGGTTGTGACACCAGGTGCAAACTGCTCAGCCATTAAAGTTAGAAATAGCCAGATATGCCAGGGCCATTGAGTTCTGCCCCCCAGCCCGGCAAAGTAATTCTGCATATGTTTTATTCACATATGCCCTAATTCAGGAGTTTGAACACATAACTGAGGCAAAGGTAAGAACTGTACAATACATCTCTAGAGACTAAAAAGGCAAACTTCCACTGCTATTTTAGAGCTTAGTGGTCCCTCTATCTCCTTTCTACTGGAAGGGGCCCCTACTTAGCTTACTATGGATGACTGTTGTGCTTCAACTCTAACTTGCTTTTCCTTTTAGCTGAAACACTTTTATATGAAGTTAAGTAAGTAAAAGTGACCTAGAGTATGTTTATGCTTTCAAAGGGTATATGTTTTGTGCTGGAAACAAGTGCTTCTAACCAGACTGACTCCGTACTACAATAATAACTGGAAATGAACTCTGGACCATCGGCTCCCAGCCGATCTGGGTTAGATCATGTTGCATAAATAATAGTCAACTCTGGGGGTGGGGACAGGAGAAACTGCTGCACTTTCAGTAACATGGAGCAGCCTCCCTTCTGCTGCAAAGGCAAATACTCCTAGCAGCTGCACAAAGCCTCAGATCAGCTATGATATATATGGAACCAATAAACACAGCACTGGGAGGAGAGAGTAAAAAGCTTTAGGGTTACACAGCAGCTGAGAGGAAGAACCAGGCTATAAAACAAGGTACCATACAGTTTCACTTGAGTTTGAACATTGAGACTACCAGACAGCCTGTCACAAGTTTGCTCCATGTATATGAAGCAGAAAAGCAATGCTAAGGCTGCATTTGTCTCATAACCATGCCATCTGTGATAGTCATTCCCACATGAGAATTACAGTGCCATGCGTACAGTGCAAGTGAAGTGAAGTGCCTTCTTCTCCTATTTCCAACTTCATCCTGTGTCCCAAATACTAAGGAACATCAGGACTACAAGCACTTTCTCTGAAAGTCTGCCCTACCTACTTGTTGGAAGAGGCTAGAAAAACTGTGGAGTAGAAATGCTCTCATTAATAGATGGACTGCCTGCAGTTCCTTCTGTCTTCTACAAAGACCACACTTTGTCTCAGTTTGCTTTCCTATTTGAGCGCTGTTTACTATTACCTTGCCCATCAAAAAACACTTTGCATCAGACCAAGTATGAAGACAGTACAAACAGCACTGCTGTTGAAATAGCAGGATCTTCAAGTGAAGGTCAAGGCCACACTGTTTAAGGTATTCAGCCTTGGAAGGCACTTATAAAAGAACTGAGTCAGCACAGAGTAGAGCTAAATTCAGCTCTTAACTCTTGTTTTTATGTGCTTTAATTCCATTGTTTTCAGCACAGCCATATTCAGTGTCTACTACTGTATACGAAACATGGGCTCACATAACCTGGCATTCATTTAATGCCAAATGGAGAACCCTACAGATCCTAAGTTAAAGCCAGCTGTGCTCTTTGCTACAGCTATGTCTCTTATGTGATAGCGTTAGCAGACCAAGTGTTCCATCAAGTGATATGGTTCTAAATAATTTACCAGCAACCCCATAACACTTGATTAAAATCTACTGAAAGATCTAATTAAATTGTCTCTGAAAGAGCAGGTAATGATATGACAACTGTGTAAATGGCAGATGGCAAGTGGAAGCTCATCAGAACATGAGAAAATAATTTAGAAAAAAGGTACCTTTATCTGCATTGAGTTGTGATGATCTCTACTTGTCTGATATTGGCTGTTATGGAAGTCATTTCTTCTTTCTGCCTGAAGCAACAGCAAGAGTACTGGCTGTCCTCATGAGTGGCATTTGGGCATCTGTAGAGTACGTACTTAATCTCTTAGGCAACCAGGTTAGAAAGCAGGTACTGCATCTTTTAGTGATGAGCAGCAGATTGGATATATCCTATTCTACAAATAGGTCAAACTTGGACAAGTCAGGCAGCAGCAGGCACACTATGAAGTTTCAAAAGAGAGGAATGTCCTGGCCCAGAAGTCATACTTATTTCTGGATGGGGTAGATTGATAGAGGCTGCCAAGCTGGGTCTCAGACTCTGGGCACAGGAGATCTGAGCTGTTTTTTTTTGAGTAGCAAAACAAAGTTATGGTAAATATAGGAATTGGGCTGAGTGCAGAAAGTTGAGTGGAAACTGCTCCAATAGGACATTCAATACTTTTTAAAAAGTTATCAATGCATGCACCCAGAAGAATAACTGTTGCCTGTATTACAGGATACAATACCCAAAATAAATCATCTCTTCGTCACACACATTCATACCAGCTCTCAGCCACAAATGCGTATATATAGCGCAATTTGTCTGCACCTGAAATCAGATTTGAGGCTGTATCGCCAACCACCTTCCCCATACCCCAACAATGAAGATAAAAAAAAAAAAAGAAAAGAAAATACAACCAGAAAACCACCACCAACACAAGAATTGAAAAACCATCCCTCCTGAGCTGGAAGACGGGTCACTGGATCAACCTGCCTCTTTCTACCTATGTCTCACTTGGCCTCAGATTTTAAGCTGTGAAGCCTCCCCATTGTTTCATAACTTCAGAGCAACAGGACTGTCCTGGTATCAGGACTTCAAGGAAAAACCCTCAGCATCTTTTTTCCCCAAATAAACGAGCCATTCTCACTGGTAAATTTCAAAATCCCTCATCCATTAGAATGGCTCTCCAATTTTCCCCATGTCCTCTGCCTCAGAATTTGAGGCCAGATAAATCTTAGAGCCACAGCAAACTTCATTAAGCAGCTGGAGGTCAGGCTCAGCATTTAGAAGAACTCCAAAGAATTCTAGCAATGCAGAGACTTGCAGTGCTTGCTGATACTGTTCCCACAGCACAGGCACTTTGTCAGGAAGCACTGTGCTGCTAACTCACCCTGAAAAATACAGTTTGAATGTGGATTATTCTTTGCAGTATAAAGGGGCCATGCCTCGTATGGAAGAGACCTCACACCAGGCTCCACTCCTCACGATGACAGGATGACAAAAAAGGCTGAGCCAGCCTATTTATTATGCACAGGATCGGTGATGAATGAAGAAGCAGGGATCAGACCATGCATTTCATCATGTGCTTTGCCCCTCCCCCTGACACCTTGGTTTTACAGCTGCAGGCTCCAGCAAGACAGAACTGTGCAGAACTGCTGAGTCAGGATCTCTTGGGGAGTCTCAGAGATCTGCAGTGCTGAAGCCAGACGACAAACCTCTGTGATAAGGCGAAGGTGAAGCAGCTGGAAACACATATCACATCATGGACACTTTCAGTCCATCTGAATACGGTCTGTGTGCCTTTGCCCCTACTTGCAGGGCAAGCCAGTGTTCTTGTCATGCCTTATGCAGATGCTAAAGTCAGTGAAGTGAGGGGCTGCAAAAAACTGGCCTCCGAAGCTGGACAGGTAGCAGGCATTTTCTTCTCCTCCCAAAGATCTTTACATCAGTGGTGTGCTAATCCTGAGCTATTTGTGCAAGACCAGCTGCAGCAGTGGCTGGTCAGCATTTTCAGAGCTCTTACGGCACGATTCCTGCAGGACTGGAATTGCCATCACAAAGACACCTGGGCCACCAGCACTGGTCCCTGCTTCCTCTCCTGAAGTATTCTCATCCTGTCTGAGATAGCTCTTAGTTGCTACACTGCATTACAAAGTCATCTGTCTCATCAACAATCACAGTAATTTCCATACGCCGCTTTAGGAAAGAAATGCACCTTGTAGTTGTCAGCTCTGCATTTTCTTCCCAGTGCTGCCACAAAAAACTGAATGCCTTGAAGCCAGATGTTAAGTCTCCCTCAACTCACCCTCCTCAGTGTGTTTGTAAGAACACCAAGGAGATCTGTTAGTAGAATGTTACAGGCAGGCTGGGGAACCTGCTCCTTAGTGAAGGAGCAAGGCAAGTTTGACGCAGAGCACAACAAGAGGCTGTAAGGAGCACTCAAACACTACAGTGGACTTCAGCTAAGATCAGTGCTGCATCACCACTGCATTGCTCTTGCCCCAGTAACTCATTTCTCAGCAAAGGAATGAAGGAATAGATGCTACTACCTTCCATTTGAAATCTTACATTGTGAGGAAACCATTAACTTCAAAGCTCTTAGCTTCAGACCACAAACTAGTCATTATTGGCAAATAGGGCAATTTGAATAACACAGTAGAAAAAAAAAAAGGAGGAAAGAACACATCAGTGGAACTGTTGCATGTCTTGGAAGCAGGATGACGCTGTAGATTAAATTTCCGTAAGAATGAAAACCTAGATATTACTGCCAACCTAGCAGAAGTATTTAGCCAAGTTAGCTGTGCCTCCAGTTACAGACTGGCAGCTGGTACCAGATAAGGCCTGTTTGGTTAGATGCAAACTGGTAACTACCGCTACAGACATGCATTAAAAACATCAAAATCTTCCCAAGAAGTTGGACTGTATTTCCTACAAATGCAGCCTCTGCAGAATCACAGCCAGAATTCCAGTGCAGCAGTTGAAGGCCTGTGCTCGCAGTGGCTCTCCTTTGTCCCACCAAGCCTTAGTTCCATAGGCTCCCTCCAGGTCACCATCCATGACTGCAGATGGCCCAGGAATTCAGGCTGCAATGGCAGGTGGCCCGCAGAAGCTCTGCCTCATTATACCCATACAAAATGCCACCAGTACAACAGTGGCTAAGTCAGGCCTGCAGCACTCAGCCAGTTTTAACACACATAACATCCTAACTTAATACAAACAGGGCTGGCAAGCCCTTTGACATCCACTCTGGGGTTTCTTCCAGCTTTGCTGTGTAAGGACATGCTAAGTCTTTGGTGTTCGTGCTCACCATGGTTTATCTCAGTGTCAGCTGTTTCCTTAAGACAAGGGAAAACAGACAAGAATATAGCTTCCAGAATTCACTAAAATTGGGAAAATAAATACTGCATCTGATCTGCACCTGCACTAAGAGTCTAGTGCTACTAACTGGAGCTGGCCTGAGGCACTCAGAACTCTCTCTGCTGAAATTGTGGGAGAGTTAGAAGTCTTTGTATGAAGTGTTTTACTTTGTGGAAAGTTTCAGTTTTGATCAGTAAGACAAAGGGCCCATAAACTGAAATGTTTTGCTTAGCTAAAAGGGAGACATCTGAAAGTCAGAAGTCTTCTGTGGAAAGTTCAGTCAAAAACAGTTTCTCTTTTCCCTGAAGCTTTAAGCAACAAAACCTTACTAACTTCTGCTTATTTTGGTGGAGCTGCAACTATCTCCTAAAGCAGAGTTTAACCCTCGAGCTTAGTAACAAGGTAAAAAGAAAAAAAAAACACTGCTCTGGAAGATGAAAACTGTTGCTAGAAAATTCTCCACACTTTAAGGATGGATGAATTATTGAGCACTATGAGGCAGCGTAGGGGACACTGCCACACATCTTACACATCTTTCAGTGACTACTTACTGACCAACCCATGTACATCCCCTACCTAATAACTTGCAGTTGCTACACCTGATTGAAGTTCTCAATCTGGAAATAAATAGTCATTATTTATTCTTTCTAGTTTAGTCAGCATAACTAACAGCTAAAAATACAGCCTCACACTGGAATCTGCAAGGCTCTACAATAGCTTACACACAGAGCAGCAATGAGAAGCTCAAGACTTCCTTTCTAAATTTAGATTGCTTCAAACAGAAGTGAAAGTTCTTTAATAAATCAACAAACCCATGTTTTAGAAGCAAATAACAAGAGTAGGACTGGGCAGGAAACTGCTTGCCCAACCTTTAGAACTTCCTTGAAAAAGGCTTCCAAGCATTTTCAGGGATTCAGACCCACAGACCAGCAAACTGCCCCGTTCACCTCCTGGCTGCATTCTGAAAGCCGTGTTCAATTAGTTCTTCTGGCAATGACACACACCCAAATGAGAGCCTGGATCTGCTGCATCCCAGCAAGATTCCTCAGTGCCATGCTAATTACTGCTCTAAAGTAGATCTCACAGCTTCTGCTATCAGAACTATTCCACTTGGGATAACTAAGAATCATATAATAATCATCAGATCACAGGCACTCTCTAGCCCCTTATCAAGGCACGATTCCTTATTCTACTGATTAAGTGTCCATGAGATGCACACAATGCAAATTACACTTCCTCTCCACACAGAAAAGGAATGATAGACACCTGACCTCTGCTCATAAAACATTTCAAAGTAACGAGCAGCATTCACCAGTTTTATTCTTAGAGACTTGTTGCAACCAGACAGAGAATTCCATGTGCCTGCAACAGGGCTCAGCCCCCAGCCCTCAATACTATCATTTCAACAACTTCCCCGAGTGTAACAAGAAGCACACGAAACTCCTTGTTTTCTCCTTTTAGGAAAATCACCGCTGAGAAGGCAGGAAGCTGTTTCTTTTTTTCCCTCTCATTCATTAAAAGTGTATTTGAGTCAGTCGTGTAACTACATATTCTACAGTACACACTTGCTGCACCCCCTTCTACAAATCACTTCAGGCTGATCAAAAGCATTAGTAAGTCAAACTACAAAATTCTCATCCCATATCTAGGAGTGGGCATTTCTAATGAAAAGCTATTGCTTTTACCTGCCTTCAGTTTGTAGGAACCAAGTGTTTGGAGGTATTGCTGAACAATACCCTGAATAACATCTGAAAAGGCTCAAACAGAGCCCAAGCAAGTAAATATTGTAGCTCTTAGTTCTGTTTTATTCAGCCTATTTCATACAAACATTAAAATCTTTCTGCTATCATGCTCTCCTCCCACTGAATATCACAGTCCCTCTACTAGGCTAAACTTGTACTCTTCTGCAGCCAGCTGCAAGCTATTTCCATCTATCTCATTTTCCTTTTTAAAAACAAAAACAAAAACAAAACAACCTTCTCTCTTCTTGGAAGCTACAGCACTAGCCACCTCCTCCTCTGCTGTGTACCTGCATAACCACATTGGTTTCAGCAGCAATTTAAATATCATGGCACAAGCTTGTGTTTCTAGTGGGATAGTGTCGAGTCCAATGAGATTTGTATGTTCTATCCACCTATCACCACTATAGCTCAGGCTCCACATAGATGCACTGCACAGAAGACATCCATTAGCAGACTGGACTGTGATACACACATGCCCAAAGAAAATTACAGCATATGCTATGGTTTTAGAATCCACCTCAAGAAGATTCAGTTTAAAGTTAACTCATGCAAAAAAGTTTACAATGTAGAGAGTGGGTTCAGACATGCCACTGGTGACCATCGAGTAGCATAGGCTGAAGGGAACACTACAGCTGCACCAGTGATTACTGTGTGGTTCTCAGAGTGTCTCTTGTGGGTGCACTGCTGGGCTAGGACAACCCTCTGGGATCTGTAGATGTCACAGGAGCCCTGCACAGGAGTTGTGTCTTGAAAGGGCTGTTCATCTCTTTTGGAACAGGTGTGCTTCCAGACTCAAAGATCCTGTTTCCTTGCTTACCAGTTGAGGCAACTAAGCCATTGCTTTGCTGTAGCTGTTAGTTGTGTGGGATTACTCCATGGGAATGAGAAATGAGCTAGGAGGGAAGTCTCTAAGAGATGTCTGCGTCAGTATCTCTGGGTGGTGTCATCTCTACATCATTCCATGCTGTGCCTTTCACCACAGCAGTAATCTAGCCAATACATTCTCCAGTCCTCAAAACAGTGACAGATAGCCAAGCATGATTTCACTGTAATTTATCTTTGGGAAAGAGAAAGCTCCCCTATTGGCTGAAAATAAGGATGGGAAACCTTAGCCTTAAAGAAAGTGAGTTTTATCCCACAAGCATCTGAAAGATCACATGGTCTATGGTGTCAATATATTTTTAAGTGTAACTATTCCCTAAATAATTGTGTTGCATGACTTTTGTTAATTGATCCTATTTATGAACAACAGGTGATAAATTTATGTACCACCATGCTGACTCATATCTGTAAATCTGTCACCCGTATGCAGCCGTAACACTCACAGGGGTTTTTGTTGTGCAAAGTGCAGTTACTAGCTGATGTCTGAACTTGAGTAGCAGGTCAAGTTCTGCTCGGGTGCTATCTATGCAAACCTGGTTACAGCCACAGGTTTAGCTAGATACAACTGGAGTTCAGGCTGGGCTACTTGACTGATTACATCAATTCTGAACATGCAATACACATCAGAATTTGTATGTGGAGAGTGAGGCTTGTCAAGCACGACAGCCTGTGGGTTCCTGTTAGTGTATGCAGGCACGTACATACAGAGGTCTTAACTCTGGGCATTGCTGAACTTCTTCACTGGAGTTCAGTTGCTGTAAGGATCTCCAAGCTGGCTCTGCACAAAAAAATGAGCAGAAATAATTCTGCTTTAACACAATCCAGCAGCCACACAATCTTGGAGAGACAAAGGCACTACAAAGACTTACACTGATACTTCCTTTCTTGCTTCCCATTTAGCGCTTCATAGAATCCAATCAAGGAGACAAGAACACAGAGCTTAAAAAGTGAAGATAAGGCCATTTTGCATCTTCATCGTGATGGCAGCTTACACATCAGAGCTTATCCCAGGTATGTTAAAACACAGCTGATGACTTTTTAAGTAAACATTTATATAAAATTAACTGTAGGAGAGAAGCTAACTTCTATTACAATGTACAAGATCTGATCATATGCGGAGACATGCTGTCAGAAAGAGATGATGTCTACAGACTTTGTAATAACACGTGGTTCTCTCTCCTTCCAAGTCAAAGAGATTCTCTGTTGAAACCTATCTTATACAAGAAGTGCACAAATGTAGGAAAAAAGGAGAAAGTTCTACTGCCCTCTGAGAAAAAACAAATGCATTGCATGTATGCAAAAAGTAAGATGAAGTAAGAGAAGAAGGTCTCTTACATAAGACCCATTGGAAAAGGAAGTCTTTTCAGCTGAGCAAGGCTTATAAACATGTGGCTACAGGTTGCAGTCTGGCCTGAAAAATTCACTGCTCCCACTGCTTAAAATTTAAAAACACATAATCTTTCATTTCTTATGCATGCCACATAATCAACTTCCAGTCTGCAAGTTTGGACAATTACAGTTCCTCTTCTTTCATTCCTCTCCTCATTTTCAATGCATTTGTTTCTGCTCAGAGACTGGTTGTTAAGAGATAAGCCTTTTCTGGTCAAATTACCAAGTGAATGAAGATAATGATAAAGCAAGTTCAAACATATTTAATCTACAGGTATCATTCAGCCAATTTGAAAGACTGATTTGAGGAGTCAAAGACTTATTTGTGACACAGCACAGCTCCAGTCAGGCTTTCTGATCTGGTATTATGTTTTCTGGAGGTGCTGAACAGAAGACATTCCTGAGGAAGAGGTCAAAGTGATCTCTGCACACTGGGCCAAGGATGTCTCCACCACAGACATAGGTCAGCCAAAGAGCATTAAGAGCAGTTCTCTTAAAAGCAGGCAGATCTCAGCAATGCATGCTGCTGCCCCACCCGACACTCCCACCATAACCAGTTTGCTTCCCTCCCAGAAGCACCGTAGTTAGCTCTTATGATGTAAGAATCGAGGCAGAAAGAAAATATATCTGCAGTCTAAATATACTGTAGGTCTCAGTTCAGCCTGGTTCTGCCTTATCTTTGTTGCAATTAGCAGTGTTGGAGGATTTGTGTGCCTCACTACAGATTGTCAAGTCCCGTTATCAGCTTCCTAGTCAGTGAGACAGATCCAGAAAGATAGCACTTTTACAAAAAAAAAATACAGCTAAAAATAATATACCTCTAACTTTGCAAAACCAGTTTAAGGCTGATGCAAGGGATTTAGCACAAGGACAGTTAAAAACTGCGAGAGTTATTTCTCTGCAAAGATATTTGGGGGCTACATTGGCTGCTTACCCCATAGCAAGAAATTGTTTGCTCTCATTATTTTCCACTTCAGTTTTGTAGTCTACTTGTGAAATGAGTAAACCTGCAAGGACAGAACTGAAAGAAAAGCCACACACCAGAGTGTTGGGTAAAAAGAAAAGCACTGAAGCACTTACGCAGTAGAACATATAAAAATTAAGAAAATACAAGACCTTGTGGTATCAGAGAACCTACTCTGCTAGTAACTAAGCCAGAACAATCTACTTTGCACTACAGGGAAACTCCCTGCCCTTCTAAGAAACAGCCCTTATATATGTGAAACCCACTCAGCTCATGGAACACTCAACACATTATTTTTAAGTAATTCCCACAGTCCTTTCTTTCCCCCTTCTTCTTTCTGTATTACAGAAAGCTCTGCCTGCAGTCTTTAGATCAACGAGTGCTTATTTTTTCCTGTCGGGGTTCCAGTTTGACATCCTTATCTACCATGCGCTTCAGTAAGAGAACAAGTGCACAAAGAGGAATGAGGAAGGACTCGATGCATTTCAGTAAATGGGGAGGGACACAAGCATGCACACAACCTAACCCTTAGTTAGGCTGACATTCTCAACTTTGAAGTACACACACATTATGAATCATGTGGTGTACACGACAGGCTGCGAAGACTCAGAGGAAAGCAGTGCAGAAAGGATAAAGATAGTAGATCTTGGGTAAAAAGTAACATACATTTAGATTGTTTTTCACTGGCGCTTTAGGCTGTTAATCCAATTCATATTGCTACTGCTTTCAGAACTTTACTCCAAGGCTGTGCTAACCTGGGAACTAGAAGTGGCAGTGACCATGCACTGCTGCCTGACCTGCATGACACAGGGTTTAAGACAGCCGTGTTCACCCGGCAGTATTCACTGCTACACCTGGGTGGTCAGAACACCTGCTGTTTACAGATATAGAATGTTGTGTTCAAGGAGAGATCCCTTTACCTGTCATGTTCACACTTCTGATGCCAAAACTAGACATTATGAAAGTTTTCAACATACGTGAATTATGTACAGACTGTATTAGAGAAGCTTCCTCTGCTTTTTGTTCCTTATCAATTTCAGTTTTTGTTTTTAATCAAAACTGATTTTTGACTTTGTACATTGGACTGTCTTCAAAAGACACATGTGTGCAGCCTGGTATTTGGCCTCAGGAGCCAATTCTTAACTTCTAGAGTTAAGTCAAGTCCCCTCCCCTCCCAAACTAGTACTTCCTGCTTCCAGCTTGCTCCTTGTATCTATCTCGTGGTTTATCACATCCCTGTGGCTTTGCTGTACAGTTTACCAGTTATACCAATGCAGTTAAGTTCTCATAATTCTTCTTCTACAAAGATGTTTCTGCACATGAACACGAGACATGCAGGATAAACCAAAGTACCGATGAGACTTGCAGGCCCAGCAACCATACCACCAGTAGCCACTACACAGGATCCACAAAGCCATTCAGTGGCTCCTCAAGGCCATGCAGAGAGGACAGCAGGCACAGGAGATCTCCAAACTCACAGCTTCTCATTACGCTGCTACTGACTGGCAAGAAGCTGCTCACTGACTGCACAGTAACTGCACGCTGCCGTCAGGCTATTGGTAACACTGGCTCTGTGCAATATTGGAGCACCTGCCTGCACTGACTTATCAGATAGGCAAACACATACGAACACATACACACGCATTTTTGACACATTAACGTGGCACAGGGACAACGAGCAGTGCCACAGGCAGGCCACCTGTTACAGGGGCAGCCCTGCAGCCCTCCAGGTTTCCCCATGGTACACCACAAGAAGTCACAACTTACAAAAACAAACACAGACCCTCAACTCCTACAGTCCAGTTTTGTGCTCAGCGGTGGCAGCCAAACCCACTTCAGACTGCACAGTCACTGAGTGCGAGATTCAGTCCCTGCTCGACATCATGTCTTCAGACACAGGCAACTGAAGAGAGCAAAGGGCAGAGTCCATACCCATTGCCGTAGCTTCATGGGCTGGCAGGGATCCAGTACTTGGTTGAATTCCCAGAGAAATCATGTACCGGGGAGTACATTAGAGATTTCTCTGATGAGGGACAAATTTTATGATCGCTAGGGAATGTGGCACCCGTTGTTTTAAGCAGATAATTGCTTAAGGAACGCAGACACGCTCAATTACTATCACTAGCAACAATTTTTGTTGCTTTCAGAACAACCTGAAGATGATAGCAGGCCTTTAAGCTCTGTGATTAAAGGTTTCCTTTTAGAATGGGTCCACCAGCAAAATACTGATGATCGTTTTCCAAACTGATGGTGATTTACATTGTTTGAACATTGAAAAGACAGTTGGGTTGCCAAAAGCCTACACAAGTACTGTGTTACAAAGAATAGCGTTTTGAAGGCTATTTGGAGGTGGCAGGAAGAAAAAGCACTACCAACTTTTTTCTTTTTTTTCTGAGAAAAAAAAAGACAGAGGAAGACAGAAGAATGATAGACTTCTAAGAGGCTATGCTGACAGCTACCATCTATTGTTTTTCCTAGCTTCATTTAAGTGAGAGATTTTCTAGCATGTATGTTTGCTGCATGTTCACTATTACAAGGATTTTCCTTCTTTGAGCCTGATGCTCCAGCTCTGCAGCCTCCAGTATTGGACTAGAGAAAAGAAGCGTTGGCCTCCACTTCTGACCAAGCAGGGGCTAGGTGGAAACTGTGTACTCTGCTCAGAGCAGCATTACCTGCACACAAGGTAAAGGGAAGCATTATTCAGTATTTAAGGTGAAACAAAGAGAACAAAAACAACTCTGAATTCCCTTTCTAAACAGTTACGCATACAGAGTCAGACCGTGTTTGCAAGCATCACAAAAGCACATGTTCTGTGCATAAAGGGTTTTGTATAACCTCTCTGAACAGCAGAGCATCTCTCCAACCTGGACCGCAATGCTGCCATCAGCCACACCAACAGAGTGGAAAGGAGGATCGGATTAGATCAGTGAAACTGAGCCAGGGATAGAGAGACAGGCCTGGAAGGACAGAGCAGGAGCCAGCAGAAGCAAACACCAGAGATCCGAGGGAAATATCTGTGCATCCAGCATCCTGGGACAAGGGATGCAGCGACCCAGCTCCCGCCAGGCGGTCCGAAAGCACCTCGGGTCCCCGCCTCGCCCCGCACCTGCCGCCCCAGGGCGCCGAGTCCCGCCGCAGGCCGGCAGCCCGGCAGCGGCAGCGCGGGGGGGCAGGGGCACATCGCGGCCTGCCCGGGGCTCCCGCACCTGTCCGGCCCCGGCGCGCCTTCCCTCGCCAAGGGCACCGGCACCGCGCTCTGCCGGCGGGATGCCGCGGTACCAGCGCCCCGAGGGGACCGTGGCAGGACGGCGAGGACCCGCAGCCTGCGTGGAGAGGGAGCCGAACCCCTTCCTGCTTCCCTTCCGCGTCCCCCCCCGCATCCCTCTGCGCCCGGGCAGAGAGGAAGGGGTCCGTCCCCCCCACCCCCCACGGCCCGGGCACCGGTGAGGGAGCGCGGCCCCCGGCGTTGTGGGCAAGGCCCGGCCCCAACCCCAGGACCGGGGCATCCCGGCGGCGGCGGCGCTCCCCAGCCCCGTACCTCCAGGGTGCGGATCTCCTGCTGGGTGAGGTCGTTGGACGCGGCGCACTTGGTGCGGAGCCCGCGCAGGTTGGACAGCGAGATGTCGATGAGGTCCTGGAGCAGCCCGCATTGCTGCAGCGTGCTCCGCACGGCCGGCAATCCCCGCACGGCCGGCCCCGCCGCCTCGCCGCCCCGCTCCTTCCTCTCAAGCATGCCGGCGGCTCGCAGGGCAGCCGCTCTATCCATTCCTCGGCATCAGGGAGGCCGGGAAGGAGAGGCGGCGGCGGCGGCGACAGCGGGGGGAGCGGCGGGCAGGGAAGGAGGGAGGGAGGGACGGACGGCAGGCGGTGGCTCGCTCCGCCCCGCGCCGCCTCTCCTCTCCGGGCAATTACCGCGTATTAGCATGCAGCACGACGAGCCGGCACCGCGGGTGCGGTCGCCCGGCGCAGGCGGCGGTGACTCCGCGAGGGGGCGCGGGCGGTCGCTGCCCCTCAGCACCTCAGCAGTTCCCGCCTCAGCGCCTCAGCGCTCCCCGCCTCAGCAGTTCCCGCCTCAGCGCCCACCTCAGCGTCCCCGTGCCCATTTCAGCGTCCCTGTGTCTGCCTCAGCAATTCCCGCCTCAGCCTCTCGCTGCCTTCAGCTCACCTTAGAGCCCCTCAGGCCCCCGCAGGTATGTCAGGACTTGCACCTCACCCCAAATGAGCCCAGCCGCTGGCACACTGGGAGACAGGGAGAGGGGTGAAACCGGGCCGGGCTCAGTCCGCCCACCGGGAGCTGTGAGGGCCCCGCAGTCCTGCGGGACGTGTGGGCCGGGGCTGGTGGTTGTGTTGTCCCGCTGTGGATCAGGGGTCCAGCCAAGTCCTTCCGTGTGCAGATGCCAAATGCCACAAGAACCAAAACAGAGGTTAAAAATGGCATCCAAACAGTGTTGTATGTTTTCAGCACCACTCCACAAAAGCCCCTTGGGTGATTCCAGGTGGGTCAGCCATGGCCATGGCACAGTTGGAAGCACTGGGGCTCTGTGCTGTGGGTTGAGGAGCTGCAGAGTTCACTGATGCTGTCACAGTTCCGTGCCGTTACATGGATACAAACCACGTGCTGGCCATAAGCGAGTCACTTGCCAAGGCCATGGAGTGTTTTCCTAAAATAGGCTTTCCCAGATGTTCTATAAATTGGTTGGATATGTGTGTTCTTTGACATAAGTGTTTGCATAGTAAAGAATTAGTGCAGGCCTAGCTTATGAGGTGGGCGTTATTAAAAACAACTTTTAGTGAATATAAACACTTAAGTGCGATATCAGTTTATTCATATCATGAATAGGAGAAAACTTCATTATGGCCCTGTGAAACCACCGTGGATTCATCTTTCACAGTGGAAATTCTAGAAAAGCGGCACAGGTACAGGTAGCTGCACAACAGGTGCCTTTGGCCGCAAGTGCTATTTGTTGGGCTCGCACAGAGCTGTGTGCCTTGTGGTACAGCGGGAGATGTCCCCGCAGAGATGACTCCGCCCAGCTGCTGGCACAATGAGGACTGTTCATCTGACGTGACGGATGCAGAAGGACAATGTAGTTGCGCTCTGCTGACAGGAGATAGCCTCCTTCAATGGATGAGATTGAAAACAGGTTTAAAAAGCCAGAATGATATCTGAGCCACGTGTGGCAATCCAGAAGAGAGTTTCACACAAAATGAAAAAAAGGGGAGAAGATCTATGAATATAGGACATGAGGTAGTGGAGCAGGGCAAATCAGTTGACACAGCTGTTTTTCTCATGTTTAGATGAATACTGGTATATGCGTTACTTTGGCTGTGTTTGCATCAAGTAGTGTGACGTACACTGTGTGGTAATTTTCTTAAGAAGGTGGGTCAGGCCGAGTATTTGATTTCATTATTCTTCACATGCTGCAAGTTTCATACACACAAAGGGCTTTGCTGGATTAGGGTTTAATTAGTTTGCCATGTGATATGTCCTGTGGTTTTGGAAGAGTCACTTACTTTATTACCTCCATCATTCCAACCTAATGAAAGAGTCTTTACACCCCTCCTCTTATGAGCACTGAAAGTTTAGCTCTGGAAATTGTAGTTTGTAGAAGTGTGACAGACAGAAATCTTGAATTACAAGATCTTAGCAATGTTATTAGCAGGGGTATTATTATCATAAACATTCTTTGTATACCTGCCTGAGAACATCCATCTGCTAACAGACAACAAACCAGGTTAATTGCATAAGAAAGCAAACCGGGAAAATTATGAGCTGTGCATGACAAGATATTTGGCATTCTCTCTGAACGTTTATGTACTGTGTTGTGAGTGCTGGGCTCCTTAACTGGCTACCGTAAGTGGGCAGCATTCCAGTCCCAGTGTACAAGACTGCCCTCCAGGCCTGCATGGAAAAATGTGCTGACTTAACACTGCTCGCTATGAATTCCTGTCCCTGCTCAGCACTGCTTTAGTGGCTTGCGTGTTCATGAGGCTGTCACATTTGCAGAAATGGGGAATCTGTGAGTACTCTTCTGTGGAAGGTTACACACAAGTGAGCTGCTTTCTTCCTGGCTAGCTGCTTTGAATCCCATGGCAAGGCAGGAAGAAGAGACACAGAGATGCTCACGCTCATCCAGGGGAACCATTGCCTTATGCTGAGGTGAACCCCAGAGCTGCCTTAGCAGAGGACCACAAGCTGGGGTGTCCTGCCAAGCTGCAGCCTGCATTATACAGGGTGAGCGCTGAGCAGATGTGATACTGAGAAACCTGAGATACCAGGAGCAGATGTTTGTGAACACAGAGGTGAGGAGGTAGTGTAATGTTTGAGATTTCATGGTCGTGGCCAGCAGGATTTCACAAAAAGTGTATCCCTTATTCCAGCCCCAGAAAACCAACTATGACAGAGCACCACTTTATACTGTTCTTGTGATGAGACACACATTCCATTCCTCTCTCAAACACGTATGTTTTAAGGCCTTTAATTCTTTAAACACACTGTGTTTCTAGGAAGATAATAAGGAAAGTATGCATGGGAGAATACAGCTCACAGT
Source organism: Numida meleagris (assembly GCF_002078875.1). Lineage (NCBI taxonomy): Eukaryota > Metazoa > Chordata > Aves > Galliformes > Numididae > Numida > Numida meleagris. Next base: position 9,344,807 of record NC_034426.1, on the reverse strand, counting down.
TGGGACAATAAAGGCAGTGGGAAGCGTACAGTGCCCTTTATTGCATAGCAAAAAAACAATAGCTTTGAAAACAGGAGAGTGTGGAATGCCTGAACTGGATCAGAGAGAACTGCTAAAAGCTTGGTTCAGCCAATGACCTGCGAACTGAAAGGATTTGTCTTCCTCTCCACCTCCCTTATCTCTTGCCAACACAGAGTAAGTTCTGTGGGACAAAGATTTTCCCTTACTAGCTACCACAATAAAGTCCAAATGTTGCTAGCAAGTCCTGCCCTATAGGCCTTCCTAAGGGTCTTCAGCTCAGCTATGTAAGCTCACTGGGGAAAAGCAGAGAATTGCTTTTTAGAAAAGCACTGATGTATTTCACATGCTGCTTTTATCAAGGCTTCTATTACCTCTTCAGGTAGTTTGTCCCAATTACATTCTGCTATCACAACACTGAATTTAGGTGATGAGACTGAATTACTCAATTTGATGTGTTTAACACAGATAATAGAAACCTGTTTTAAGAAAATGCAGTGTTAGGATTTGAAGAGCTGAAATGTTAGGTGATTCAAATAAAAGAGGCCTTTATTGTCGATGATTTTCTCCTCAGAGGCTTCCTCCTACACAGACAGTATGAGTATTCCTTTCTCTTTGCAGCACAGCACAATAATACACAGTAGTTCTGGCATGCTTGTCTGCTATGAAATTAAGCAACTTCAGTCCTATTTTTAGACATGCTGTTAGATAGTCTTTTTGGAATATACAGAAAAAGTGAAGATGGTGAGGTAAGGTTCATGGGATAAATTCTAACCGTTTTTCTCAGTTTAAACATCTCCAATGCCTACAGCTGAACCAAGCCAACGCATATGAGAGTTTGAGATTTGGCCTGGCACCTTCAAGAAAATTCTTAGTGTAAGTTCACTTCTCCCACAGATTTTTTTCTTCTCAGCTGCCTGTTTGGTAAGCATAGTGCAATAATTTACAACTAAAGGCCAGGCTGGAGCAAGCAAAACACTCACTTCTTTCTGTCTACATCTTTTTTTTCCTTCTTTTATATCACCTGTCATCAGAGAACCCAGGAATTTATAGCGGTCTTCTGCCAATTAAAATGGCAAAGTCAAAATAAGGGATGGAACAGTGAATCCACAGGTTTGACAGCAGTATTTACCAATGAGACCAAGGATAGATACGGGAAACTGAAATGTACACTGAAAGTAATGGAGGAAGGGATGTGAAAATTAAACATTACTGCTATTCTTAAAAATCAAATGCATTGGTGGGAGAAAACTTTTGTACTTGGGCAAGATAAGAGAAACAATTCTTGCTCTACAAATGGAAGACATGAGAATCTAGCTGTGTAGCTGCAGTCATTGTTTTCTCTGGACAGGTCAGCAGCAGGGAACTTTGACAGAGGAGTGGAAGTAAGATCATCAAGACGATGTGTTCATCTGAAAAGACTGTGCCTCCTGGAGTCATGTGAGTAACCAAGAACTGTAGCTGTTACAATAAGTAAAAACTGTCTAGCTTAAGGACTGAGAAAGCTTGAAATCACAAATTTTAGTATTCTATAAAACAAAGACTTAATATTTATTTTTAGAAACATCTCATGTGTTTTGCAGGCTTTTCCATGTTGCAAAAATACTACCTTTTCTCTGCTATTTATCACCAGGCTTTTCTGTTTAGACTATAAACTGCTTGGGGCAGGAAGTGTCTTTTACTGTCTCCTTGCACATCAACGCCTGAATCACAGCTAGAAGCCTCTAGGCTCTGCCATAATGTAAATACTAACTAATGATAGCGCAGAGGACTTAGCCCCCACTCCATTTGGAGGCTTGCCAGTCTGCAGGGTTTGTTACAGCAGTACACTTGCGTGCAGTGAAAAGTGACAAACTTTGTTGGTGAAGGATATTCGTAGGTCTAACAAGGAGAGGAAACACCCGCCTCTAGAGACAGAGGCTTATGTCTCTCCATGGATAAACACAGCAAAGATTGACTCATGCTGCCATAACCCCCTTGTGCAATTTGTATATTGGCCTTATATGTGTGTGTGAGGCAAAAAGACAAATATTTGGTTAGCAAAACAACACATGGATAATCAAAAATGATTAAGCAGCTTTACCTCGCAAAACCCTGGAGCAGGTAAGCTGCTGCTCTTCCCCTACAACAGGCATAGCCATTCCTGTAAGGAGAGCTTTCCTATGTTTATTTTATCTGTGGTGGAATAACAAGCTTATTTGGTTAAATGTTATGAGAGTAAAAATAAAAATAAGAAAGAAAGCCCAACAACCCATAATGTGGCAAGGGAGGAGGAATATACTGTGGTGCAAAAAACAGGCTCATTTTCTACAAGAAGGTTTTGTCAAGTGTGTTGCATAAGGAGATTACAGCCCTGAGTCACAACCACAGCTAAAGGTTTTAATTGTTTTTGTGACAACCTCTGCCATTAGCGTGTTACTGAGCTGCATCACAACAGCCCCTCTTACACCTTTGTGAAGAAGTTCCAAAGCCCATGATATTTTTCAGAGCTGTTAACCCACATGACTTCATTCCTGCAAGCCCTGTATTCTTCTTGTTTTAAATAAAGCAAAAGAAGTTTGACAGATTAATCATCTATTCACGTTACACTCTGTACTTTTGGATTTGTTTGATATCACACAGCTATAGAAGTGAGTGAGTCCAGGTTCTGCTTGTGCACACCCTAAGTAAGACCTGTACTGCATTTCAGTGTTTTGGCAGTGTAGTTATGTTGATTAGCATAATGGAAAAAAACTCCTCACACCTCTGTATGCCATACTTCTGCCAGCAAAACTCTGTGCCAGTTTTAATGGCAAAAGGAAGAAAACAAAAACAAAAAAACACAGTTCCTTCCTGATGCAGCTTGTTCTTTGTGGAGAGATTTTACCATCATTTCTTGCACTGTTCTGTGGGAGGCCTCACTTCTGGTTCTGCAACCCTGCTTCCACATCTGCATGTGCAATGCCCTAGAAGTGGGGTGACCACATACATTGCTCAAACAATTCATTATGTCTCTCATCACATACCTAACAAGAAGGCTGTACTATGATCAGCAGGGCTGGCTGGATAATCCACATCCCTTTCCATGGGAGGAGCAGGACCACAGAGACCACTGGCTCCCACATCCGCGTTCTTCTCAAGATTCATCTGCACATCTGAGGCAGCTGTGTCCTTCCATTGCGTGTGGTGTGACCTTGGAGGAACTACTGCCATCTTCCACTTGTAAAATACCCATGAAGTTTCTTTGCCCTAAGCATTCTTGTGCATGTGTCTTGTAGCTCTTAGGTAGAAATCTCTGGGAAGAGCCTGAATGGATGAACATCTCTGCTTTAGAAGAGCTGCTAGAACCGCGTAGTAGATAGATGCGGAAGGAGCTGGCTTTCACAGTTTTCTGAAAGTCCAGATAGGAGGAAATAACTCTTCTAGCGTAAATTATATATATACATATATAAATATTCTGGGAAATATCTATGATTACAGTATGTTTTACTTGCTGTAACCTGTAGTGTAGCATCAGTTAGTTCGACCAGTGTAAAACAGACTGGGTCAACTTATATTAATAGAGAATGAGTCTAAATGCATCCAATTGGCACTGCCTATTGAATTCTTTCATAGGAGGTAGAATTCTGCAAGCACTACCTCCTGGCCTCACCATGTGCTCCTGCTCAGCGAGTCAGGCTCTTGGAGGCCAGGTCCATGAAAAACCTGCAGGCAGTCTAAAGAAAGCTTATAACATTGTTGTGAATATTTAAAAACTCAGAACTTTCTTCTGCAGAAAGCTGGCTCAACTATCAGTCACTTATCATCGCTACAATGATAATAAGAGGAAGAAACTTATATTCACAAATCAATCATTCTAGCTTTTGATGAATTGAGAATTAATCTGCAGAAAAAAAAGCAAACACAGATCTTTTGTTCCTTCCTATTCAAAGCCCTTTGAAATCAGTGTCTCCCCTGTCAGTGAGTTTTGGATGAAGTTCTCATTCCGCCTTCCTTTTCACTGTCCCTGCAGTACCATGAAAATTCAAGCTGTTTCTCTTTACTTCCTTCCTCTTCATAAAATGTCTAATAATCAGCCATCTGGTGTCCAAGATGCCTTGAGTATTAGGGCATTTCCTTTATCCAGGGGAGGTTTTTGAGAAGAAAGATAAATGCGTTCATGACCTACCCCTGCTGCCTGCTGATTAGGGTCTGGCATTTTTTCTTTGTTCACAAGGATTATTGTAACACTAAGTTGTTTAGTAGAGAAGCATATTTACAGGGAGAGTCCTAGTTTCCACTGTAACAGCTTTTATGACATTACTTGCATATTCTTAATTAGAATTATATATAACAGTATAATAGCTGTAATGTATGTTAAAGACCAAATGGAATTTTGAAGGGAAAAGGAAAAGAGATCTATAGAAAGTGTTGTGCCTAAGCAACTGCATTCTTATTCTTTCTCACTTCAATTCTGTCTCACACTGGCACCTTATTTTTAACAACTAACTAAAAAACTTAGCCCCTTTCTTTCCTTCTGCATAGCAGACTAGTAGCCAGAGACCCAACGCTGCAATACAAACTGTGTACGGGGCTCTATTCAAGTCAGTGATTGTCACTGGGAAGCAAGGGTTCTGCACACCATGCTGTATACAGTGGGGACAGGTCTCAAGGTAGACAATGGACTGAGATTTGAGTGTAAGAGGAAAATACTGAAGGTCACATAGAAACCATGAAAAAGCATCCACTGGACCTTTGCATTAAAAAAAAAGCCTAGAGAGTGGGGATGGGTCAGACTAAGATAAAAATAAAAGCAGTATAAATAAACTGCCATCTTAACTAGAATGAAAACAACTTCTTGCTTTATTCTATGTTGATTTGTAGGACAAATGCTTGATGTGAAGGAGTATTATGTCTTAATTTGTGAGCCCCTGGGAGTTGCAAATTATTTGTTGTCTTGACTGTGGTAGCATGAAGAAAAGCCAGCAAGGTGCTGTTCATATTCACGGACTGATACTCCTTTCCCATTAGGGTGCAGACACTGAATGTTTGTACTAAGATTCTTCACCTGGTGGAATGCTTATGAATACTAAACAGTTTGGTCAAATGGTAATTTGTGAGGAGAAGTGAAAAAACACATCCTTAAAAAATCACTTTGAACTGTTGCTGTACACATTTGTTCTCAGTAAACAAACATTTATATATATTTCTTTCTGTTTTGAAAGTCACTTTTAAGAGCATATACTAGCCAAATCCCTGCCAGAACTCTACATGCAGTTCAGACTTTGGATTACAGTAGTCATCCCGTATTTAAGCTACTTAGTGCATCCACAAATTAACCAGCCAACAGCATACATTAGCATGAGTTCAAGTAGTAAGATAGCCTAAACTTTCTACACAAGACTATGCAAAACTTCCTTTAAATGAAAACATGTGGCTTAGTGTAAAGACCCAAAGCTACGTGCATATGCTTAACTTTCCAACCAGCAAACAGTCCCTACCCAAACTACTCACCTAGCACAATGTACATGCAGATACATATTTTTCTGATGATGCTACAGAAAATAGTGAAACATATATTCTGCATTCTACTTATACACAGTAAAACTCTTTCTAAAGTCCAGTAGTCATGTTTAAATGCTCTCCATTCTGCTTCTGTAGTTACCAGGTATGATATTCTTAAACATTTAATCATGATAGCAATAAAGACTCATATTACAGAGCAGTTCATACAAATAGAGGTAATTTAAAACCATACACACAGAAAGCTGAATTTTGATCCCTAGCTTTTTTTGATGCCAAAAAGTCTTTGTGCTGACTCTTTTACTAACCTTGATGCCTCACACATGTTTTTCTGCACCAGACATGAGCAGTGTTAATCAGTTATACTCATGGCTTTTAAGTACTTTGTGGTCTTGCTCCAGTGCTTGAAACATTTTAGGAAGGTGGAGTGAGTAAGGTCTAGACAATCTGAAATCCTGGGCTGTAAAACGGAAAGGTACGGTGTTATGTGATAGCTCCTGTTATTGGCCCTGTCTCGGGGAAAACCTTTAAACATAAGTTGTCCTGATAAAGTCAGGCTTGGAGGTACACTTCTGTGTCTAGCTGAATCAGGGCACATACATAACAAAGTGACTGAAAAATCCAGGTCTGAACAGACTTCATTTTGCTGTGGTCAAGCTTTTACTCCCCAACTGCAAATTCTGTAGCTTTGTTCTGCATGGCGTGGGCACACTGCAGTTCCACTGCAATCTCACTGCTGCTGTTCTTTTGCCTGCTTCCCAGCAGAGAAGAGTGTAGCCTGCTGATGCAGTTTGTGCAGATACCTGGGATGGCTGGCAAAAAAATCTCTTTAGACACAAAGTGCTAGAAAGCACAGCCCATCTCGCTACCCCATTTCTGTCAGTAATGTGATAGGGCTCAGATGCCCCAGTTCTGCACAAACGCAAACTCTAATCTTGCTAATAACTTCTGGAGAGAGAAAGGTCCTGTATAGTGCTTGTCAGCATTTGAATTCCATCTCTCAGTTTTCTGCTAACTCTTCTTCCTCAATCTGCATCACAGTCATCAACTAATGCAGTCACAATGTCTCTGGAAAAGGCTTGCCCCAGAAGCAAGACGAGCAGAACGTAAATGTCAGCAGGAACTGAGCCAAATTTTGAAGATTCTGGCTCTCACCTCACAGCATCAAATAGGAAACTGTCTGCATTCATGGCAAATGAATGTACAGGAAGGATCAAAATAAACCCCTACCACTTTCTCTCATATCTGAGCCTAGTTTTTCCTGATCCAGCAGCTCACAAGTTCATTTACCTTTGTTCTCACTGCAAGACTGAAGAATTAATCCAACTGAGAAATAATCAGCTACTGCCTGCTTCTGCAGTTCACGAGGTAAAAGTCCCCATTGTTTTCTGATGGGGAATACCTCCTGAGGAGGCCTCAACACTGGATCACAATAGGGGCGGAGATCCCAGTGCAGGAAAGTATTTTTCTTCAAAATGTTGCATAGGCACAGCGTTGATTTTAAGTCCATATTTAAGTGCCATAGCAGTTCATATGACAGAAGCACTTACGCTGAAGTCAAGTTAGTACTTGATTTTAATTGCTACTGCACAGGCTTTGCCTAAGCATACTTTAAGGTGCTAACTTGAAACAGAATGCATATCAGCCCAGGGTAAAGTGTTTTGCTAAACGAGAGCTTAAGGATTTTCCAACCTTAATGATTCTATGATGCTATGATTTCATCACTCTGGATAGTCTCCATTACAGGAAGAAGGGCAGTAGAAGCCCGGCTTCTGACATTGGAATGATCCCCCTGCACCACAAACTGTGGGTTATTTTCATTAAGACAAAAGAGCGAGTTGAAAAAGCTAATACTTCTTTCTTATTGCACTGAACTTTTCCGTGTGTCTGTAAGTAGCTGTGTAGGTCTAATTTAAACCAGAGGGTAAACTCCCCTTGATTTTAGTTAGCTTGTGATCAAGTTCAGAGCAGATGCCATGAGGCTAAATGACCTGTTTGTCTGAAAAGGCAGGAATTCTAACTGCAGGTCCTGAAATTGGTGCTACTCTATTTTCTGAGCATAGTAAGGGGAGAAGTAAATCTCTATGAAGGCAAAAGTTTGTAAATCTGTAAGAAACAAAAACAATTAAAAAAAAACATGGAAAAGAATTAAGAAAATTAAGAAAACAAAGCTTTTCTGCATCTCTCACATGGTAGATCCTACAGTAGCTTTGACACAGTCATCAGAAGGAAAGAAACAATGAAGTTACAGTCTTAGCCTTAGCTTGATCATCATGAAGAGGCATTCAGAAAGTTAGATCTGTGTGTACTTGGGAATGACCACTAGTTTACACGGCCTTTTTCTCTCTGGAATGCTGTCTCTCATCACTAATAGCAGCCTCCCAGTGTCACAGCACTGATAGCGGCCCCCCAGTGTCAGGAAATAATACTAACACATCCTCTTTGCAAAGTTATCTGAAAAAGCAGAGAGGAATTTTTTTTCTGACTGCAGTAGAGTGACACCAGCCCTATAAAAGCCATCTGCATGCCAGTCCTCCTTCCTTCCTTGCTTTTAATTTCAGTTTGGTTTATGGCCAATATATTTCCAAACACTCCACAAGAGATTCTGAGTTGACAGCTTTTACAGTTTCTGGTCATTTGTATTACATTAATGCAACAGGTTTGCAACAGTCTCATCCTATAATTTATATAATCCTATATAATTTACCAGCAAAACTGGAGTAGCTAAAAGTATAACACTTAGCTATGAGGGGAAATTGGCAGAGCAGAGTACGATAAAGCAAATAGGTCAGCTACCCAAACTAAAGAACTGATGGATTAGCATGGTATCTGACAGCTCAGGTGCTCATGTTTCCACCATTTGATGCAATTTCTGTTTATTTTTTGCTCAAGTGAGCTCCCCTCTTCCCTATTAATAAACTTGTAGTTTTAGGGAAAGGGAATGTTGGCATGAAGCAGCACATTGTGCTTCTTTCCCATGGGAAAGTCCTGTTCAATAAAAGTTGGAAACTACTTTCAAAGGCAAGATTCATCCTGGTAGATCTATCTGTTCTTCAAGCCAGAATATGTTTCTTATGCCACAAAACACTAGCAAGGGCAATATTGTGAAACTTTAGGCAGTGCGAGGGAAGAGCCCCTAACTGTAGCCTATGATTCACTGGGAGGATGTGTTTCCAGTACTTTGGCTTCCAGTCAGTATAATAATGATTTCAGAAACCATTTCAAAGGGAATGATGACCCTGTGGTTGAGACACTGAGACTGGGGCAGTCTAGTTCAGTTCTTAGATCTTTCAGAAAGCATAGCTCTGGGCAAATAATCTAATCTGTTAGCTTCCCCATGAAGTAGAGAAGACAGTGTTTCCTCTCTCTGATACCTATATTTAAACTATATAGAGCACTTAAGATTTAAAATTACAAGGATGAAAAGGATAGGTTTGATCTATGCCCATGCTTCCCAGAATCCCTTTCAATAGATCAGATTTTGCCAATTACAATGGTGCAATAAAAACAATTCCCTTGGTTTAGTGGATTTACTCCAAATATTCACTGAGCTAAATCAATTCAGAGCTGAAAATACTAGGTCTGAATTTGTTTCTTTTTTGATGGGATTGTGGACATAGCTGTTCCAAAAAAAATGTCTCCAGATTCCATCTATCCATGAATGTCTTTTCAGTTTCAGCCTGCAAGTTCTGTAGCTCTGTACCATCTCTGAGATTTCCAAACTCCTCCAAATTCAAAAGCTCTGTTCGATAATATTGGGTATATTTTACCAAAACATGAAAACAAAAAGACAGTACCCCCTTGAATGTAATTTGCCCTGAGCAATTCACTTTTAAAATAGGAAATCTGAAATGTCAAAATCACAAGCATACAAATACTTCCATGAAGGATAATCAGGATATTAGACTTGCTAGTAATTTTATGTAGGCGTTCAAACTGTGAAGGAACCTAGATGGTCCTTTTCCATTCTGTAGTTCTGTTATAAAGCTATACATCTATAGAGTTTCAGCACTTGTTGGCTCTCCTAGATGTCTTCAAAATAGCAGCTATGCTGTGAAGGTAGGAATTTTAGCAAATCATTTTCTCTATTTCTTCTACACCCTGACCCCTCTTATACCCTTCAAACTGGAAGTTTCACAGGCAGAAAGGTTGCTACAGAAGTATTCCCAGCTCTGCTTATCAGCCTTGGCCCATCTCAAAAACAACAGAACTGGAGCTGCACATGTCTTTCTGCTCACATCTTTCCCTCTCTCACATGCCCTAGAGCTGCACAATATGGGAACTGTTTAGAATATCATAGTGGAGTTTTGCCTACAGCAGATACAGCCATCTGCAAAGAATTCACATTTCAAGACATGCTGGTTCCTATGTATTTGAAAATCACAACTAGTCAGCAGGACTGGATGCAGTCTGCATTGCTAAACGCTTGGGTGCACTCATATAATTGCATAATTCAATGTTGTGAACTCCCTCTTCTCAGACAATGTGTTTTAGATATTGACTGCACAGAAGGTCAGCTTGTGCTAGAAAAACAAACAGGCTGCTTTGCTTAGTACAGCAGTATAGGGAAAGCTGGGACTAGGCTATGAGAGTGGACATTTAGACTTGTTAATTGTTGTTACTGTGATGTGGTCAAAGCATTTCAACCTGACTTTTAGCAGTCCAGACTTATTGTTTTCTTTTTCTCAGTGATGTATAAAGGGACTAGTCAAGATTGGCCTCTAATTACATTAGTCATTATGCAGACAGTTCTCAGTCCAAACCACTGTGTAAGTGCATGAGATGTACTGGTAAGAGGTGCACTGTGCACCAGAGCATGGCACACAGATGCACAAACTTCTGTTCCATGTAGTACACTGCCTCTGCTTCTGAAAATACTAGGTAGGTCAAGGCAGCTTGTGAAATCCCTAATAATGTATTTATTGATTTTGGGCAAATTTCACAGAAGAGTGGAGATTTTACAGATAATTAAAACCCTACGTGTCTGGGGAAGATAATGTGATGAGAGTTCCAAGCCTCAGCATGAAGTTATTACTTACAGACACCGAAGAGTTCTCAAACATTCCCATAAGAGAAGCTACATTTGGAGGATACAGTTAGCCTCAAAATCCAAATTGCTTTTTTCCTCATGGAATCATCACATCTGAAAGTCCAAGTAATTGTAGTGAGCAACACAATAATTTAGAATTAGACTGGAACTGGATGTCTGTTCCCTTTTCTGCTTGTTCCTTCAATCAGGTCATCCAGGCTCTTGCAGTCAGCACAAAGCAACATCTCCAAAAGGAGTAACTTTCCTCCTGGAGAAGTAGTTGGGAATTAAAGATGGGGGAAGAAAAAGTAAATGTATGCATTAGCTGCTGAGCTGAGAAAAGAACTTGAGCTTCAGTTGCTATTCCTATAGCAAGCTCTCACCTCAGATAAAAAGCCTCTGGATAATCCTGAAAGCTGAGGCTAGAAAAGTAAAAGAAAGTAAGAAGAGACATGAGTACAAAACAGAAATCAGGAAAAGGTACGTGGGGTTTTCCTCCCACCTGGAGCCAATGAAAAAATGACTGTGCAACATTATGATCAGAAGTGTGGCTGCATCAGTGTCAGGGACTTGTCTTCCCTACAGAGTATTTCCAGGTTTCTAAGGCTTTAAATAAAGATGCGTGCATTTTTCTCTAAAGGGATGCAGTCAGAATGACACAGCCTTCTCTTACCGGGGACGTAAGAAAAACAGGAAAACAGTGCTTAATTAAGGTATAATTTATTTTCCTCTTCTACAGGGAGCTGTCACTGTTCTGTGAGGCAGATAAGGCAACACATTAGAAAGGCACATAAATTGTGCTGCCAGGGAAACCTGGCTTTTGTTCTTGTTTTGTTGCTTTCTTTAATCCTACGTACGTCATTCCAGCTGCTGGGGCATGATAGAAGCTTGTAAATAACGGACAGGCATAGCACTCAGCAAAGTAATCACAGTGCACATCTGCTGGACAGATAGAATCTTCAAAGGAATATATGCTTAGAGCCAATTACATGCAAAGAAATCGGAAAGGTAACAGATGTGTTAGGTATTCCCTTGATGGCAGGTATGGTGGTTAGGAGGGAGGGTGGAAATTCAAGCAGCATAGAAAGACAGACTGAAAAATAACAGTGTGTGGAGCCATGTGCACTTACATCTAAAGGGAAAAAAGAACCTCGGCAAATAATGAGAATTACCAGATCAGCAGTGGCAAATAATCTATTATTGATTATCTTCAGTGCTCAATTAAGCTACCTGGATTGGGGATGCTGTGAGAGTTTATAGCTGGAGGTGTGCCTGGTGTGTCAGGGTACCCAGTGTGTGTCCTACCGAGACGCAGGGCAGGTTTAGTAAGCATAACAGATCCCTGCAGTCTAGGGTGGACGCCTTATAGCCAGGTGCAGTCCAAGTACTAGCACTGCCTCCTCCGGTGTGCTTTAAAGAAGCAGAATCTCTAATACTAGACAATAGAGAGAAAAAGAGAATTCTTCCAATGAGCTCCTGGTAATAAAGACTGGTTTTAGACATAGCATGCTCTCCAGAGATCACAGTGTGGTATTAGGAGAGAAATGCAGTTCTGGATTGCTTTTTGGCTCTGTATGATACGTAGCTTTGGGCATATGTCACAGATAACGTCATAATCTGTTTGCAAACTGAAGCTGATCAAAACTTACCTGTTTCTTTCACCAGTTTTTGAACAGGTTGATTAGTTAATGAGGAGTAATTTATCGTGATAAATGATATTTAGAGGATCTTTTTTAGACATCCTAATACACTGGGCTCTAAGCTGACTTCAGAGATAAGTACTGTTCAAAGCCTTGCTGCAGCATGGAAGGAAAGCTGGTCTGCTGTTGTGGGTTACAGGCAGAACTGAAAGCAGACTACAGTGGGTTCATCTGGTAGCCTGGGCCCTCATCCTCGGGGAAGTGCTGTGTAATAGTAAAGTGGTTAAGGAACTGTTGATACTGAAACTCAGGAAAAAGCCTGCACTGGCTCATTCCCACATGACTCTGGGCGATCCCTTCTCATTATTAGCTGGGACCGTGATGGCAAGAACAGGAGTGTAGACAAGGTTATAGGAGAAGGCTCTGACATGGGCTGTTCTGGAGATTTGTGCTGGATGGCCAGAGCAGCTTCTTTCTATTCCTGAAAGCTGCAAAAAATGAGATGAAAGCAGTGTAGCACATTACAATTCCTACCCAAGCTTCACATGTGCATAGAAACAGTTGCGTGTAGGTCAGCTCTTTATACTAGTTTGGTATTTTTAAGTTATTTTGCAAAGTGGATAAAAAAATTGAATACATATCAACTCCGGCTGAGCTGGGCTGTGAGATATGATTCAGAAAGGTCCTACCTGGGGTGTCTCAGCTCCAGAAATAATGGCCCTTAGCACGCCGCTAAGGTTCACTGACTCAGCTGATGCCATATTAGGGTACGTAAATAAATATCATCCTAGATTTCAGGGAGCAGAGCATTTGACAGCCTGCCCAGCCTTCAGTCCATGGTGCAGGAGTGCTGGGCAAAGGCTGAGGTATCTCAGTAGGGATGTACGTGCACACACCCACATCAGCTCACATATGCAAGCAGGACATGCAAATTTGGGCTCTGGGAGTCCCAAGCGCAGAATGGATTCCACAACCACTTGTGGAAGCAGTCATCATCCCACACAGTAAGAACAAGCTCATAGAGAACTTGTGTATTAAGAGATGGAGAAACAAAAAACTGCTGGCAAGAGGAGACTGCCAGGGGCCTCCAGGAGACAGTTTTCTTATCTGAAGTTTGCACTCCAGTGACCCAAAATGGCCGCTTATCTGTAGCAACAATGGACTGATTTAAAAGTGCAAGAAAACTCAAAAGGGCTTATTGAGTTACTTAGCTAAATACTGTGCGGTAGTGTCATAAAGGGAGTAGATGATGAGCTCATAGCGGAAATGCAGTCCTTTACTGTCACTGGGAATCAAGGATTTTGTCTGCTGAGCTTAGATGGAGATTTGAACTATGGAAAAGTTTGGGACATGCAGGGCTGGGAACTTAACTCCCTCCTGCCTGGAATTTGCAGTGAAGGGTTTGACAGTTTCACGCAGCGTAGGGCTATTTAAGGATCCTGGGATAAAAATGTATGAATGCTTCTTCCCTGCAAGAAGAGCTGTAGAACAGATGCCAGCTGTCTGTGCAGGCTGCTGAACACAAAGTGTTGATGTTGCAGATAAGAGCAGTGCTTATTTCCCATTCCCTCTGGGCTTGATCCAGTGTCTCTTAAGTCTTCAAAAGGCTCCAAATCATCTCCAAACTGTTGCTCTTTCTGCTCAAAACAGACACAGTTCTTTGAGACACTGTGAGTGCCGCATGAAGAGCATCCTCCAGGAAGCTAGAGAGAGACACAGACACATTGAATTTCTTAGAAAACAAGGAAGTCCTGCTTCAAATCCTTACTGGAGGGAGCAGTTGGCAGCAAGAGGGGAAACAAGGTACCCTCTGTGATTCATTGCTGGTAAAGTGACTGTGATGTGTCCTGAGAAAGTCCTTCCTGGATGGATTATTTTGCTTTCTAATATGTTCAGATGTATGGGTAAGGAGTGTAGTCAGGACAATGTCCTACTTTCACTGTAACTTGAGGACGTGTTCTGAAAAGCAGTGAGTGTGAGTCCCTAAACCCCTAATACACCTCTGCAAACTTTATGAGAGCTTTTGGTTCTTGCTTTGTGGAACACAGGGGCAGAGGGGTGTCTGAGCTCCTGGCACGCAGGTGTCATGTACTGGAGAGGTGACAGCCCTCCTGCAGCTCATCTCCTCAGGCTGGCTCCTGCCTTGCTCAGGGTGGAGCTTGCCTGCAGCTGCTGAGGCTTCATCAGCTCTGGGAGAGGAGCAGCACGCGCTGCTTGGAGCAAGGCACCGCACCTTGGGGTGACACAGTGCTGAACAAACGGCCTGCCCGATAGCGCTGCACAATTCTGCATTTTCTCCTAGTCCTGGAAATGACTTAAGTAAGAAATCGGTTGGGCCAATGTGTTATTGCCATTGTTCTGGAGCGGAGCCTCTTAATCAGCTGAACCGAGTACCTTGGGTCTGTAAATCTCCCTTGCGCAGCGGCGTAGTCTGTCCGGTACTGGAGCTCCCTGGCACCGTGGCAGCGATGCCAGAGGGCCCTAAACGAAGCGCTTCGCTCCCGGACGCGGGGCGATCCCCGGCTCTAACTGCCAGGCTTTTGGCGCTCGGGTGCCCCCTGCAGCCCGCCCTGCCCCGGAGCAGCTCCCTTCCCTTCGGGCCGCCGGCAGCGGGAGAGGAGGGAGCAGAACCCTGCAGGGAGCAGCTGCCTTGGTACTTAAGTCGGCGCGGCGGTGGTGTCCGAGGCAGCCTTCTTCGAGACGGGGGCGTGTGCGTAGCGCAGTGGGTGAGGGTGGATGTGTGTCTTTCTCCCCTTTCTGTTCTGGGTTTCCTGTACCCTCCCCTGTGGATTCTGTAAAATACAGCTAAGAGGTCCTTGTGTCTGCTTTGAGCCATGTGCAGGAAGAACCAGCTTTATTTAAAAGGAAATAGATTAAAAGCAGCCCTCTTGCAGCTACTGGAATACCAGCAGCGTTAATGAGCCGAAAGCCAGCCCTCTCCTGCTCCCTGTCCTCTTGCACCTCGAGTCCAAGTGCTGCTTCACACACAGGTCATACATACAGTGCAGGCAAATGCAGTGTGCTCTCCCCACATCCAGTCACTGCGCCTAAACAAGCCTCTCATCTCATGTGGACTTATTACTTCTGAATGTGAATGTTCTTCACTGTGTCACGCATTTATTTATGGTTTTGCCCACGGGAGCCTCAGTCAGGAACTGATTCTCCCCTGCTTGAGACACCAGCAAATACAGATAGAGACAGACCTAGAATAAGATAGTGGTCCTCACAGTTACACTGTATATGTTTGTGTGTCTGTGTGTATTTATATATATAAGTATATAAATAAAGTAGATGTACATATACTTTTGTATAACAACATCAGGAGGAAGAGATCCAGGACACAGATGAAGTAAATTAGCAGTGGTCTCAACTGACTCGCTGTGTAATTGTCAAGTCTACTTTTTTTCTCAGCGTTGATTGTGAGGCCGTACAGTTTTTCCTGTTGTGGGCATGATTAAAACATACATCTTCCACATAATTTGGAGCAGTCGTGCAGAAGGGAATGGTGCTACCCATTGGATCCTCCTGACAGCTGACGTGTGGCTGTAACAGGGGGTGACCTCAGACCATCTTCTCTGTGCGGTTACAATCTTGAAGGGTTGGTTGCTCTCATGTCCTGATGAAATGTTTTTCCAGGTGGCTGTTTTAGTGGTTTGAGTCTTATCACTGGAATCCCATGCTGTAACATATTCTCTGTTGGAGAACTTTGATTTCAGATCTCTCCCTTTGTTTCCTGCTGTTGAAGATGACTTATTTTAAAACACAGCTATTCTGAAATCATTGCTAATTTCCTGTGTAAGTGATATTTCACTTTCCTCAAAGGTACAGTTGCAAATGGAAGTCAGCTTTGATGTTTTTGGCACAGCCTTGCTTGCAGCCCCTGATGTGTAGGTCGTAGCATCTCTGCCAGGAAAATAAGCTCTTTAGGGTGACTGCTACTTGAGCACAGGTGTTGTGGGAGCTCAGATGAAGAGGATGAGGATGAAGAGGAAGAGGATGTCTGACCCCTTGGGTCCAGCTCAGAGCTTTGAAGTCATTTCAGGCTGGTGGCCAGCTGTGAGTTCGCTCACGACTCAGTAAGTTCATTTGAAGTCTATTTCTAGCTGGCAGATGTGTCCTTCCACAAGCAGAATGGACACTTCTCATGCTGAGAACGGAGCCCCCAGTCCCTTCTTCCTCAGGAGTGGGGGCCATGGCACGAGAGTGCAGCCAGCTGGAGGTCCAGCCCCCAGCACACAGGATACTCCATGGAGGAGGTGATAGCACCCATAGGCAGGAATGGGAGATTGAGTCAAGCTAGCTTGTATGCTGAGGTAGTAGCTATGCTAGCACTGCATCAGGACATTTCTCCTTCCCAGGAGACAAACTGCAAGCCCTTTATCCACCCTGATGTAAATATTCTTCCTGAAGTGCTTTAAATACTGTCCTTGAGTTGGTGCCTCTGCTGAGCCTCAGTCTGAGCAAAACATTCCTACTTCTGTTAGAAGAGACCGTTGAAATAGCTCCCGCTGCTAGTGATGATTTCATAGGAGGTAAAGGTAAATAGGGAATAACAAACAAGACACAGGAAGGGCACCTTATGACGACGACGCATCCTAACACAGAAACTCTGAAATTAGGAGTGGTTATGTATGTGTCTCAAGGCAATTTCTGAGGGAGATCAGGCTCTCTATGGACGTGGCTCACCACAACTCTGTACTTGGCTTTGTGTACACACTGAGAATTCCCTTACAATGTCTTTGAACTCAGGTAGAGATGTAATCTTTTGCCACAACACTAAAAGTTGGCTCCTGTGACCAGAAACACTGTTGAATCCAAACAGTGGTGAGATAAATAACAATGCTGGGTTTATAGGGTAAGGTTTTCCTGCCTTCTCAGCTGGCACCCAAGAATGAGACAAGCTGTCTGTAGGGCTCGGCACCTCAGGGTGCACATCTGTACTCCTGGGCTCGTTTGCAGTGAGCACTGAGCTGTGGCTGCTGGCATCCTGTGGGTATGTGGAGCACATCCTCTCAGATGGACCAAAGCCACTAGTCAGTAAAAAGCAAAATAGCACCGTGGCAAGCTCGTTGCTGGGAGCAGAACCCAACAGGCAGCAAGAGGCCAGGTATTTCACTGTGAACTAAAACTTCAGGGCAGTTTTGCCATCCAGGAAGGCTGACCCTACTTAGCTGTGAGGAGATTTTGTGCCTTGTAATCCCCCACTGATCTGGATTACTTTTTTATTTAAAGAAACTGACCTCCAGCAGCTACACCAGGTCTCTCTGGCCAGAAAGCGAGTCCAGAGCACAAGTACAGAAACAAAAATTCTGACTTGGAAAAAATGAGGTGACCCATATTGGGCTTCAATTAAAAGGCCAAAGAAAACTCAAGGGCGTTATCTTATACAAATCTTAACATTTGACTAGTAGATTATGTCGTCTAACAGGTCCCATTAATTCTGTTTCTCAATTTATAAATTAAGGGGTGCCAATTAATCAGCATATTTGCTAAGCCATAGGGCATTCTTAAAATTCTGGTTTAATGTTACTAGCAGCCAGCTGCTTCCTTTCTTTTTTTTTAAGAAGGAATACAGACCTCCATAACACAAGCATTAGCCAGTGGCACAGAAAAAACTGTGTTTACTTGACACAGACTTTGTGTGTCTCTTTGGGTAAGTTCCCCAAATTCCGTGTATTTCAAACACACTTCAAAACTTCTCTGCCTACCAAAGATATGATGCAGAAGTGGGTGGTGCACAGATGCCTCCCTAATGAGGCCGTGGTAGTCATACTACACGCAGAAGTAATTGAAAGGTAAGAATATTAAAGGCACAGTAGGCATCATTTGCCCCGACTTTCAGTCCATGTCATGCCAGTCACTTGTGGTTCCCTCCCCCTGTAAATGCCACTCCAATGCATTTTCCTATACATTTTTCCCATGCTTTTGCTAATTGAAGCCCCTGTTCTCCTGAAAAAGTTGTGCTGATTCCCGCAGGTATTTCATGTGATGGTATAAAGTGAGGCAGTGCTCCTTCACAATCTTCATCTCAATAATGGTAACAAGCCCTAAAAGACATAGTCTTAAAATTTCAGTTTAGGCCACTGCCTAAAAATAGTCCTTGGACTTCATGTGGGCTAGGGACATGATTTCATCAGTGCTATTCCTGGAACTTCTTTCCTGTCCATGAGCACTGCCCGATTATAACCCTTCCTAAATGCATTTCCTTGAGGAGACCACTAGAAGATAAATGGTGGGTGTGATGTTGCAAGCCTGAGGTTGCTTTGTCAACAAGGAATAAGCTCTTTGTGTCCAAGCGTGGATGTGATAATCACTGAACAAAACACAGCATTACTGCTGCCAGTATTCCAAGCAACTGTGCATTCCTACCACACACTACCACTGTCTTCTATTAATTGCTCCTTCCTTATCAAGGCTGTAACGTAGCCTCGTGCCCGTAATTCTGGGAAACAACTGTGTGCATCCCTGCTGCCATATGAGGAAAATAGGCATTTGAAAATGTAGCCCTGTGATGAGTGAAGATAGTTCTTCCATTTTATGCCTCTGGGAATTATAAACCCACCCAAGATACTTTTTAGTAACAGCAAGGATAGGTTGCTTATGCTGTACTGGAGGTCAGCACCTCTACAAAGTTCAAGGGCTGTGGAGATGTGATAATTCTGAACAGAAGTTGATGTTCTGTCTTTATTGACCTTCTGCTTTGCTGTGCTGCTGTTTGGGATGGGTCCATCTAATCCTGATGGCATCTGTGTTCCACACAGACATCCTAGCATTAGGTCAGGTCAGAGTAGTGCCTGGCTTACTTCAGGTAAGATGTGAAAGAATTGATGACTTAACTAGTTACTAAAAATATATGTATCTTTTGACTTTTCTTGGATAGAAGCGAATATCCATGCACCCTTCCTCCCTCACCCACCCCGCTTCCTGGCCCCTTGTTTATCCCTGGAAAGAGTTTGAGACAAAAATCTTGAGTGATGGTATCCTTTAAAGAGCTGCAAGAACATTGTTCCTGTGCTATTGGAAAATTACATTGGTGGTACAGAGAATGGTGGTGGCAGAATGTGAGCTGTATTCTTGGTCTGCAGATCTGGCACTTGTGACTCAGCATCTCCTACGCACCTGCCTGGTCTCATGAGCTTGCAGTTAGTCTTTCAGTGTTTTCACTTTAAAGCCCCATTTCCTAGAGTAACATGGTTTCATGTAAACCTCAGCTTCCACTATAGTATCAAAAAATAAGAAAATTATTCATGACTTCAGATAAAAAAAGAATAAAATAAGCAGTGTGAGACCTACACAGGTATGGCTGTGCGGGTCCCAGCAGGTGGCAATAAAGAACATAATTGTATTTAAGGTCTTTTGAGTTAGCTTCATATCACTTTTCAGATGTTTGAATGCTTGCATTTAACAGCTCATGCATAAGGTAATGGGACAGAGTTAGGAACTGGGGCACCAAAAGAGGTTAAGGCTGCATCAAACAGGAAGATGGCTGCAGAGACAGAAGCGGACTCCAGTTACCTGAGCGCCAGCCTTAAATCCAGCTTTCCCACAGCTGCTTCCCTGGAAAATGAATTGCTAACTTTGTAGCAGTGAAGGATGCGATTTGCAGGAGAGTATAGGGGTGGTAAACAAAATGGAGCATTACATTGAAACAAAACCTCAGTTATTTAACAAAATGCCATCTATGTGTGACAGGAACAAAGTTTTTACAGAGCTGGGAGCCTGTAAAGTGCTGACTGATTTGCTTCATTGTGTTTGGGACAATTTCAGAATGCAATTCCTCAATACTTGCTGGAGGAACAGTTTTTCCGCTCTTCTTTAGGCTGGGAGCAAGACTATTCTTTCCCAGAAGTGATGAAAATGAGCATCTTTAGCTGGAACTTTCCTGATGCTTTCCAGCAAAAGGACTCTTGCAATACAGCCCCACTAAACAAAAGCATGATTGTTTGCAGGCCCAGGAAGAAGTACTGCTTGAGGATGACAAATGAGCAACATTAGAAGGAAGAAACAAAGTTTTGACAGATGCCAGTCTCCAGCCCCCATCAGGCTACCGTCATGCTCTGATGATTCATATGCAAAGTGTATCAAGAAAGGCCTATAAAGCTGTGCATAATTTGTGATTTCCTTCCTCTTCCTCCTCAAGGGCACCATTTCACAGCTGTAGTCTCTGAGAGTGTATTTCTGAAAGAGAGTTGTCCTGGAAGAGTTAACAGAAGTATATATTCAGGAAAGGAACTGAAGCCATGCATTTCTTTGGTTTTCAGGGACTGTTTGTGTTTCATGCATTGGTTCCTTCCAAATTGGGGCAGAGGAAACAAAAGAAGTCAGAGATTGTCTCCTAGCCTTAACAAAACCCTGTCATACTCCATTCTGCTCCTTGTGATGTATGCAAGCAGCTGGCCTCCTACAAGAAGACAGGACGCTAATGAATCAGAAAATCCCACAAAGCTCGTTGTCTTCCTCTAAAGCTGACAAATCCAGTCTGCAGTGGGATGCAAATGGTTGTTACGACGCAGAGTGGAGCTGCAGCAGTTTACCTTTAGACCCTGGGTAAACTGCAGATTCCCATCTAAACACAACCTTGTAGTTTTATTACTTGCTAAAGATCTACTTTCTTGACTCTGACCTCAGAATCTCTGCCTATATGTATAAACACAGGGAGGCCACTGGTGAATGTCCCTGTCTGCGGAGGTGAGCACGCACACTGGTCTGGGGAACAAACCCTGCAGCTGTCTGCCTAGTCCCCATCCAGAACTGCACTGCCTCGAGTTGTAATCGAAGCCGTGTAGCTGTGCACAGGGTCCTCTAGCAGCAGTAATGCAGACAGCAGTGGAGTTAGCAGGAAGCCACTGGGACGGGAGTGGGTTGCACTCTCTTGTGCTCCCTCATAAGCCTTCCTTTGCTGCACGTCCTCAAACTGTCAGAGAGCCTGGAATTCTTGCCCCTTCACCTGGTCTGTCTGGCAATTCCCTTGCTATCAGTACTGACTCACAACACCTTTTGAATAAAGCCAGTGTTGTAATCATTGTAACTACTAAAAACTTCAGTTTTACTCCAGTAAAGAAGTGCTTGAGGGAGTCATAAATAGACTCCAGGATCTCCCACTTTTTGGTCTTGTGGCAGCTGACACAAAACACATCTAATGAAGGAGAGCAGCAGATATTTACTAACAGTATAATGCACTATTTTTGGCTGCACTTCTCTTGCTTGTGAGCATTTTTTGCTTTTATAGAGCAGATAGCACCTTGAAGCTTGAGAACATACACCTCACCATCTCTTCAGAGAGAGCCAAGGGATGTACCTAGAAGGCAGTGGCTTTCGCAGATTCCATCCAAGAAGCTATTTCCATTTCAAACCGAGTAAGCAGTAGTGCACGTTATCCAGCAGAGAGCACTGTAGACTCAGAAAGGGTTCCAATATGGGGAGAAGTTGAATTCTCACAAATTGATCATAATTTTTTAACTGAAAGCCTTTTAGGACGAGTTCTTCTTCTTCCTTCTCCATGCCTTTTTTTTTTTTTTCTCCCGGCGAAGGAATACAGCAACAATTCAAACCAATCCCAGCTTCTCAAATGGTGTTAAATGGATCACAGTCAAGATCATATACGAAAGTAGAAACCCATCAGGATGCACGTAGGGTCAGATCTCTGTGTAGGCCTGCCAGACCCACTGTCTGAAGTGTGAGGGTCAGTGCAGAATCCCAAATATATCTTTAAAGAGCACGTGGCCTTAAAAATAACATACTCTTGGTACCTTGGTACCTCTTGGTTTTGGTACGTAAATAAATACAGATCGTGTTCTTAAAAATGACTCTGGAAATGTAACAACATTTTGCTCCTGTTGCTCTGAGATGAAATTCAGCTCTGGTTATTTGACTCTTGAAGTTGAGGTCTTAAGAACAAGCAATCACTGGTGTAAAATCACAAGATTAATCAATTTTGAAAGAGCAGAAGAAACCAAGTCAGCAGCAAAGCTACATCTGTGACTAGTGGAGTAAAATCTCTGTATCTGCCCCCATAGACTGACTTTAATGATCCATATTTGTATTTGATATTTGTTCTAAGAAGCAAAATAGGCTTGTGTTAAAGGTACTGTCCTACCACATCAGGAAGGAAAGTCATATTCTGAGGTTATCCTTGGGCTCCTTTTCTATGCCTCATTTATTTGCCTTTAAACAAGGGATTATGTTTTCTGTTCACAGCTTTGTCTCTTGTCAGCTTAGTTTAGGAGTTCCTTGGACTAGAGAGACTTGTTTTTTGAAGGCTTGTATGCTACTGCTTTGTAGTAATGAAGATTTAAATGTTTACTGATTTCCATAAACACTATTTTCGTTACATTTCTCCACACGTGCTGCTGACTTGCTTTTTGAGTATTGTATGGTTTGAGGTAATTTGTTATCTAAAATGCTGGTTAATTTCTGAATGGTAAGTAGGTAATACATCTGCTGTTGAAGCCAAGAACTGTTACATATTCAGGAAAAAAATAGCCTAGAAACACCCTCAACACCACGTTTCTAATATTACTAGACAGAACGGGTAGTAAAAAGAGGAAACCATTCTCTGTGTGTCACGTCGCACAAAGCGTTCTCACAGCTGTGTAGGAATCCTGGGTGAGGGGAATCTGGGGTCTGGTCCTGGCTTAGCTTTAAAGGAATTGCTTCTTGGGCAAAGAACTCCATAGGAAAAGGGTAATTTAAGAAGTTCTGCATCCACACAGATGAACATCTTGAATTAATTTCTTTTGGAGCATGTTGCCAGAAGAGCTCGTGAATTGAACTGCATATCCTCCTGCAGACAGAAACGGGCTTGGTTAAGTCAAGCCTTCCTGGTCTGATCTTGCAGATTAGCTGCAAAGAGACACTTCTGCACCAAGTATGAGGCTGTCTGCGCAATGTGTATTCCATGGCAGCAGTGAATATTAAGCCCACGGGGGTCGTTTCCTGATAATTAGTGGTTCAGGCCATCCGCCAGAAGATGTCACACTGAATGTGTTGGCTGAACGCCATCCTGGCAGCTCTTCACCAAACACAAACCTGTAAGCACGTCAGTGCACCTCCAGCCCCTCTAATGTCTCACAAGCCAGCAGGCACGGTAAATAAACCATGCATGGCCAAGTGGTCTTTGTACCTCCCCTGGAACACCGCAGTGAACGCCCACACAGCCACCACCTCTCTGGAAGTGGGAACCAGAGCTCAAGGACAGAGCTGTTCCCAGGCTCAGGAAACACTACCCCGTGGCCAGCTGGCCAGCTCTGAGTTACACCCAGACACGGTTAGCTGGAGTCACTCATACCCACGGCAATCCACGTGACATAGATTTTTCAAACTTCCTTTTCTTTACTGCACATTGTTCTTTGCTGTAATGATGACTCATTAGGATCTGGTCAATTGTTCATCAGATCACTCTTATGATGTACTCTGTTTAGCTAGATTTTAATTCATTGTGCACTGGAGTGTATTCAGAGAAGATCCCCCAGGCCATAGATAAAGCTCACTTATGATAGCACTGAGGTCAGAGAAGTAGCATTAGCAAACTGTACACCAAATCTAGTGCTTATTTACAGCGACAACAAAAAAAGGTGCCACTCACCTAACTTTTGTTTGTTCTCCTGAGTGTGCCAATTGTAGCAGCTACATTTGATTTATTGTTCTGAAAGAAAGAACAGTACCTTTCAAATCATTGTCAAGAAAATAGCTTGGTACATTAGAAATTCCCTCTCGATGCCATGCAGCCTGCAGCCCTTATAGAATGTTGCTGTTTTGTAGGTGTGTTGCTGAGGTTTGAGTGCAGGGGGCAGTTGCTCAGCTGCCCCGTTGCAGTGCCAGTGGCCTAACAGGAAACAGACTGGGACAGCAGCAAGCAGAAATCTCAGTCTTGTGACGTGCCACATCAGGGTCAAAGTTCTTCCCAAACTAGGTCTTCTCGTTACTGTTATCTGCAGTGGACCTTGGATTTTTTTTTCTTTCACCTGATACAATTAAGATGAAGCAATATTTCTTTTTAAAATCTTTTCCCTGGACGTGTTTCTCGTGCTGTGACCACGAGGAGCTAGTCAATAATTAATAATAACATCAGTGCATACCCTGGTGGCTCATTTAAACAGGCAAGCTGTGCAGGTAGACAGGAATATGTGCGTTTACACTGCAAATAGCATATGCCCATATATTTTTTCAAATACTTTTTACATCCTGGTATTTATTCTGGTATAAAATGATTTACAAATTGATGTAATGTCTTTTGGAAGCAGATTACGATAGCCTTCACAAAGAGTTACTTGTCTTTAGGAGCAAGAAGTAACAGAAGTAGCATCAGTAACATCTTAGTGGTTTAATTAGACTAGCATAATTAATGTGTTCTCACAGGTCATTGAGCTGATGAGCTTTTTGGATCGCCAGCAGGATTTCTGTGGCCTAACATAATTGAAATAGTAACAGAAAAGTCACAAAAAGAAGCAGTGAAGGACACCATGCGTACAAAAATTTATTTTATAGTTCACCTTTAAAGGACATGTTTCTAGTCTACCTACTGAATTAGTATTTAGCCATTTCTCTGACATTTATTGATAAAATAAAATAGATCTCAAAGCTTCTTTGAATTGTCCAGCTATTTCTCTAGTTAATCTTCTGTGTACTGAATTTCCGACCTGAATAATGAAAATGCAGTCTTAGTACTTGACTCTTTTAAACTGAATCTTATCCATCAGAGCAGCTATTTCTGCACTTACAAGAGTGAAATCATTCAAGTGAGCCCACTTGGCATGCCAAAAAACCTATGTCTTTCTGCAAAGTATACAAGATTTGGGAAGGTTATAGATGGGAGAAGGCACAACTAAATGGCAGCTCAGATTTTAAAGGGGTAGAAAGTAAGGAAAAGCTTCCTATGTCTGTCTTTCAGAAATAAACAGTGACAATTTTCCTCTCTGGTTTTAAATACTCCTAAACTCCTGCCTTTGATTATCATTTCTAATATACCTCCTTAAAAATGCTGGTTTGTACCTTGCAGTGGGACCATAATTCTGCCCAGCAAATCATAATGTATAGCAGTATAATACACATTTGTTCATGATGATGAATGGGATTCGTAGGGCACACTTGCATGGCTAATACTATTCGTTTCAGTGGGACTCAGACCAGGTTTTCTCTTTGCCAGTGCAGCCTTCAGTCAGAGGTTTTTTTTTCCAAAGTAAGAGTTCACCTGTAACTCTCCCCTTGTAGTTTGCAAATACAGAGATCTCTCAGCACTACAGTGCTACTTTTTGCCTCAACTCTCATGGACTCTCCTAAGTACTCATAGTTGTGTGCTCCTATCCTCCTCAGCTACCACTGGACAGTAGCTGCCATGCTGTGTTCAGCTTAGAAAAAACAGAAGAGGCAGATAAATGCACACAGAGGGCTGCGTTAAGACTCCAGGGCTTTTTATTATCTCCTTTCCACATACACAGAACCATGCAGGCAGGAACCGTAGCTGTTTGAGGCTCACGTAAATTCACATACGTGAGGTAATGTTGTGTGATCACCTAGCCACCTGAAGAAGGGCAAAGTATGCTCCAATTCAGTGAAAAAAACTCCAACATCTAGCGTACAGGCAAACTGAGCTATCCTTAACGTTTGTGAAGCTCATGTAGGCTGAGAAGTGAGGTCGGAGAGAAGTGGGATTAGGCTTTCTGTTATGTAGCCCCCAGCCTAGCAACTCCAATGTAACAGCTCACAAATAAAAATTTTATCTCCTTCATGCAACAAAGAACTCAGACATCTGCAAAGACAGTGAGCGTTCAGGATTTTCTAATCTCACATTAGAAATAACATATGTCCCAGAACTTCTGTGTGGAATTCAACTAGTTACAAAAGGTGTAACTTAGCTGACAGCTGATATTGTTATAATGACCTAAACAGAGTTACTGATTGCTTATCTGAAGTTTACATTGGCTTTGCTTTCATTCTAGTACACGATAATTAAAGCTGTTCTGGAACTGCTTACTGCAGCTGGATTTGTCTGCTGTGTGGAGCGGTGTTTATAAAACAAAATTATCCCTGTGCAGAAGCCAGCATCACACATAAAACCCATTTGCCTTACTCAGATGGTTCTAATCTGGAAGAATTACTTGGCTAAACAGTTTTTGCTTGACACCTTTACCACATTTCCTATGGGATCTTATACAACCTCTGTCCTTTATGAGAATATTGTAATATATAAGGAATAGAGTTTATGGGATTCATCCACCCTATTTCTGAATTGTTGCAATGGAAGACCTCATTTAGCTGTGATATTAGTGAAATCAATCACACAAAATACTTAGGAGTGTTTTTCGGTCTCTCCCTGAGCGATGCAACTGAGATGCTATATATATATGAATGCTGATGCAGGCAGAGGCTGGTCCATGCCCAGGGGGACAGGGGCAGTCACTGAGGACCAGTTTGCAGGCTGTCCCTGCAGTCCTTCTCCCTGTACTTTTTTGTGGCCAGAGAGGCTCCCATTACTGAGACTGCTCCTTTCCTTTTCCTTTCCTCTTCCTTTCCTCTTCCTTTCCTTTTTTTCTAGCTTCTCTCTGTGTAACCTATTGACAAGTGTTACTTAAGAACAGCTGGGAGGGAATTGATATTAGCTTGGAGCAGGCTTAATTGCGCTCAGCCTGAGCGCTGTCTTCCCTGTGGAAACTCATTCCCTGCATCTTCTACCTTTCCATTCCTCTTTCAGGTCTTCTCTCTGTGTTGCATGAGTGCAGCTTCTCCCCAAGTCCTTCTTCTGTGTCTCTGCTGGCTGCATGGTGGAGTCCTGGGATTGCCTTGACTGGGCTGCCTGTCTGCCTACCACAGCTCCGCTGCCTGTAAGCCATTTGTAGGTTTCTTTTGCTTCTGGGAATGGTAATAACACAGTTATAATTGTTGCTTCTGTTCTCAAAGCTTGGGCAGCTCAGATGTCTGGGCCTGTTGAGAAGTACTGCTATAAATGAATGGAAGGAGGGATAAATATGCACTGGTTAAAAACAAGTGTTTTACTGTAATCTTCCTAGAACTGTACTGGGCCTCTCTCTGCAGAGTATAACTGTTACCTCCCTGTACCCCCAAGTATCGTGGTCCTGCGAGGAGCACCAACAGCTTTGTGACATGTCGTGGTAATTGTCAGCCAGAATTGACGTCCTCAAGTCAGTGCCTCACAGCTTCTGTCTCATTCAGTCTCAGCTAATGAGACATGTCTTTTCTGGTACACTAGCATGATCTGCAGGGATATTTTGAGTTAGTTATATGATAATAATCCAGAAAAATATCCCCAGAGGTGCTGCTCCTTCCCCAGCTGCAAAGTGCAAATGTAAATATCCCTAATATTTGGGCATACCTGGATCAAGCTGCCTGGGACACAGTGTCCCTCGCCCTGGCTACCCTACAGAGGATGTGCTGAGATTTGAGAGCTCATTTCTGCACTCCTGGCCTTACTGGTGGGCTCAGATTTGCATGATGGTCAGAACTGGAAACTCCCAGGATGAAGTCAAATCAGTTGCAAATCTCACCCTGTGGTGTCCCACTGCACCACAGCAGGCAGAGGCTTGTAAACAATTGATTATATATACACTTACTAATGAGGTAGCTTGTGTACTTAGTCTAAAATTACCATTTGGGTCCCAGAGAAAAGATTAAATAACTGATTCTGAGTGAGGAGAAGCTGGCTGAGACTTCATGGAGATCATTTTCCTTTTGGAATAACTGGGATGCTCTGTTGAGAGTTGCTGAAGGAGAGGAAACAGAGATGCTATTTTCTTCCTTTGCTTCCATAAGTCACACACTTCAGTGAACCCAGCCTAATGGCTTCAATAAGTCTCTCCAATAAGACTCTACATTTAAACAAGTCATACTTGCTGAGTCCAGAGATCACAGATCCTGAAAGGCAAGTTGTCTGGAACCAAAAAAAATCTCTCAAAGTTGGCAGCACTTAGAAACAAAACTTAGTGTAAGTGAGCACAAATGAGCCAAATTTGTGATCGGATCTGTATCTGGGCTT
The DNA here is from genome assembly GCF_002078875.1 of Numida meleagris. Taxonomy (NCBI): domain Eukaryota; kingdom Metazoa; phylum Chordata; class Aves; order Galliformes; family Numididae; genus Numida; species Numida meleagris. The sequence continues at coordinate 9,316,651 of NC_034426.1, read as the reverse complement.
TCCTTCAGCTGGGGTACGCCTTAACCTGCCTGCCCAGGGCTCATGGTGTAGGTCTCCTAGAAAACAGAGTCAAGTTCTGTGGTGATCCTGGCGCTTTGCAGGGCCCGTGCAGAGAAGAATGGAACTGATCATCTAGTGCTCCACCATCCTGTCCTCAGAAGAAACGTGCTCTGTGTTACTGCATGTAGGGTTAATGAAAAAGGACAGAGCAAATGACCATCAGCGTATTAGAAATTTCCACTTTCCTCCTGCTCATTTTGACTACCTTCATCTATTACTTTCGTGCTGTTAACGTACTTTCCTTTTTAGAAGAGCTTAGAAGATCCAAAAATTCTCAGTTATTCATGTCTTTCTTCCACTGCTTGCTATTTCTGCCCATGTTAGGAAATTCTGCAAGCCATTGCATCATCTCTTCTTCCTGCTAATTGTCTTTGCTGCCTGCCCTGGCAAGGCTGTGCTCGCCGTACTCAGACAGCGCGGTGTGGCAGCGTGTTGCGGGACAAGCTCTGCTTCCGGCCTCTCTACTCAGTTCCTGCCAACTTTATTGATTTTCTTTTATACCCAGAGTACACTTCAGCAAAGGATTACAAAATGCTTTAAGGACATTAATTATGCTTGCCACAGAAATACCAGCTGTGCAGAGCACGTTTCTAGATGGCTTTGAATGGATTTAAAACCGGTTCTGCTCAGTCCCAGCTAAACAGAGCACCACCAACACAAAGGGGCTACTTTTGCTCCCTTAAGTTTTTCTCTTTATGAGCTCTTTTTAACTAGGCCAAATGTTTTACAGCTTGGTCACAACAGCAAAACACCCTTCAGTCTAAAACCCACTTCCAGGCACCTTAATAACATTCCAGAGGTGCAGTTTATTTCCTCCATTCCTGACAAATGGCTCTGGCCAATTTTCTAGCTGCAGGTTGTTCCAAGGTTTTAGAATAATTATTTCTATTATCGAGCAGAGCTGTTAAGCACATACTCTCCAATCACAGCTGTCTGCATCCATCTAATGTTTGCAGATACAGAAATGTTAGTAACTGCTTAGTTCTTGGTTTGCTGTCTCTCATGGAGAGGGCTGCTGCTTCCTCAGGACAAACATTCCAGCAGAGTGCAGAACAGAGCTGAGCTGATTAGTGACTGCATTTAGAAGGAGCATGTGTTTGTGAATCAGAAGGCTCCCTGGCAGAAAACTTCATGTCTTTGCTGTTCATCTCTGCATTCAAGTTGAAATGGAATGTTTTAGGGGGTACAGAACTCACCGATTTTTCCTTCAGCTAGACAGTGTATGGGAAGCTGTGTCTTAATACATGTAGTTAGGGGGAAAAAATAATAGCTTCAATTTGGGGCAATATTTCTGTGAAAAATATTGCATCAAATGAGAAAGTCATTAAGTAGCATGGTGACACATATGCTATTTCCTTGCCAGCAGGGTTTAGTTCCTGAGGAAGTTCCGTTCCATTGGCTTTGTTCTGTAGTTGTCTTGGGAAACTGGAAAGTTGATTTATGATGTTTGGAAATAGTGTTTGGGGAAAATCTTCCTGGAAAGTAGGCCTGAGTGTCTGGGCTGAGTATTCCAGAAGAGAAGATTGCTTGCTTGCTATAGGGCATTGTCTCTTTTCTTTTGTACATGTGCAAATACAGTAAGTTGCACTGAAAATGGGCTGAAATACAATATTACTTTCTTTCACTATGAGCCTGAAGTATGTGTGTTGTCACTTGTTTTGTAGCAATACAGATGCAGTGGAATGCAGATATTTATGGGGTTAGTTGGGTTTTTTTTTTTGTTTTTCTTTTTCGGCTTAAGGCCTGCTGGGCTGTGCTCAGTAAGAGTTCTTTCTGCTTTGTCAGAGACTTTTTGTATTTCACCCAAGAAAACGAGGACATGATCAGAAAATAAATCTGCCAGTAAGACCACATTGTTGAAGCAGAAAAGTGCTTTGTATTTCCAAGGCATCCTAGTCTCTTAAAATGCCAACAGCATGCCCAAGAATGAAAGGATTGATTTCTTTATAGTTATTGTATGTAATAGCTAGGCTGGTGGAAGCCAAGTAGGCCATCTGTCGTGTTCCACACAAAAATAAAAAGATGCTTGATCAAGTGAGGTTGGATGGAACCATCGAAAAGATGCCTTCTCTGCATAGCAGACTTGCCAGCTTCTGTGATAGGATGACTTATGTTCTGATGAGCTTTTGCCATATCCCAGTATGCACTGAATTCATGAAAAACAATTCTCATCACTCCCATTTTCCAGTTTCATATGTGCTCCCTGGAGTTCTTCACACTCCATCATAGTACCAGTGCTGGTGCAGCTGCAGGGGTCCACTCTTTCTAAGCCAGCCAGTACAGGGATCAGGAGAGCATGGAAACAGTTTACCTGCTTGCTGGAGTAAGATGGACAACAGTCCTGCTCAGATGCAAGGCTTCTTCTCACTGTCTGCTGCCCACCCTAACGAGGATGAAATTGGCCTTCTAGGAAGTGCTGGCTGCACTTCCATTGGGCTTGCTGACACACGGTTAGAGGGCAGTTACTTCTCATCCCTAAGCAAATGCTTTTTGCACTCCCAAAGGATCTGCAGCCCTTTGCATGTCTGTCACTACAGAGGACCCAGCATAGCTGCCACTGACGTAGCTTGGTTAATTTTTAACAAGCTGTTGGCCACATGATTTAAAAGAATGTGGGTCTTGTTCATTGCAAATCTGCCATACGTTGTATGCATTATATAATATTTGGTTGTGACAATAAAGAGGCTTAGCAGTACTCTGGAAGGGTATGGGAGTAAAAACCCACATTCAACTTCTGCATTTGTACAGCCTGTAGCAACCCTGGCTGTGTGGTGCAGTCAGAACTCCCTTTCCTGCATTCAGCACAGTGCACGAGCACACAGCACGTTACATCACCGTACGCTTTTGACCTGGTCTAATTCAAGGGCTGATCAAGCCACGGTTCCCCATACTAGATTTTTACTGAGATTAGTGTGCTATGGGCCGGAAAAGGAGAGCTGTACAAGAGAGCTGCTAGAAGTGGTGCATGCAAGTAGTGCTGACAAATCAGTCACCAGATGCAATAGACACTTTTATACAAGTTTTTAATAAAAAAAATTCAACAAAAATATATATAATCAGGCATTTTATGCAATGCATACATTCTTTATATCTGCAGGTACAGATAAATAACAGAAGGCAAAAACAAGTATTTTGCTTATCTTTGGCCATTAACCAATAATCACCCCCAAAGAGATATTATAGGGTCAAAGAATAATAAACTGAGTCTGTAAACTTCTCTTATTACAGACAAAGTATCAGGCAATAATACAGTAGTTAAATTTTTAGAAATGTAAGGAAATATTTCCTCGGCACTGCCCAATACTTAAAATAGAACCTGTTTTGCTGATGTGGAACATAAGGCCTACTTTAGCTGACACAGGCACAATTCCTGACTTTACATTAGATATGCTCCACCCCTTACTACCTTCACCTACTTCCCTTCACCGTACGTTGTTCTAAAAAGCTAAGCTGTACCTCTCCATCAAGTAAACTAACATGAATTCATATCTGTGGATCAGTTTCCTGAACTCCAACCAATGTACATACATACAGAGCAGTTAAGCTTCCTTATGTCAATATTTTTTCTAACTCAGTGTCCCAGAATAATAGTTATCCTTCCACTTTACAGCACAGATGCATCTGATGGCTCTACCAAAGCAATATATACATGATACACATCAAAAATGATAAAAGCAACGTTAAAGGTACATTGACAGCACGTAGCAGCTTATGTCTATGTATGTACATGTTTTCACAGTTACATTTTAGAAAATTGAGAACATCAGGAATACTTCTACTGCGTTTTCCATAAATATTGCAAATTTAACTGTCAGGCGTTTGGACAAAATATTTAGGATATCACTTTTAAATAGCTCTTGAAAACCTGTGGCGTTTTAAGCATAAAAGCTGTAAAGTTTGAGGATTCTTTAAGGTGTTTAGCCAGTTTCAGCAGCTGGGCCACCTGCCAGTTTGATGTAATTTTTTCTTTCTCAAATCTGGTAACAAAGAAATTCCACCACTTTTGACGGAATAGGCAAGCTCTTGACTTGGCCTGTGGGCATCACTCTTCGAATTGCCATGCGACACAAATGCTGGAGACTAGAAACTTGTCTTGGAGTTGCCCAGAAGTACACGCTGCCATCCTGCGTCCTGCACAGTAAAAATGAATCAGTAAATAAACCAGAAAAAAGAAAACAGAATTACTGCCCTCCATTATCTACTGATCTTACTCCAATGCACGCTTGTGGGTCTGTATTTTATTTATTCTCAAAGATAAGAAATGAGTTTATCAGATTCTAGATTTTACCGCTATTCCCGGCATGTTTAAACAAATAGAACCAGAAGTAAAACAAAGTCAGAAGCACCAAGTTGCAAGTTACGACTGAAGATCCTTAGAACACTTAACTGACAACTTAACCGTGTTACCTTCATATTCAAGGGGGGGGAGAGCGTATACTTGCCCTGCAGCTAGAACACTGCCATCAGTAGAAAAGGTACAGCAGAGCCCGTTGTTCAGAGGGGCAACTTGTACAGGGTACTCTTCATCAATTCTCCAGAATCTCACCATTCTGAAAAGGGAAAAACAAAGCAGTCAATTATCAGAATAGACATTTAATTCTATCTCGTATTTTCTCTGATTCCATACAAAAAAAAAAAATGGCCTGATGCAAAATTCAGGGAATTTCTAAAATATTTTAATATGCATACAATACATTTCAGACGTGGCCTGAAATATTATGACTTCTTCATTCCTGATACATACCATCATTTGTATTTCTTCAACCCTTCTAACTCTACCAACTGACATTAAAGGTGGCCTTCTGTAGCAGAAAGCAATAACCTGAAGGTTTACAAAATCTCTCTTAAGCGTAATACCTGACAGGAAAGCCCAACAATGGTTATCTTAATTAAGCAAACAAAAAACAACTGAAGTGTTCCTGGAGACAAATACCCTTGCTGTCATCTTGAGAAAGTATTCTTCATATGCTTAAAATATGGTTCTTCAAAATACGATTTGCACTGTTAGCAGAAACTGAATACCAGATCATGGAGTACTTTTCATTTTGCTGTGTAAACTAAAGCAATACAAAATTCTTAACTGCACTATTACCTCAATTTACATTTTCCATTGTTTGTAACCCCTCTTTTTCTATTTTCAGTTGTTACACAGTCAAGTTACTCAGATCATCTCCCCTATACACAGCTCATTATTTTCTGCATTCAAAATGAACAGAAACATATAGCAGTCAACTCGTCTACTTTTACCAAGACTACTAAATTTCATTTCTCAGTTTAAAACAAAGCAACCCCCACTGTCACTAAACGTTCACGCCGTATGGGAAGAATTAAAGAAGTCCAACAAATCTTTCCCCATACTTACTTATCATCAGCAAGGCTTGCAATATGTAGTCCATCGTGACTGAAAGATACTGATCTAACCCATCGGTCATTCGCACCTCCAGCAAATATTGGAGTAGGAGGTGGGAACAGATGCCTGGAGATAGAGAGACACTTAGCCAACAGCATAATACTTAAGAACTACAGCAGACCTTCCTTCACCACTATTTAAGCTGAAAGAAAAAAAATGGGACTGAACATTTTAGCTATGAAGTTGGGAGTGGAAGTTTAACTACTGTATCTTTTGCGGTACTGAATATTTTAGCTTCATTGAAAATGCTTTAATTAGTGCACATTAAAGTATCAGTCCTCTAAATTCTTTTGCAGAAGGAAAAACTCCGCTATCCTACTGTTTTAGGAGTTTTGTCAGCCACTACTAAGACTTTCTTTCCCAAGTCTAGTTATCAGTTATAGTTAAAAAAAAAAACATTAATCTTCAGTAGACACCTTCATTGTAAGTTTCCATATTGAACTACTACACTTACCCAAACTCCATAAGAATAACTCCAATGTATGGATCCCAGACATAGACTCGAGTATCGTATGATGCAGTAGCCAGTAAAGCTCCGTCAGGAGAGAACTCACAGGCTACAACATCATTGTGATGTCCTTCAAGTTTTCGTATCATGGAGTATTTATCCATATCCCAGAGAAAAACCTGCAATTAAATAAGCTGATGTTATAGCTCTGCTCAGAGAAGCAACGAAGCAATTACTTTAAGAATAGCTGCTTATTTAGGATTATATTAAAATCAGGCATTATGAATTACTATAATTAAGAAATATGCTCAGTGTCATACTCAAGATTAAAATGAGTATTTAAAAAATAATTAAAGCAGACATGCAAATTCTAACTTGTTTGTTAAATGTTATTAACAAAATAAGACAAAATATAAGATAAAGACAACACAATTTAACCATGTAGCTTACTGAAAATCATGTATTACAAAACTATTTTATTAAAATATGCAGAAATAAATAGGGTTAAACTCTACAGTCCCCTCTTTCCAGTAACTACCAAAATTTTAAGAAATATACAGACAGAAAGTGTAAGGTTAACATATTGTTACTCCAGTGGCATCCCTTTGAGTTTAAGATCACTTGTTTACAATTGGCTTGGATCACCAACGTCAGCCTAGGAAGAGAAACAGATACTGCAAGCAAAGAGAATTTTCACAGCCAAAAGTTACGTCTCTGGCAAAACAATAGGGAAGTCTAACCATATTATTAGAAAGAATTTATGCATTTTAAATCAAGTCAACGATAAAAAAGACATTAATATTACAATTTACTCAGTTAATTGCATACTGTATTATAAACAATGATAAAATATTATTCTGGGATCTTACATGCAGTTGTACATTATATAAAATCAAAATGAAGACTGTGCATAATTACTTAACACGAACTATCTATGTTCTGCAGCGTAAGTTTATAGAAAATAGATTATCTTTAGCATAAGATACTATGTCCTGAAAGAACTTATTAGGGTCCTTCATTTTTTTCTTCCCCTTACTCACAGATTAAAAGCGAACACGTTAGATAAGTATGTATGTTTTACCAAAGCAAACACGGCCTTAGTGCCTCACATACTTCCTAAAACTGGACCGATTTCTCTAAGAAGACCCCAATGTTGCATAAAACTAGAAACTAAGTTTTAGGAGTCAAGTGTGTTTCACTGCTGTGAAAATTATTAAAAAAAAAAAAGAAAAAAAAGAAAGAAAGAAAGCAGAAAGTGGACATCAACCAGCACCTGCGTACGTACAGTACACCTTGCAGTCGAATGCAAGGTTACTTCATCCTATGGTAAAGTTCGCCCCCAGCCTGGTAGCCAGAGATGCCACTCTTTCTGCCCAGCTAACACCATTGTGCTCCTGTGTGAGTGGTGCCAGCTTAACCTCAATCACACCAATATTGCTGCCACCACCTGTGACAGGGAAAGCAAGAAGCTTATGGAAAACACACAGCCTGAAGATAGCAACGTATACATCTACATCTGCTCTACTTAAAGAAAAAACAAGCCCCAAAACTCAACTATTCTCTATCAAAACTGCACTGATAATTTAAAGCAAAATGCATTTGAACAGTCATCCATACAGAGCAGTATTCAATTACTGAATTGTGCTTATTAATCAGTATAGATAGGCTTCGTTAAACTACCCAAAAAGCCCCTGTAACTAGACTGAATTCCCTTTTCTGTCTTAATCTAGTTCTTCAGTGCCAAGAAAAGCAGCTTACTGCATACATGCTTTACCTGCACTGCTTTCAGTTCTCTAGCAGGGCATTACAATACAGATGAAAAGAAAAGCAGTATGCTGTCCTTCATTCTAGTTCTCTTAGACACGTGAGTGCCGTTTGTATTGGGAACACGCGGAAATACTTTTGCTCAGCAGGGAGATACCATGACTGCCTCAGACTTTGAAAAGTCCTTTTCATTCAGTAGGAGATAGAAAGGATAGAATCAATAATAAAATAGTTTTATGCATTACTCTACGTATCTTTTAACACTGGAAGCTTTAGTCATTGGTTTTATACTATGAACATGTGCAGATATGCAAGATTACTTTTCAAAGAATGCTTGAAGTTTCTTCAACTAAAAGCAGTGCAAGTTCAATCATAAAATCAGCGTCTCAACGCAACATTTGCTAGTTAAATTTCATGCAGTTTTACATCATCATAAAACATTAGAAATCCATGACACAGAGCACAAGCTTTCTGTTACTTAGATTTAAAGTGATTACGCATACAATTCAGTAGATATAATGAACAAGAAACTCTGACACATACTGCTTTACTAGCTCCAACAGAACAGAGAACGGAAGAATCTGGAGAGAATGCACAACCATATACCCAGTTCTGATGTCCTCTCAACACCTTCATCATATTTCCTAAAAAATAAAAAATAAGTAATAATTAAAAAAATCAATTTCCATTAGATATTACAAATCCAATTTGAAAAGCTTTGTAAAATTTAAACTCTTTGCAAACATCTTGCAATGTCAGCTGGCGCAGAAGTAAAAATTCTCCCAGGCAGCCTCGAAGTCTTATTTCCCTGTAGAAAGAACTCACTTCATGTACTCTTTAAGTTAACCCAATCCAGCTCGTACCTCTGGGATATATACAAAGAACTTTCAGAGAACATAGCAAGTAAGTGACTAATAGGAGAATTTTTTTTTCTTTTCTTTTTTTCTTTTTCAAGAAATCCTGACCGGTGTTAATAGCAATAATCAGAGTACACGCGTACTTCTCCCGTGCGTCACAGCAGATAACTGAAAGCATACCGTCATCTTTCAGGTCCCACACTCTCAGTGTTTTGTCTCTGGATGCAGACACTAAAATCAGGCTGCCGTCCGGGGCAAACGTTAAATCTCTAACAACTTCTGTATGGTCCATCAGGTTAAGGAGGAGTTTTCCTGTTACACAAAAACACAATTTAAAATGAAGGGCTTTACTTATATTCAAATGAAACTGACATATATTCTTCCCCATACTCAAGAATAGAAAGTAACCTCTTGTTTTCAGAGTCCCCTTTGTTTCAAAATGTATTAAAACTACAATCCGGCAAAAGATTTTGGAGCACACAACTAATGTGCCTGAAGTTCATCACATATGTAACCATTCCGCAGCACCAAGGCTTCATCTCCCATCACTTACATCTCGAAGCATAACCTGAGTCTGTTCTTTCCTCTCCTAGTATGTATGTTTCCAGCTGCAGCTCATGACTTCTTTTTTAGATTAATTTGTATTCAACATTCAATTCCCAATGAACATTCTGTAAACGATTAATTCTTTGTATCAACGATGTTACTACCGCATAGAGTGACAGCGAAATGCCAGCTTCCCCTCACCCTCTCTACCTGTATACACATCCCAGATCTTGATGCGCCCATTGTTCAGGCCTGTTGCAAGCAGAAGCTGGTCTTGCCCAAATTTGAAACGATGCCATTCTATATTCACACAGCGACTCTGCTTCTCAGGCACCGAAGACCCAAAAGCAAGACTCCAGACAATGTCACCGCAGTCTATTATATGTTCACAGGGCTTGTTTCTCTGACTGCTGTCGCTGTTCTGTCTTGAAAGTCTTGTACTGGCAGAATTTGCAACATTCTTTGTGCCATGCAACAAGCTGCAAAACAAACAAATACAAGAGGAACTCTCTGAAGACTTATCTCCTATTTTGAAATTCTTAAGTTCTTCAAGCTAATTGAAAGCCACGTAGCTTTATCTTACAAGTTAGTAAGGCACTGCGACCAGGGGACCAGCTTCACTATACGATGTCCTTGCGACCAAGCAAAGTACGATCCATCAGGAGCAAACGCAACCGTCCAGTTCTCACGTCCGCACTTCTTGTCGAAAGGAGAAGTGGGGGCCAAGAGTTCTCCAACAGCTCGCGACCGTGCTAAAAAGAGAAACAAAGAGGAAATTCCATTTCAAAATGAATTAAGCGTATTTTACAATGCTACAGAGGAACCAAGCAGTATGTTACTTCATCATTTTGCTTTCTGTTTCATCCCTTGTAAAGCTGCTGGGGAGGAGGTCTCACTGTCACAAGAGCAGCAGCCGAGGTTTCCGTGTGCCTGAGCTGCCAAAGAGGCCGGGTCCCGGCTGTCGTGGCAGCAGTACTACCTCTTGAAATCTGAAGCAAAACTCAAGCCAATTAAAAATGTACTGAAACCAGCTACTGTTTAAATCGTTCCGAACAATGCTCTAGAGATAGCAGCAGCACTATGTTCCAGCTTGCCCTAATACCCCACAGTTTAGGGAAGAAGCTGCGTAGTAATGTTTTCTTTGACCTTTAAACACGCAAAGCTTTGAATACATTCGCAGACGTTACTATCCTGCTCCTCTCAGAAACGCCCATTAAGCACCGGCCATGGGAAGCAGGTTACGCGGTGCGCTCAGCCCTTCCGCCCCGCTGGGTCCTGCCCACGAATGGCAGAAGCGGCTGCGGCTGAAAGAAGCCTGTCGCGAAATGGTGCGTTTCGGTCCGCTGAAAGCCGCCGTCTCGTTTCAAAGCCCAAACGGGCAAAGGTCCGTTCCCGACACGGCCCGAGGGGCGAGGGGCGGCCAGCGCGGTCACGGCCCCGACGCGGCGCAGCCGCTCCGCGCCCGGGACCCAGCGCCGGGAAGGCTGAACGGCAGCCACGGGGCCCGGGACCCGCTCCCCACGAGGCCGCCCACCCCTCCCAGACCCGAGCGGAGCCGGCCCGACCGCGCCGCCCTCACCGATGAGCTTCTCGTTAACACTCAGGGGAAAGCTGGCCATCTACGGGGCCGCCCTTCGGACTGGCTCGGGCGCGGAGCGGAACCTGCGACCGGGCGCAACGCAGCAACAGCGACCGCCGCTCGCCGGGGACGCAGGCACTGAGACAAAATGGCGACGGCGGCGCGGGGAGTAGTGCGGGGCGGGGAGCGGCGGCCTCGCCCCGCGGGCGGGGGCGGGCGGCGGACGCTCGTCGTCCTGCCTTCCCTGCCTTCCCTGCCTTCTCTTCCTTCTCTGCCTTCCCTGCCTTCCTCCGGCCTTCCTTGCTCCGTGCGAAGCTCCCCGGCCGCGAGCCCTGCGCTTTCACTGCCCGTTGGGTCTTTGATGGTCGTTGACCAGCAGCATCCCGTCTCCTCTGCCCCTCTGCCCGGGCTCCTCTTGGTTCCCGAACCGCCTGAGCTCTCGCTGCCCTGCCGAGCTCGGCCCTGCTCCCTGCAGAAGCCAGCACACCTTCCTAGAGATAGTCACAGCCCCAGAAGTCCCCTGGATGTGTTCACATTGTGTCTGGATGAAAAGGAGCGCGTGGCATTGCTTCAGCAAGGTGGTGCGGTGCTGTCCTGTGGTTGCCACCCATTTTAGCAGCGTCTTTCAGTCCCACCTAGGCCAAAAGATATCACATCCTAACTGCAGTTACAGACTAAACCTTGGGAACACGGCTCCCCAGAACATGGGGCTCTCACTGCTGGGAAAATCACAGGGGAACCTGTTGCAGTCAGAAGGCCCTGTTAGAGTCTGGTGTGCTGGTGTGGCTGGTGGATAGGCCGTAAGGGCCCTGTGTGGGATCAGAAACGTTCCTGCATGGCTCTGCTGCCCGGCCAGCATCAGGTAACACTCCTCAGTGCTTTACACAGCAGTTGTCTCATTATCTTTTAAGACAAGTTGCAGCATTCTTGATGTCTGTTGACCATGGGACTGCAAGGCATCATGTAAACTAACAAGTATGCAAATGCTTGTACGAGTGCATTGCAGAGTGTATGTACCATACCAATGTGTGCACCTGAGATTCCACCTTCCCTGACTAGAGGCTGGAAAACTCTGGGAAGGTTCCTGCTTTCCTGACGTTTCTTTGTAAAACTGATCAGTGTCTAAATCCAGCAAGGTCTGGTTTGTGCTTGAGTTTTTAATTTATAGTTAAGATTGATGGGGTTGCCCATAAATTACTTGGTGACCCCAAGGCCATCTCAGTCTCGGTGTGGTTTTGTTTCAGTGTCTGGTACTCTCTTAGCTCACTGTGACACCAGCTTGCACTGTACTGCTCTGTCAGTCCTTTGCTGCCTGCAGATGGAAAAGCCCTCACCAGCTCCTCATAGCAAGGCAGATTTGTAGCCAGTGGGTATTGCAAAGAGTTGCTTTGGAGTTACTCATAAGTGGTGAGTGTCTGAACCGGGCCTTCTCATAGCTGAGGCAATTCATGTCATGAGGTTTCTCCTCGGGGCCTGAGCCTCACCTACAGCCCGAGTAAGGCTGGGTTCTGTTTGCTTTCCTTGGGGGTTGTTACAGCGAGGGAAGAGAGCAGTCAGGTTACATGGCTTTGTGGGAGTGTTGCCACGTTACTGGCTTTCTCACTTTTTAAAAAGAAGCAAAGTATTTGCCAATCTATTATTTCTGTAAGCTTTGGTATTCTTGTAAGGACTACTTCAATAGTTGGTTCTTCTTTCTCAGCATGCCTTCTGTTCAGTCGTGTAATAGATTTGAGGTCAGAAGAGATGATTAGCTCATTTAGCGTGGTCTTCATATAACACAGGAATAGGGGTGATCTACTGTAAGGCACCTTCTAGCAGTGAGGCATTCCAGCAGTTTCTCTGTTGTTCAGCTGTCACAGCTCTGGAGTCCAGCTGCCAGTCTTTGAGCTTTCCCAATTTGCATTTTGTGCCTTTTGGACACAAACTGTGATGGGTAAATTCCCAGATTTTTGCAAGTTCATTGGAAATTGTTTGGTGCCACAGGCTGTCCTGGGGACGTTACCAACACCTCCCTTCACACCCGGCTGGCAGAGCTTTTGTCTCACGTTTGGAGCCAGGACAAAAGAGGCAGAAAGCTGAGTTCTGTCTGCATGCTACTGACTGAACCATTATAGCTGGTGAAAAGTGTCTTTCTAAAAATCAGTCAAAACTAGGAGAAAAAATTCACACTTCCCATTCTCAGAGCCCTTGCCATAGTTATTGCTGTATAAGTGCAGCAAGCTGGATGACTTTTCAGATGGTTTTTGCTGTAGGCTACTGGTGAGGCATAACTGTGGAATCAAGGGTGGCACCAGTGCATACCCCACACAGTCACATGTAGCAAGGGCCTGCAGGACCAAGTGGATGACTCAAGGCTGATTTATGTGTTTTCCATTATCCTCCCTTGCGGATGCAGCTGCCAAGTCTGCACAGCGCTGTTCAGCTGGGAAGCCAATAAGCTCAGTCCCATCTTACTCCATTGAGACTCCACACGCTGTTATAAGCAGTCACAAATGAAAGACTTTTGTTTTCTGCCTGCCTGAAGTACTTCCTAAGATCCACGTTATGGGGCTTTTCCTCAGCTGCTAAAGCACCAGGATCTACTTACTCAACATTCTTGTGTACTGACTTGATGAATCTACTTTAACACGGTGCACTTGTTTCATTTTTCTCTGAAATGTTTAACTGATTTGTATGATTTATATTTTTCAGTCAGCTGTCAGGCAGTCTTTTTGACTCAGTCACTTATTAGACTGAGTGTATCCCAAGTAAGGGACCGTGCTGTTCTTATATAAGCTGAGTTTTATACATTTGTCATACTACCTGGAATTTGTAGAATGACCCCAGGTGTCTGCTTCCTGCATTTTCTACGTTCTAGGCACTTGCAGGACCCTCAGTGGAGTTCTTGCTCTGCTGTCAGCACCCCAGGACAGAGAGCTGCCCTCACTGCCGCAGCGCGCCCTGGGAAGCTCGTTCTTACTGACTGCGGCTGTGGGGGGCCTGGGGAAGCAGGGGAAGATCTCGGCTGCTGGTTCTGGGCTCCTGCCTGGCTGCCCTGCCATCGCTGCCGATCCTGGCTCTGTGCTCCGCGAGGCGCAGGGGCTTGGCTATACAGGCCCCAGTGGTGATCTTCCTTAGGGGAAAAACATGTAGCAAGAATGAATTAATTGACCCTTGAGAAAATGTATCAAATGTAGCAAAAAGGCATTTTCAGAAGCTCTGAGAGTTGTATACTCAGAGCACTTGGGAGCTGGATGAAAAATTCCTAATTCCTTGTTCTTTGAAGACATGTAGGTGAAAGTAATGTGCTTTCCAAGGTTGACAGATCTTCCAAGTGGTGATCAAACAGCAGTAAGGTTCGGCAGAAAGTGAAGGTGGTCCAGGTAACAGCCCCACGAGCTACAGGGCTCAAAAAGCTGACGTATGAAAACACCCCACAGCCCTGCAAGAAACTAGTGGGAGTGTATGAGACTTTTTGTACCAGGCTTTGCGATTTCACATACTCTAAATATTAACAATGCTAGGCCGTCTTTGCCCATCTCAGTCTCTCCCTGCCACCCTTGTTGCCACCCTGCTGTGCTGGCACAGTTTCAGCTATTTCATCTCACGTACGAGTTGTTCTTTGCCTGATGTCTACAAGTGATATTGGCACAGCTCAGCTGCTTGGAATGGGACTGCTGGCCCTGAGGAGCCTGCATTCTAAACAGAGGAGACAAACAGTGGCTGGCCGGGGAGCTGGGGGACGAGGCCGTTTCCCAGGGTCATTGTGGAGCACCAGGAGCAACATCTGACTTCCCGCAGTCACCTTGCACATGGGACGAGGCTGCCTCCACGTTGTACTTCTGAGCTGGCGCTTCCTCCATTGCTCTGTTGCTTATCCACCACAGCTACTGTGAAAGTTAAGATTAGTTTTCTAGAGATGGTTGTAAATTGATGCATGTCTGGTATCTAAGGGGTTAATCTGTAGAGGTCTGCTAAAGGCGTACTGTGGGGAAAAGCTGCACAGATGGAATATCAGAGAGAGGAGATTGTTTTTTTTCTCAGCATTCTTTTCGTCTCTTAGGGATTTTATCATTTTTAGACCACATCTTTCTGTTACAATAAATAGAGCAGATGGCTTTCTGCGTGTAGTGAACTCAACGCTTTCACCGTGAGTAGCTACACAGAGCTCCAGGTTTATTCACTTTAGCTTTTGCATTATTCCTTCTTTGTAAGCTGGCCCTGGATATTGCACCCTGTGAGGGAGCACTTACAGGAACATCTGTGCTAAATTTACCCACTGAAGCGACAAGAGCTGTTATCTCAGATGGCTGAAGGTCGTGCGGAGAGGTTTGAACTTGAACTGCCCTAAGCCATGACAGCGGAAGAGGGTCCTTGTACTGCAGAGAGAGCAAGGCAGTCTCCGTCGGGTCTGCTGTGTCTGCACCTGATATATGCCAACACGACCTCAGCTGTCTCTGACCTCTGCTGCACAACGGTTGCTCTCCTTTTCTCACAAACTCTTCAGACAGCGTGCTGGCTTTCTGTGCTCTCCCCGTTTGCTTTCTCTGTGGTTGACTTCTGTAGCCTCAGCTGCTCGAAGGCTCCTTGCAGGTGAAGGCTTCTTGCAGAGGAGCGCAGTGCTGTGCTCTGCTCCTGGTGGATTTGCAGTGACTTTCTGTTCCAGTGCACAGGGGAAAATGTTACTGAGCTCTTTTCCATTCTTTTGCCTTAAATTCCTGCACTCTGGTCTGGAGTTGTATCTGATTATTTACTGGTGCAAAACACCAAGTCTGTCATTATAACCAGGGTTGTAAACGTTGTTCCAATTTTTTCATTAAAATTGGACAGGATAGAAGACCTTCTGGCTAAAGCATGAGATGTAGTCAGAAGACTTCTTCCTGACATTGCTACATGCTTCCCAGATGAATATGGGCAACTCACTAAGTCCAGCCTTAAACCAAACTTAAATAAAACCACCCAGTTTGGGAGCAGTAACAGAGTGCTTTGAGATAGGGATACTAACTCTGAAGAGAACGGCAAAATACCGAATTATTTTGTGATGAGGTGGACCAAAAGGGGCCAGGGTTGGGAAGCTGATGTGAGACCAAAGGAATGCCAAAGCAGTCACGTAGCAGTCAAAATAAGGGCTGTGTCCTGGCTGGCTGTGAGTGTGATAATGAGATAGCAGGGAATATTCTGAATGGTGCCAGTTCCAAACACGTTTGTGTAGATACAAAAAGGGATCTCTTTTAAAAATACAATATCTGATCTGCAGAAAAGCGTACAGTGATTCGTGCTGACCTAAATTGTAATCAGTAATAAACTGTTGAACGTGTTTACAATGGGAAGAATATTTTTTGCTTTTTATGAAGTCTGTGTTCTGGCACTGGATGAGCAGGATTGTGTAAGCAGAGGGAAAATCAATCACACGAAGGGTGTCCTTGTCAAATTCAATACATTTTCCATGAATTATATTTGTAGAAAGCAAGTGGGATTTAACAGGAAAAATGAAACAATTGAATACCTACGTTTTGCAAAGCAGATCGATAAATTAGTAAGAGCAGAAAAAGTCAGCACGTTGGGGAATTATAAGGTGGTGTCTGACAGCTTCTGCCTGGAAATGGAGCAGGCTGCATTCCTGCTGCGGCTGAGTTGGGAAAGAGCAGGTTGCTCACTGATAAAGAGTGTTTGCTCACAGACCAGAGGTGGGCCGGAGCTGGGAGGGAGCTGAGCCTGGAAGTGGTGGGCTGGATTGTGTCCAGGCCTGTTACCGCAGGAAACGTGCAGAGGGTTACAGAAAAGGTGAAGTTTGGGGGAGATGGAGTTTCTCTGCTGCTGGAGGTTGGACGAGAGAATTTCTTAAAATCTCTCCTAGCCCCCATTTTTGATGGCCTGTTAAAAATGTTTGGAAATAGGTATAAGAACAAGAGGAGAAAATGGGAACAAGCCTATCTACAGTGCAGCCTCTTACATTGTAGAATGTGCAACTGTGTTTGCTCAGTGTAAGGACAGATACTAAGGCAAACAAAAGCAGCGTTTGTTTCTGAGGAGCGCATATACCTCACTGCTTTTAGGGAAATTCCCACAAACACATCTGCAGGTCAGAGTGCAGGATTCCTCCGAGCAGGCACATTCAGAATACTGCATGGGATGGGATCAGACAGTTTAGGTGGATCTGTACAGGTCTGAGCACTGGCCTGCAAACACTTTGCTGTGATTGAGTAAAACAGTCCAGGAAGCAAAAGCAGTTATGTATATATATAGAGAGATATATATAGATACACACACATTTATACTGACAACTCCTAGTGTAGAGCTTTAACTGCGTAGAAGGGCCCTAGGTGAGCACAGCTCATTGCTGAAGTTGTAGGAATGAACTGCAGTAGTGCAGGCACATTTATACTTCGTAGCTGCTTCCATGCTAACGGTTTTGTTTCATTGCGTTTGTTTCTGAACAGACCTGCACACAGAGGCACCAGCACTGCGGCTGTAATTTGCTTCCTGCATTACTTCTTTCTCCGCTGAAGCGTCATGTCTGGCTCTGGGATCAGCCAGATGCGGTCACGTCAGTGAGTCTGATCGCTTTTAAGGGAAGGTCCTGCTCTCTGCATTAATGTAATTGCAGGTTATTTGTGTAATTCCTTCCACATCTTACTTCCTGAAGGCCTGGCACAGAAGTCTGGTTTTGTAATCCGAGTACTGAAGGGCAGCTGGATGTAATTACGTGCTCCATTATTCCAGCAGCTCTATCGCACAGAAAGTAAAAGCTCAGTGTTGCCATTAGTACTGAAAACCCAGAAGTTTATATAATAAGTATCTCATGAAAGCAGCATGAGAAAGGTGGGCAGTCTGTACTTCACATTTACTTAGTATCTATTTTGTATTCTCTGTGTTTCCCAGAAGAGACTGATGAGATTTCTTGTTACACATTCATTATGTCTCTTTGGAAGTCACAAATTGAATAGAAAATGCATAGTAATAAGGTCTTGACAGTAGCAATAGGTTCCTCACCGAGGCAAAGCAGGATTTGGGGAGCATAATTTACCTTTTCGCCAGATGCCATTTGGGTGACGGGGAGACGAGGTGTACGTGTTCAGACCCACAGATGGATCTACTGCTGCACAACACATTAATTGCGGCCGAACGTTTCATCTCAGTGGCTGGATGCTGCTGCCTCTTTGGTTCTGCACGTCTGGTCACTAGAGTTTTGCGTGGGAAAAGACTGCAGTTAAATAAAGACACAAGAAAGAGAGGATTTTTGCAAGACCTGAAATTTAAGCCAGTATCCTGACATGAGCAGGAAATACATATGTATTCTGATTTAGTAACACTATGTCAGAAATACGCTTTGTAGAATTTAGGTTGTAAGTTCTGCTCTTCAGTCATGCATCCTGTGCTCTGATGGTACGAGCATTCTGTACTCACACAAACAGAAGATTACGGCATTAAAGATGTAATGCTGTAGCATCATGTGATAAGGCTTTGTCATGCACCAGATACACAACGTCATGCGGTGTAAACATCCTCTGTCACCAGGCTCGGTTTACAGTGCAATTAGAAGGCTGATAGCAGTCCTGGTAGGCAAACTCGAGGCAGTTTTTATCCAGGGCGCTTGGACAGCGGTGGCAATGGTGGGACGGGGATGCACTCACTCCAGAAAAGTAAAGTTTGCTGGTGCAGTCAAGTAATAAGATAATGTGAGGGTAGATCTTGATGATAGTAGTAAATAAATATGGGTAAACTCTTTTTGTGCTATATTGTCCAAATCAGAAGCTACTAATCAGTGTTTATCCTCACTTAAACTGCTAAGCACCAAGCTTATGTTCTTCTAGAGACATTTAAGCTGTTCTCTGAGGTTCTGATGAGCTGGAGTTCTCCCGCAGGATGGGTATGGGCACTGCTCAGGACTGTGCTCCTGCCTTGCTGTGACCATGGGGTTGGTCAGACTGCTCCCTGGGCTCTCTTTGCCCTTTCAGCTTTTGCACATTTCATCAGTTAAGGCTGCAACGGAGGGATTTCTTTTTAATCTGTATTTATACCGCACCTTACATAAAGGATGTAGGTTTTAGGAGCAGTCCCTACTGCACTGCGAAGAGCACTCAGTACAGCGCAGAGCTGCTGCCTTGGTGTGGGTATGATAAAGCTGTCACGTGGAGGCTGGGGAGACACTGACACTCGTGCCCAGCTTATGTCTGTGCAGCTTCTGATCTTAAACTGCACCTGGAATCTCTCCAGTGCTAGGCTGATAGAGTCCCATCTCCACGACACCCATCAGCGCCCTGTTGGTCTGGATTTGGAGCTCGTACCAGCGTGACTGGGTCAAGAGATGGTGTACTTTTTATTTTATTTTATTTTAATGTGCCAGTGAATGTTCTGACAAAGATGATACGTACACTGCTGTAGAAGCGCACAGGACTGTGCAATGTTTTTGCTTTCCAGAACAGAAATAAGCTTTGATAGCAGTATAACTATTTCTGTGTGTGGGAGGAGGAGATGAGTTGGCCAGTTCTGTTCTGCCAGTCTAATACAGCAAAATACCTGGAGTGTAGGTCCCACAGAGAACTGAGCTGGGGGAAGCCCATGTGCTTGACAGGTATAACAGAAAAAAAAGCAACTGAGACCACACCTTCTCCTTTCCCTTCTTGCTGAGCTAGGAAGAAGTATTTTTTCCTCTTGCCTTCTCTCTCCTTTTTTTTTGGAGCTGGCTTTTCCTGTTATACTACATACTCTCAGAAGAGTTTGGCATTTTTCCCTGGCCTTTGCAGCTTTGGTATGTTTTCTTCTTGTTTCTCAATTCCTGTTAGTACTGCACGCAAGGCAGAAGTGGCTTCTGTGCTTCACTGTTGCTTTTAATTCACATGATGATATTTAGGAAATTTGTGGGGCAGCAGTGCTGCAAGACAACCCGAGAGTGAAAAAAGATCACATCTGCAAAGTAGGTTAATGAGTGCCCAGCTCCCTGAAGGGTCAGATCCACGCTGAGGGCAGCAATAGCTACTGGTGGCCAGCAGCATTGGTTTACTGTGTAGTAATGTGCTTCAGTTTTAATTATCCTATGATTATTAGATTATCTGGCATAAAAATTCCAGTATGAATATTCTGTATTCAAACTCTAATTTCTCTAAATTATAATCCATTATTCTGTGAATAGCATTAAGATTGTTTGTTTGTTTGCTTTCTCTCTTCAGTTTTAACAGATCCCATTGCAGTCAGGGAGAAACTGGAAAGCAGAATATACAGAATAAAATTCATGGTTTAATCTATCAGAGAGAGTTTCTTTGCATTTTGAAATCCATACAGCGCATTTCAGATGAGATAATAAGGTAAAAGCCATGGAAAGAATACAAAACCACCGTTCACTTATCAAACAAAAATAAATAGGGATTGTTTTCCTACACTTGGAACTTCAGGGATTTTTGTGGCCTATAATGCCCTCTAATGGACAAATCTGTTGGAGCAACATCCTCTTGGGAGGCGGAAACCAACATCTCAGCGGAGATGGAGCTGGCAGCACTGCCGGATAGGCTGCGCAGCTTTTGTTGGGAGCCTGCCCGCTCTTAGACTAAAATCTGTGTTTGCCGAGTTTGTAGCTTAGAGATATTGTCACCTTTTACCAGCATCTTGGCAGATCCTTTTCTTCCTGTCTTTCTTCCTTGTTTTACTGAAGTTTGTTTGTTTAACAAACTGCCCTTAAAAAGAATAGGAAAATATTTTTGCCATTGGTCCCAGACTTGGCCCATTTCCTCTTGAATGACCCCCTCTCCATCAGGAACTGAGTTCAGACCTGTGACTTACAGAGGAAGGCAGATCTGACCAGGTTGTTTTCTCTGCGTGCCTCGGTTTTCTCATCTGGTTCCCCATCCTCTCACTCAGGCAAAAAGCAGAAGTGCCAGAATACCTCCAAGGAAGTGATTCAAGGGGCATTTCTTGACTTAACTAGAATCATGACTGTCTGGAAATTTCACGAGAGGGCCTGTTCCCACACAGATAAATTTGCAGCCCTTGCTTTGCTGCTTGGCTCTTCAGGTTTTACAAGGTCCAAGCCTGTGCCGAGAGGCAGCAGAGCACACAGCAGGGACTTTCCTGTTGCGTGTGACCCCACCACTGTTGTCACCGTTGATAGCCACAAAAGGAAATTTTTAGTGAGGAAAAACTACCGATATTCACTTTAAAGCCTGACAAAACAGTGGGGTCTTTTTGTGGATGAATTAGGCTCTAATTTCTTATTTGAGTTTACATACAAGCTTGAGAAAGTGCATTAAGCTAAAGTGTCTTAAAAAAAGCCCTACCAAAATAACCAAGAAGCACCAGATTGCCAAGAGCTACTAACGAATGGTACCACAACTCAGAATTTATCTGGAGCCAGGGACCTTGGAATGATTTCTCTTCAAACAAGATGTAACTAGCAAATTGCCACATCTCTGCCCATTGGAGGACAAAATCATGCTGCTTTTCTTGTGTCCAGCAGACAAACTCCTACATCAAAATTAACAGTAGAGACGCTGTGCTTTTTTCTAGGATAGTCATTTTTGGGATAGTGTGATTTGGAGCACTTTGTACTGAACCTAGGAAGTAAAGGAAAAAAAATAAATAGAAGGAAGCAGAACAGTGTGGAAGAGTGATCATGACCAAGTACTGGCTGGAAATTTCCAAAGAGTCTGAGGGAAGCGCTGAGGATTTCCAGCATCACCAGTCATCCTCTGAGGCGCCCCTCCCCCCTAACATCTCGGAAGGCTGCAGCAAGTCATGTTTGCTTTTAGGGAACAGATTTGCTTTGGGAAAAACACCCTGAGAAACAGGAAGAAGCACTGTTTGTTTTGTTTAGTCAGTTCTGAGGGGAAGAAATCTTTTTCTACTGAAGTTGAGAGTTCCCAAGATGCCTCCATCTCAGATAATCTTATCACCTCTCATTTTTTTCTGTCTTTTTGTGACATGTTTTTCACATCAGTATCAATCAGCTGAAGCCTTTCTTGTCCCCCCCCCTCCCCCAAAATTAGTTATTATTTTTTCGATTTCGGCAGGATGCAGAGATCCCTATGAAGATTGTGGCTGCGTTGCCTTAGGCAGACATTATTCCTGCCTGATTGCTGTGGGATGCTTAGATACTTAGCAAAGATGCACACATATCATGTAGGTTTGATTTGGATATAAATATATATAACAAATACATTAGAAGTCTTTTCTAGAATATAATTCAACATTTACTTTTAAAAATCTTTTTGAGATATCTTGGTGCTGACCACTGTAATGCACTCTAATGCAAAGGAATCGATAGTCTTTACACCACAGCTAGTTTATTGTACGTGGCAAATGAATAATGCAAAATGCAGTGCACTTAACAGCCCACTTATTAGACATCACAATTTACATAAGTCAGAACGCTTTTTGCATTTCCTGAGAGTACCACAAGTTGTGCAGAGAGAAAACTACTATTTATTCTTCAAGCAACGGTGTTTTCTTAAATAAAATATTTGTCCTCAGTTTTCATCTTTGTATAGACCATTTGCTTCTTCAAATACTTGCTACGAAGTTGTTGCTTGAACACCGTGGAATTGTTCACGTTCTAAAATTTGGAACTACGGGAATGTCACTGTTCATTATTTCAGGGAAAGTTACCTCAGTCTATTTCATTGCTGCCGACAATGAATGTGTTACGGTAACGACAAGCCAGGCCCCGCCGAGCAGAGCAGGAGCCCCGCGCCCTCCAGGCAGGCAGGGCTGGCAGCGGGCGCTCCCGCTCCTCTCCTCCGTTCCATCCTTTTCCACGGAGCGCTCTGAGGCCCCACTGTGTCTTGGCAAGGCCCAGCGCGGCTGCCCTGGTGCTTTGGGTCACAGAGGGTGACTGGCACCGCAGACACCTCAGGAACGTCTGAGGAGCCCCCAGCTCGCTTCGTGCTGTTTGCGTCGTTGGTTTTGAAAAGCTGTTTTGAGACATTCTTCCGTCTTTGGCCAAATGGGAAATAAGACGCGTCCTTGCTTCAGCAGCTAGATTTCAGTTTTTATCTTTCAGCCCATTCGCTCCTCAGTTCTTCCCTATGCATTTGACAATTTTAATTCTGCATTCCGGAGGTCCTGCCTCAGTTCGTGCATTTATTTATGCTGTCAGAGCTGTCACCGGGCTGCGGGGTGAGCGTGCTGCCCGGCCAGCAGCCGGTGACCGCTCCTCCCGAGTCACCAGGAGCGAGCAGTGAGCTCGGCGCTGTCGCCAGCCTTAGGACGAATGTTCGTGTGCGAAATTACATCGCTGTGCAGCGAGGTCTTATGCCAAACATAGTACCAAAACACTTTGTAACAAAAGCCGTTACTCTGAAATAACCTAATTTCTTAAGAACCTTTCTTTATTCCTTAAAACAGTACCAGCTACGCACTCCAGCCTGAACGTAACGTACAAGCGGAAAGCGACGAAGCCGCCCGCCCCACGCTGGAGGCGCGGCCCCGTGCAGCCCGCACCGCCCCTCAGCGCGCGGCCGGACGTCTCCACGGCGCAGGCGCGGCCGGGGCGCGGTGCGCAGGCGCGGAGCGTGCCCGGGGCCGCGCAGGCGCCGCCCGCCGCCGCCGTGTGTCGGCGCTCCCCCTGGCGCGGCGGCCGCGGCGCTGCTGCTCGGGCGGGCGGGGGCGGCCTGGGCTCCCGCTTCCGGTGTGGTGTCATGGCGGGTCCTGCGCGCTGATGGCCGCGGGGAGCTGAGAGCCCCGGAGCGCGCCAGGGATACGGAGAGCTCCCCTCGCCCCGCTCCTCTGCTGCCGCCCCCCCCGCGGGGATCCGCCCCCCGCCGCGGCCGGGCGGGCGGGGGGACATGGCGGCCCACAAGCCGGTGGAGTGGGTGCAGGCCGTGGTGAACCGCTTCGACGAGCAGGTAGAGGGGGCGGCCGCGGGGAGGGGCGGCGGCACGGGGATCGGGGGACCGGGAGCGGGCGAACGGCGGGGGAGGGCCGCGGCCCCGGGGTAGGGGGCGTCTGGGGGGAGCGCTGCCCCCTGCCTCGGCCCCTCAGCTCGGCCCCGGCTCTCCCGGCGGCGGCGGAGTGCGGCCCGGCACCCATTGTGCGGGTCGGTGGGCCTGGGTGGAGCCGTGCCCGGGAGCCGAGCGGTGCCCCCGTCTCCGGGCCCGGCCTCGGCCTGGGGCCGCCTCAGCCGCTGCTCGTGGCTGGCGGGGTGGGCGAGGTGCCCGGTTCTGCCTCGGCTCCGCTCTCGCCGCTCCCTGAAACGTGCTCGTCTTTTGTGGATCTTCTCGGGGCTTCTGTCTCTTCGCTTTCCATCTTCTTGCTCATCAGAAAGGAGTAAAGCCTCAAAAACGAGCGTAAGGAGGGTGGCTGGAGAGCTGCTCGGGCAATTCTGCCTTCTTCCTCATCTCTTAACGGCGAACGTTGGTGTGAAATTTCACCCCCAGTGCTGGGAGCTGTTCTGCGGGATGGAGCAGCTCCCCGAGCTGTGCCAGTGACGGATATTTGCTTCTGTTTACAAAAGCCAGCACCAGCAGCTGGGAGAAGGGTTTTCTGAATGGAAGGAGGAGAGATTTGTGGGCCTTGGACTCTGTGTCTCTGATCCACATGAAGAAACTGCTTACTGGGATTAGGTGGCGTGACTTCCCAGCGAGGCTAAGCCAGGTGCTTAAGCTTGGCATTTTTACTCCCAAGATGCTTTCCTGACATGTAAGTGGGAGCTAGGTTGAGTCTTAGCGGTCGGTTTCTGCTGTCTGTCTCATTTGGCTGCGCAGGGAGCGGATCCCTCATGGCACCAAAGGCGCTGCTCTGGGAGCGCAGCCCGGCTCTGGGCCGAGGCGTGGGGCCGGCTCCGAGTCCTGCGTTTTGTTCGCTTGCCTGAGCCGTGTGTCCCTGATGGTGACGCTCGGCTTTGGGCAACCTGCGGAGAGACGGCAGCTTAGCTGCGTGGAAATAAGCTGCTCTGTTTTACGTTTATTTAAAAACTGCTGTGAGTGAAATTTATTTAAGGAAAAAAAAAAAAAGCTTTGTCTATTGACATTAAAATGATGCAGATTTTTCACATATGTTTTAGGCATGGTAGTTGCATGGCCAGTGTACCCCCCTGCACACACCTTATCTTGAATCACAGATCATTTTTTCCATAAGCTTTAAAGGCATGGTACTGATTATTTTCCCAGTATTGCTAGAAAATGTTTCTTTGTGTACTGGTGTTAAAAGGCCCTAGGCTTTGTCGTTTGCTTTGTTATGTATATTGTGGAACTGGGCTTGCCAACATCTGTTAGGAGTTAAGAACTTGAGCTTTTTAAACAGAAGTATTTTTCTGCACATTTTAAGGAATAATTGCAGAAAGGTATGTGGGAGGAATCCTCTCCTGACAGAAAGGAAGCTGCTCTGCTTTTTGAGATGCTAGAATATTGGAGTTGCAGGGACAATCTCCATCAAATGCGGTATCGACTGGTGGAGTCATCGGACAGTTTTGATGACGGGCGCTATTTGCAATATTTTGATCAGTTTACTGAATGCTTCTCTTTAACCAGTGCAATTTTTTTTTTCACATTGTATCAACTAGTGAATGAAGCAGTGAGAAAGGCATGAGGTATTAATGGCGACTTTTTATCAGAAGTTTTCACACTTATTTATTAATTTCAGCTCAGAGGCCTCAATTTTGTTTTCTTTTAATGCATAGTTTCCTCTGCCTCGCCTCGCCTCGCCTGGCAGTGATCTTCAGGGTGGAAGAGTGGCTCTGTTCTTAAAAGAACACTCAAGGGCCGGCTCTCTTCTGCTAAACGTATTCTGAATCAATGGTGGTACTTACATGCTTCTTGTAGCTGCTCAGTTCTGTGTCATTGCTGGGTAATCATGTGCTTATTAAGCTATCGACTTGTTATGCCTTTGATCGCTCGTTTGAAAATTAAGTTTATACTTAATCAAAACGTCCTGAATGTAGTGCATGTCATTTTAGTGATGATAATGCGTTTTTGAGCTTTTGCGTACTGTGTCTGCCCTTCTACATGCAGGACCTTTTGATTCAGCACAGAGGGAGCCAGACTGCCCCTCTGTATGGTGCTATCATTGTATTTGAATAAGGGAGGGGAGCTTGTGTTTGTTCTGAGTTGTGAGTTGTTCTGTTTTGTTTTCTGTGGGGGAGAGGACAAATGTTTTCAAGGTTTATTCCTTCTTTTACAAAGGAAGAAAATGTAACCATCTTTTACCAAAATTTACAGACGTAGACAGTCTTTTCATTCATTTTAAGACAGATGAACAACAAACGGAGAGAATGCTCATCTGTACTGAAAACAACCAAAATCAGTGCAAACCAGTTTGTTCTTGTCTGCTCTTGCTTATTGTTATAAATGACGCTTTAACCAAAATCTGCTTTTGTATGCATGATTCTCTGGGCCTACAATGAATGGCAGGCATAGTTTTATGCATTAACCAATGACTAACTCACTGAACGCGTTTTTCCAAGGCAGTGCCAGTTTTGCCCATCTGCTCTCATTTCTGAGACTTCAGCTGCTGCAGCGCCCTCTGCTTTGAGCTTCCCTTGAAGACTGCTTGAAGGTTTCAGCTGGTGCAGGAAGAGGCAATTGGCTGTACATGTGAGATTGGATCACGTTTCTTGTACAACGCATTCAAAATCAATTAGAATATATCATACATAGTAGTAGTTATTAATATATTTTTCGAAACTTTCAGTGATCTGGACAGAATTAGACTGCAGTAGCGCCAAGAGGCTAGGCTACATTCTAGTGAAGTTCTCTTATTTCAGACATAACCAGGTCTTTGTAAAATAAAGTGGTCTCTTATCTCCCTTGGAAGTGTTCACTTTCTATTTTATGTACTGTAGCTTTATAGTGTTTTTTGATGCGTTACAACTGAAGTTATGGGAAGGCCGATGCAGTGGTGAAATGGTTCTTCTAAACTTAGAAAGGAAACCTCCCTGCCTAACCCAGTTAAATCTAGACTGTTTCAAACACTACCAGATTTAATAAAAATATTAGTCCAGTACAAATGTGTGGCAACTTAAACAATTATGATATACTTTAACGAAAGAAGCCCTTTATTACATAGATTATGGTTTAGACTTCCCATGTGTAGTTTGAGATATGATTACTTTCAGTTAAGAAAGCTTTTATAAAAACTGAATGCCATTAGGAATGTTCCCTTCTTAACTTTCATTAAAAGGCATTGCATTAAAGCACATCTTCCCTCCTCCTGTTGCTTCTCTCTGTGGCATTTGAAACCTATACAGAATTGCAGGCCTGAAGAAGTGCTTTGCTGCAAGTCCTGGCTTTGTGTTTGCCATTGCTGTCTTTCATCTGAGCTTGTTAAGAAACCATTAGTAGTAATAAGTTTGTATTTTAAGGAATTTCAAAGTATTTTGTGCAGGTTCTGATGGCTGTGCTGACAGCGGTGCCTTTTGCTGCAAGGCAGGACCAGGCTGTGCAGAAGGTGGAATTTTTTTTCCGCAGCGACTCTGAAAAAATTTCCAGAGGACCTAAGAAGCAAACTGGACTGTAGCACTATGCTTCAGCGCAAGGGTGCTATTTCTTCTCTCCCTAACATAAGCCTGAAGCAGCTTTGGTCTTACTTCTCTAAAGCAGTGTATGTGAAGTATTTCTGCAGAGCTGCCGTTCTGCGTGCGGATGTGACCTGCAGAACAGACCCGGGAATGGTCAGCACGCAGCACACGTTACCTGAGTCCGTTCGTGGGCTGCTGAGAAGCAGCAAGGTGGTCTGATGATTCTTCCTTGTTTAAGTGGGGAAATAGACATTTGTTCATGTTGCAAATCCTTAGTTAACTGTTTGAAAACGTTATTTCATTGCTATTTTTTTTAAGGGCAACATCTGTAAAATATTTTCAAAGTTCCCTGTTCTTCAGAAGGCTTAGTTATGAGGTACTTTTACTGAGTTAAGACTCGTTAGAAGGTGGTGCAGTGCGCGTTTATAGTGCCAGAGGGAGATGCCTGTTGATTTCTAACTGGTGATGCTGTGGAAGTAATGGTGCTGTGTAAATCTTCAGTCTTTGCAATACATCTATGCATTACAGCCTAATGAAGAAGTTCCATTAAACTGTTTGAAATGGAAAATGTAGGTATATTTTTATGCTGTTAAGAATGGCACTGGGGAATTTTGTTCTAGATGTTATGCTCGTTACTTACTCTTGATTTGCTTCTCTAGTTTCAGCAGTACTCGGAACGCAAGATGACTTCTATCCTGAATTCAGGATGCACAGTGCCTTGTACGCTCTTACTGCAGCTGTCAGACTCAGCTATTTAATGGCTTTTCCTTGTCTATGACAGCAAGATTCTGTTTCAATTCATCTTAAAATATTTAGAACTTGATAGCTGGAAAGATTTCAGATTCAGTCTACATATTTTTTCTTTGCCAGCTGCATAAAGGAAGGCCAATCATGGACCGAAATGCCGTTGTTCCCTGTCCTTTTTAGATGATTTGACACCTAAATCTGGCTTGGTCAAACTGGTAAGAGGGAGGGAGGTTGTATCACAGCACACCTCTGCGTGGGTTGTGTGTGCTCCAGTGTACTTTGTAAGGCTGCTGATTATTGCTTCTTATTTTAATGGTGAGAACAATTGAATGAGAGCACAGTGACCATCCCTGAGCCAAAATGGGATGAGTTCAAAATGACGCCTGTGTTTGTGATTGGAAACCCCAGTTATATTGAAGCCTCGTGCTTTATTTTCTGATTCAAATAAAAGCTGTACAGGTAATCCATTTTCAGTCTGTTTTTCTTTTTTTTTCCTAAAATAAAATTGAAGACAGTAAAGGTAAAGTACTTTCAACTTCTCTTGTAAGGTTTAGATTGGATTTTTGTGTAGAAGCTGAGCAGTTTCTTTTTGGTCACTCAGCGCTGCGTTTCATTTGGGTGCAGGCGGTGCTCCGGCATGTCAGAAAGCACAAAGGAAATAGCTGAGGAATCTAAAAAAAATTCAGTGCTAATATTTCCTTTTTATGTAGCTTCCTTTTTTAAAAGGCACTGTAAAAAGCAGCTTTACTTCTAGGTGACCTTGCTGCAGTGGCTGTTGTGGCAGGAAGCTCCAGAAGCGTGTAACACGATGTTTCCATTGCATGGCAGCACGCAGGACTGGATCTGACACACTTCTTGGAGAGGCACTCCTGGAGTGTTTCATCTCTTGGTGGGATTGAGCTTTTCTGCCATTGTCAGCACAGACTTCAAATTCCAATAGCAGTACTAGTAATGCTGAAATTTTTAATTAAATGTATCTATCTTCCACTAATGACTTCTGAAAATATATTGTAAAAATAACATCTAGCAATGAAAACAAAGCCTGAGTCATAAATGCTTTGATGTGCCTTTTCCAGTTCTGAAAAGAACACACTGGAGCACGCTGCGCTGCTTGGAAGCGTCGCAATCTGAGAATCACAAGTGTGTTATGGGCAGAGGCGCGCGTGGCCGCGGTCGTGCGGGTGGCGGTGATGCTGCCCGGCCGTGTGCTGGGTTCAGCGCTGGGCACGGGGATCCCGGAGCCGCTGACCTGAGGAAGGCGTTCCCCAAGGAGCTCCCTGCGCGTGCTCGCTGGCCCTGGCTGCATTTGCTGTGCCTGCTGCTGGGACAAGGTGATGCGCTGGCCTGGGGCACCCAGCGCAGCGCTCCGCTCATTTTTGGCTCGGGACAGCGTCCATTCTGGTCACAGTCCGTGGTACCCAAAAGAACCGATACTTAGGACTCAGACTAACCTGCGGTTTTTGTGGAGAGGAAATTGCTCTCAGCCATAAAAGCTAGACTGCGTGCTAAAGAGATCCTTTCCCTACGAATGGGAGATGTGAGTGTGAATTGGTCGTGTTTAATGATGAGATCAAAACTGTTAAGAAAAATGTTTCAAGTTTTGGATTCTTCAGTACAGTTCATGCAAAATAGAATGTTGTGGCATTCATTCTGAGCTATTGGTCTTTCGGAATACACCCTTACTGAGAGCTGTGGTCAGAATTAAAAGTAGTGGTGGCACTTGATTAAAGTTTCTATAGATGGGGAATTCCTGAGTCATACTTTAAAACATAAGTGACACATGATTTATGGAAAGGGACAGTAATACCGATTACTTTTTTTGTTCCTGTTTTTGATCGCTGGTAAAAATTCATTTTACTGAGGATTTTTAGAAATTCCTGCTTTCCACACTGTTGTGTGATATTTTGTAACTGACTGCTGTGGAGAAGCAGAGGGCAGTGGCTGCACGCTTGGGAAGTGACTGCTTTGTGACCATGGAAAAATTTGGGTACAGCATGAAAGGTTCTCGGTTTTGTTCAGTCACTCTGAATCTTACCATTCTGGAGAAGCTGCACTTCAGTCTAGTTGTCAGTGCGGGTGTTGGGGGGGCTGACGTGGGGCTCCCAGTCCTTGAGGTGTGCCTGCAGCTGAGGCTCACGCTGGCCCCGGGGGCTCCTCCTGGGCAGCCCTGAGCTCCGGGGCAGGGGCCGCTCAGAACTGCGCTGCTTGCCTTGCAGCTCGCGTCTCGCTGCGCGCCGTTGCCTTCACCTTCGCCTCCTCTTGTTTCAGCGTGCCAGTATTGCCACAGTGAAGACATCTCTAGTAGGAAGAGAAACACAGATAAAGTGAAATAATCCATTTGTTTGCAGTTGTCTTATAGAATGAGTTTCAAGGTTGTTCCCGATGTCTTATTTAATCCATCTCTGAAGATGTACATTTCAGCACGAGAAAGCTCATGCTACTTACCTCTCTTTGTAGCTTCCAATAAAGGCCAGCCAGCAGAATACCCACACCAAAGTCAGCACGGAGCACAACAAGGAGTGTCTCATCAACATTTCCAAGTACAAGTTCTCCCTGGTCATCAGTGGTCTCACTAATATCTTAAAAAATGTTAATAACATGGTAAGTTCTCTCACTTTGGGTTGCTGGATGATTCTCAAAATGGTTTTTATTTATTCACATTACATGATGTCTGCAAAGAGTCACTGAAGCTTAGTCAATATGTTGATTGCTTTTTACAGTTACATGTTTTCTCTTCATGTTAATATGCAATCGCATTCACTGGTGCCACTGTGTTACAAATGAAGATGGTGAGATCACTGGCAGAGAAATCCAGGAAAGGTGGTGGTTAAGGGGAATCCTCTGTTATTTGTAGGAAGGGTCTGTAGATGGGAAGGTGGTAGGCAGCTAAGGGAACAGTCTGCTGGGGCTCTGAGCAGTGTTTAGGTACCAGCTGTGCGAGCTGGTGGGATGCACTGCTTGTTGGGAGATGAGGAGGATGCTTTCTGTTGCCTGGAAAGGCGCTGCAGGGAGCTGGGAAGCAGTGGCTGCAGCCTTTTTAGATGAGGAATGCAGCAGAGCAAGGGAGCTGCTGAGCAGCAGCAATGCCAGGAGGGTTTTTCTCAGCTGTCAGTGCATGACCTGCCAGGAGCTGTGTTGAAGCTCTCTAAATCTATGTAGCATATACAGAAAGACCTAGTTAAAAATGTTAATTAAAAAAATCAACGTTTGCTGTTCACTGAGGAACAAAACTTTTTGTTCAGTGGAATGAGCAACTGTGCGAGTCAGCATTATTTGTGAAGGTATTAAGAAAAAGTCTGTAGGGTTTGCACTCTGCCAAAAGTTGCAGTTAGTTTTGAGCTAACCTCTCGAGCAGTGTGAGGTGTTTGAGAGGTGTCTTCCTTTGGACAGCTTTACGCTGGGCTGCGGGCTCAGGCAGAGTACTGATACAGCTCTGGCTAAATCTTTTCTGCATTGTTTTGCTGTCTTCCTATTGTTGGAACCAGTCACTATCAGCAATACAACAGGGCGATAGCTGCAGTGCTGGATGGGTCTCTACCTCCATCCTGATTCTGAAGTGTAGTATCTTTTTGGAGTCTCATGTTTCTTCCTGTGGTCTGTGATAAATTTAGCAGCACTTGAATGAGCTTGTAGATATAGATTCATTGCAACATCATTTCTGTTAAGTAAGATGTTGGCAATGCGAGACATAATTGGAAAAGAGTCAGCAGTAATTGATACCAAAATAGTTTCTGAAAAGGTGTAACCTTCATTTCTGAATAGCTTACAGGTCTGATGAAGGCAAGGGGCTGCAGTGCACCTCCACTCTTACTTTGTGGTAACTGCTTGTTCCTTATTAGATTTGGCACTACAGACTCAACAGAGATGTTTCTTCAGCAATAAGGTTTTAATTCCTATTTTAATCTTTTTTTTTTTTTTTGACTGGCTTTATTTCTGAACTTAACTTTAAAGCACTAGAGGAGCCATAATTTTCTATGCCACTCTGCAACGTTACTTTAATGTGTTACTAGTCAAATTTGTGCCACTCAGATCCATATCCTTTCTTCTTCCAGAGAATATTTGGAGAAACTGCTGAAAAGAACTTATATCTATCTCAACTGATTATCTTGGATACACTGGAAAAATGTCTAGCGGGGGTGAGTAGACTTGCATAAGCGTGGTATTGAGTGAGCTGAGAGAGTATAAGTCAAATGCTGGTGTACCAATTATTTCTGGTACAAAAAATAAACCTTAGCTCATTCAGAGCAAAGTAGGATTAGTGCTGTTTTTAAAAGACTAGAATTTTTCATATGTGAAAGTTATTTACATAATTGATAAATTAAGGATTTGTGGGCTGTTTTTTCCTGCCTGAAATTAATGATAGTGACTTTAGTAATAACGATTAGAAATATTTTTCCATCTAAATAGATTCAAGCAAACCTGTGAACTTGCCCTTTTCACTGCTCAGCTAATTTCTGGAGTTATAAATAATGATCTCCCTGTAATAATTTGTTAAAAAATTGCAGACAACTGTATTCTGCGAGGCAGATGTGACCTGGGGCAAGAGGGGGCACACAGGTAAAGAATTAGACTTGGTTATCTAGCTTAGCTAGATTCCTGTGCAGTTTGAATGCATGTGGCGTATTCCACTTAAAGTTTCTTGTGAGTTGCATTTGGTAAAGTAATTTTATTTCAGTTTTGTGTAATTGTATTTACAGTAGAAACTTTGCTATCACTACTCTGAAATTTACTTTTGCAGGTGCTTCCTAGTTTACATTAGTTAACTCTGTTCAAGCTTCCACTGGGAGTCCAGTCCTGAGGCTTCCAATCAGAGCTGTGCTGGAAGGCAGTTTGCTGTTACCTTTGGGATGTAAATGGCTGTACAACGTACTGTGCTAAACTGTGTAACTGCAAAGCCAAATTTCACTGTGAACAAAATTTCCAAATCTGTGGTTTATTCCTTTAGCAAGAAAGAGTTTTTTTTTTTAAAGCTGTATTCCTGGATGAATATCGTGAAATCATCTAAGCTTTTTGCTTTTCCCTGCAACTGTTTTTGAAAGTTTTTTCTTTATAAGTAAATAACTATATTGTGGTTAGGTGTGTCAAGCAGTGTATCTTATAGTAGTAGAACAGTCTCACTGTTTGTGGGTTCATCGAAATTCACAAAAGATCCAGGTAAATGCACTTTGCATAATGAAGTACATCTGTAAAAGCCAAAGTGAAAACCTCCTTTGGTTCATTTTCCATCTTTCATACAGCGAATCAAAAGAGAACCCCAAAAACCTGTTTTATTTCTGGAATTAATTTCTTTAAAAATTTCTTATACGCATTTTGCTTGAAACATCAGTGTTGGTTTTTTTCCTGATACACGATGATACTTGAACAGCCTAAAATTACACTGAATGCTTCTTGCTTTGTCCATTCAAGTGAGAGCAAGTTGAGCCAGTATACGTATAGTGAGACTGAGCCAAAGTTCTATACAAAGAGCGTTGTGTTCTGTGATATCTTCAGACGTTTTTCTTGCTCCCTGTTCTTGCTCAATGTTTCAACAAGTTCTCATGGCAACAGAGCTCAGGTCAACGAAGTGGGAGTCTCTGAAACTTCCCAATTCCCTATGGTAAATTCATTGGTAGAATTTTAGAAAGCTTTAATGCTGACCCTTCTGTTAAAACTTGTTCTTACTGGAGCAAAGTTTCACTTCAAATTCTTTTGTAAATAGTTTCCTTATGTCTCATACTGTACAAACTGGCAAAAATTGAATTTTTTTTTACAGGAAAGTTGAGACACTTTTGACTCTTGTAGAGCAATTGCAGGGAAGAGGAACAGAGAAGCACCTCTTCTTCAGTTCATTTCAAAAAATATTTGCTGTTTAAAATATAGGGGTCAGAATACTATCCAAAAGAGAAGGGAGGGTGAGTCTATGCCATTTGGGCTACTGTTCTAAACCAAGATAGTTAATGCTTTACTTATGTTGACAGAGAACATTACTCAAAGAGGTAACATATTTTACTTCAGAAATGAGTTTGGTATTTTGCTTGATGATATTGGTCAGCTTAGCATCCTACATATTTTGGAGACTAATCCAAAACTGTAATGTGGTTTGAATGATGTAGAGTATTGTTGAAATGGGAAGAATCCTTTCCTGTGTAGCTTACGTACGCCATGGTCAGTGGTAGCATGCAAGTGGAATTTGAAATCCAGATTCAGGTCCTGTCCTACTAGTGGCAGATGCTCCATTCTTTGCCTTCAAACCTGTAGAAAATTGAATATCATGAAATACCAAATGTTTATTTTTAGCAACCGAAGGATACGATGCGACTAGACGAGACTATGCTGGTAAAACAGTTGCTGCCAGAAATCTGCCACTTCATCCACACTTACCGTGAAGGGAACCAGCATGCAGCTGAACTACGCAATTCTGCCTCTGGGGTTCTTTTTTCTCTTAGCTGCAATAACTTTAATGCTGTGTTCAGCCGCATTTCCACCAGGTAGGTGTTTCGGTAGCTTGACTTAGCCAGTGTATTAGAACACCTGCTAAAAAGAAGTGTCTAGAACATCATTCATGAACTGTAGTCTTTCATTTTTGAAAAATATTTACTGTTTAAATGGTATTTAGTGAAATTCCCTCTACCTTTCTGAGTTTTACTTGACTTGCAGGTTAGAAAAGGTACCTGTTTCTTATCTGTTCTGGGTTACTGTTGGCATACTTTTTGAGCTATGCTTATTGCTCCTTTTTACCTGCTTTTGTAAGTCCAAGTTAAATGCTATTGTAAAATGAAACGGTGATGACTCAGAGAAATGTATTGCTGTAGCCTAGGGTTGAATAACCTCTAGTGGATGTAAAGTGGTGTGGAGAAAAGGGATTCTGAAGATAACAACCTATATCCATTTTTTAATGATTTTAGAATACCAAATTCCAGATTGTCCACAGCTCTGTTGGAGCCCCAAGACTCCTCCCCTTCCTCGCTTTTCCTGCTTGAAGGTTATTATGTTAAGCTTTCCTTATGCCTGAGGGGGACAGAAGAGCTGGACTCGAGCATTGTTTGTTGGTTGTTGGAAAAGACCCATTTGTCTTCGACAAAGAGTTTCTCACACAGTGTTTACTGTAAAAATAACCTCATCTTTTATACTGTTCCAAGTTTCCATCTATTCTTTGCTCTTTTTGCTGTGCTCCAGGTCTTTCTTATGCTTCAGCATTTGACAGTGATGTTTCTTGAAAGTTGCTTGAAGTGGCTTACCTCTTATCACACGTTGTTACAGCCAACATAATCCGTAGTGTATCAGAAGTGGATTTTGCGCACCCTTATATTGCTGTATAGTAATTAATATGCCAATTAATTGAAACAAAGATTTATATACTCCTTGTAATGTGAAGAAAATTCCATTCCAACATTTTTTGAGAAATTATTGCATTTTAGAAATAAAACTAAAATAATTTATATGAGTTTTTATGTATTTTAAAGGCTCTTTCAAAGTTTTAATTACTTAAATAACTGTTTCAAGAACATAGCGTTGGCAGCTAACATGGAGGATGTAGTTTTACTGAGTAGGTTGATTCTGTTCTGTTGCTTGTGGAAAAGGAAACAGTTCCTATTGCTCCTTTTATAGGAAATGTTTTTCAGCTGAGACTTTCTGACAGTCTTTAGGCTTAATCTGTGAATCTGTGCTTATTCACATGTGTGTAGCATGGTTTATTTCTCAAGCTCTAAAATCCTTCCCAGCATCAGTTTGAATGTAGTGTAGTGCTTTTCCCCCCTGACCTGTTTTTCTCTTCAGGATGGCTTGCACAGAAATAGTTAAATACTTGACCAATTGTTGCTGATCTCCACAGGGGTCAGCTTGCCGACAGTTAGCATTGCTGATCTTTTGACCTGTGCTTCCTGTTTAGGCATATTTCTAGGCCTTCTACGGCAGCTGGGGGATTTTTGGCACGAAAAGCACTGCAGTGGGGACCTTCCCATTCCCAGCGTGGGCTGTTAAGTTTCCCTGGCGTTGAAGAAATGAAGAGCTGCTTTTGTGTGTAGTACTAGAAATTGCATTCCTTGTCAAAAACACATCTGTGGCTTTGGAACTAGACATGGCAATCTTTAGTTTGTGAGAACATATGATTTAGTTATTAGTGGCCTGGTATCTGTCGAGATGCTTAGTAAATTATCCAGTACAAAACTATGAAAAAATGCCATTGGATCTAGAATGGTATGATTAAACTTCATCCTGTTCTTTTGCACCAAATAACAAGGACCTTCAGCTTACAGAGAGTGATCGTAGCTCCCTTCTGTGCTTTAAGTGGCATCAGTCATTGTTTTACTCTTGAGAAATTAGCTGGGGCAAGACTCATTGCTAAGAACAGTAGTCTAAAGGTGTCATGACTCCATCAAGTGAGTAATTTGGATGAAAAGAGGCCAAGATTACAGCTACAATATGGGAGATAGCTGAAGGATTTAGGCAAATCTTGGCTGTAAACAGGCTGTCACCAGATGATATTGGTGTCTTGTAGACTTACCACTGGTATTTCTGGATCTATTCTCAGTATGAGGATGAAACAGGACTTAATATTAACTTATCATTGTGCAAGCTCTGTCTTTAATTTTGAAACCCAGAGAAGTTTATCTGAGAAGATCATATTAAATGTGGAGATCTTTTATTATTCCACTGCTCTGCAAATGTGTAGAATCATAGGTGTGTGTGTATACCTACCTGACATCGTCTGACGGAGAAGTTAATTTACTTTGCATGTTTTTAGATTGCAGGAACTGACTGTTTGTTCAGAAGATAATGCTGATGTTCATGATATTGAACTTTTACAGTACATCAGTGTGGATTGTTCAAAACTAAAACGACTCTTGCAAGGTATGAGGGGAACTTGTTTTTTGAAATATTTGTACCTGAATATGTTTTGTTAGAGACGACACAAGGGTATTGATACATACAACTTTTTATTGCTGCTTTAATCCAAATATTCTGTGCATTTTTACGAAATGCCTACTAGTATCCAAGTAGCTTAAAAGTATTAGTTTAAAAAGTGAGGCTTTGCACCTCGCATGTTTTTTCTAAACTTTCTTTGCTGCTTTTAGGAACTAAGTTTTCTTTAATGCAGAGATGTTTTACCTTTACAGAGACTGTATTCAAGTTTAAAGCCCTTAAGAAAGTAGCTCAGTTAGCTGTTATCAACAGTCTGGAAAAGGCAAGTATTACTAATTTCCTGTTTCATCACTTACTTGAGTTTTTCTGTAACTTAAAAATATATGCAATTCAGAATTTTAATATAAAATATGTGTTGGTGCATCCCTTTGATGCGTATGTCTTGCAAGGGATGTTGAGTTGTTAGAAGTAAGAGTAAAATCTTTATTTAAATACATAACTTCAAAAAAATATATATTTTTAAGCTCTGGAATGTAAAGATGTTCTGTGTTATCTGCAGGCATTTTGGAACTGGGTGGAAAACTATCCTGATGAATTCACAAAGCTGTATCAAACACCACAGACTGATATGGCTGGTAAGGCATAATAAATGACATATTGTTCAAAAGTTGTTTTTAACTTTTTCCTGTTAAGTCAGGAGGGGTTTGTGGATATTCTTAGTTGGTTTTGTTTTCCCACAAGGCATCCCCACGTTCATTTTGTGTCTTTTTAACTACTTGTCCATCCTGCATGTAAGAACAAATTTCTGTTAGCCTTTTTCATGGCAGACAAGAATGTATTTCTGCTTTCTTTCCTGTCCCAACTTTTAAAGAGATTCATTTTGTGGTTCAGAACGCAAAGAAATATAACTCCAAAGATGCAAAGTCTTCAGGTGTGTATTTTTGTTCTTGATATAGGAAAAAACAGACTTGTTAGAAAACATCAGCTGTACGTATCTTTAGACCAAAAGGGATGAAAATTAATATTTTCAGATAAGCCATGGCTTTAAATGGCTCGATCCCATTTTAGCTCGAGTAGCATATTAGTAATGTGCAAAGCAAAACTTTTTTCTGTGTAGGTGGAGATATCACTGCTCTGTTATTCCTATGTTTTCATAATTAAAATCAGTGTTGAACTTGAGGTTATATTTCATGCAGATTGTGCGGAGAAGTTGTTTGACTTAGTGGATGGCTTTGCAGAGAGCACAAAACGTAAAGCAGCGGTGTGGCCACTGCAAATCATACTCCTGGTCCTGTGTCCAGAGATAATTCAAGATATAGCAAAGGATGTGGTAGAGGAAACTAAAATGAACAAGGTAAGAAAAGAAAATTATCTTAACTCCGATTTCTAGAAGATGCTTGTCTTTGCTTATTCTATATTTTAAGTATATTTTATAACGTCTTTTATACCCAAAGTGTATTAAAATTCTGTAGATAAATTTCTGCACCCTTTATATGCTCTCAGCTGGCGTACATCCTTTCATTGTCAATAATTCATGCAGCTAATATGTCCTCAATAATGTTGTTTCAGAACTTGCATGTTTGCTTGGAGATTTGTTTCCACCAGTAGCGAGCTTAGCATTTCTTCTGGCTGTTCTGTGTTGTACCATTCTAGGTTTCTGCAGTGTGTGTACTGTGTGCTCTGTAATTGCAATACCTGCAGAAGGAGAATTTGATGTGATTGCAAACGTTCTTATTACGAGTAAACAATCATCTATTGTTATTGCATTCTGATTGCCCTAGATCATCCAATGCTTCTGTAAAATGCTGCATCAAGTTGCTTTTTGCAGCCTCAGTATTCATGACTTCTAATCAGGAAATGCAACATCGTTTGGTTTAATACTTAAGTTTCTGAAATCTCTGATCACGGATTACCAAAGCTGTGATGATAACTATTACCCATTTGAATTCTGCAGAAACTGTTTCTGGACAATCTCAGGAAAGCACTTGCAGGCCACAGTGGGAGCAGACAGCTGACTGAAAGTGCTGCTATTGCTTGTGTTAAACTGTGCAAAGCATCTACCTACATCAACTGGGAAGATAATTCTGTCATTTTCCTACTAGTGCAGTCCATGGTAGTAGATCTTAAGGTAAAACTATGTTTCCTAATTGCAGTGAAGAAATTTGAATTTTAAAATGCTGAAATTAGCTTCAAACCTCCTCTTAAATGAATACCATGGTGTTCTTTAATGGAATGTTGTTTTCCTTTTTTAAAATTGCAGTGGAAAACTGATTGAGTTGTTGCAATTCTTAATTTTGCTCCCTTATTTTTTTTCCTTAATGCTCTGCTTTCTTCCTCCTGAAGTTCTGCATTCTTTTCTTCGTTCAGTGCCTCATGGGTGAAGCCGTGACACTTGGGTAATTTATTAACTACTTCAGTGCTTCCCAAAGGTGTCATGTCACAACAGTAAATATTGATGGATTCTGTTTGAAAAAAAGTGTAATTATTTAGGGTAGACTGCACGCTTCTTTTTTTCCCCAGTGTGAGTGTTGAAAGTAGACGAGTAATCTTGGTGTCTCTCTTTTTTTCTTCTTTCTTTAACAAAAAAAAATGCATATAGAATTTGCTGTTTAATCCGAGCAAACCTTTTTCAAGAAGCAATCAGAATGCAGACGTAGACCTTATGATTGACTGCTTAGTTTCATGCTTCCGCATAAACCCACATAATAACCAACACTTTAAGGTGAGAACACAGCATTCTGGTAAGTCATTCTCTGCATACTGTTGGTGACTTGTCAGTTATCAAAGATGTGCCAGCAACAGCTGGGAGTTTGTAAATAATTTCAGCTGTGTAAGCGTCCCTTAGTGATGCGTTACCTTGTGTTTCTGTAAGTCTTAGCCAGTTAGAGTTTCTTATTCTCACGTCTATACATTTGACAGTTTTGTCAATTTAATTAAAAGGCTCCAGGATATTATTCAGTGTAATATGAAAGATATCAGAGAAAAAAATGTGTTCATGAGTGGCTTTTATGTATTATTTTCATTGCAGATCTGCTTGGCACAGAGTTCCCCATCAACATTTCATTATGTACTGGTAAATTCACTCCACCGAATCATCACAAATGTAAGTTCTGAAAGTATTTAATTAGCCCAGCTATCCGTGACTTCTATTCTGATCTATAGCTTATGAAATACAATTTAAATAATAGACCAAATCTTGTTGTCTGTATCTGTGCCACAAGAGTTGCTTGTTAATAGGCAAGTGTGTGCAAACATTAGTGCATGCTGTCCGCTGGTTGGGTTCCCTGGTCAGTATGGAAATGGAACCAGGCAGTGCTGAGCAGCCGTACTTACTTCACATCATATTTTTCTATTCCATTTATTATAAGGAGAACACTATGTTTAAAAAAATTATTGGGCATTTTGACAAATAGAGACGAATGTGCTACTGTAGATGCAGTGGTGTATCCAGAGGAAAAATAATGAAGTTATTTCAAGTAAAATTATATTGCTGTGATATTTGTTCATTTTCAAATTAATTGCTATGCTTTACTTAACTTTAATATGTTGAATAATACAGTTTTTCAGATATTATCAAGCACTCAGGGTATCAATTTTCTACTTTGCTTAGTGTATCAGAAGGAGTTGAGCACGTGTTGAACGTTTAAAGTATTGAGTAGCTCTCTGTCTCCTGAAATCTACTCGTTTCCTGAATTTTTAGAGTTTGTATTTGTTCAGAAGGAAAACTATAGCAAGCAGCTAACTTGGAAGCATTGTTTCTATTGCAATTCATTTAAATATTATCAGTATTACAGCTCAAATGAAAAACTAACATCTGTAATGGTGTGTAAAACACTCGTTAGTTATATTAAAGCTTTTGTAACTTCTAGAGATCTAAGATAATCATAGAACGATCCCCAGAATCGTAGACAAGCCATCATGTAACCGATATTAGCGGTGTACCTGCTGAGCATTTCTGCGTTTTCATTCTAGTCTGCGTTGGACTGGTGGCCCAGGATCGATGCTGTGTACTGCCATTCCGTGGAGCTTCGCAGCATGTTTAGTGAGACTCTTCACAAAGCTATTCAGGGCTGTGGGGCGCATCCAGCAATTCGCATGACTCCGGTAAGACTTGTTAAGAAGTTGGTAAAACACGAACCTGTTGCTTTTCCTGTGTCTCCATTCCATTTTGGCTTTTTATTCATTAACTTTAGACTGGAAACTAGAGGGGGGAAGAACATTACGATCCAAAAAGCAACAGAGAGCCATACATGCTCTGTAAACTTTCCAGGTTTTGCTATATTGACTAGCTGTTCCTAGTCTGTAATGACGTGTTTCTCAGATATTTTTCATGCTGCTTTTAAACTGGCAATGTAGAAGTATTCTGTAACTGTCCTCTGTGGCTAACTATTCGTTTTAAACTTGCCATGCGAATAGCTAGATAACATTTCTATTGCTGTTTAATCTGAAAAACAGAAGCATTCTGTATGTGAGGTTAATTTCTCAATACTGGAATGCTTTTGCCATGATTGGCATGACTATTTCTTCATGTTATTTGTCTTGCTTGCTTTCTGATGAGCAAGTTGACTGATCTTGGTGACAGCATCAATGACAAAATATCTTTCAACCACTGTGAAATGAAGTCAATATTCTGGATTGTCTTAGAAGAAATTTTGAGTAAATTCAAATCTGTGGTTCATCCAGATTTATTCAATAAGTTCTCATACAACAGTGTTTCCTTCTGATCTTTCCATGTAGGACTTCTAGTGGTTGGCGACCCTGCACTCAGCAGGGGGGTTGAAACTCGATCATCTTTGAGGTCCTTTTCAACCCAGGCCATTCTATGATTCTATGACTTTGGATGTGTCAAGTTAGCTCACTGATGTTCTGAATTGTCACAGTGTGTTGGATGTTTGTTTTTAGAAGAAGGCCTAAAATTATGCATGAAAATACTCTATTGGGCTTCTCATGTGAAAGAAAAATGATCAAAATACCTTTAGTTGAAAGCTACAACTTGTTTAACTTGCTTTTTACATGTGTATGTTCATCTGTTGAGAAAATAGCAGGGATGTTGTAGTGTCAACTCTGACATTGATCGGTGGTGCTTTGTCTTCTGCTTCTTATTTTCTGTTCTTATTGGCTGCTGTCGCTCATGGTCAGATGCCAACCAGTCACTGTTTTGCATGGCAGTGGGCCTCTGTTGCTGTAAGTATGACCCCTCGTAACTACCGCAGAAAAGCCTTTCGTTGCTCTGACTTTTCTGTGCATAGTTACTGCTGCAGTCACACCACTTCATCTCGGACACAAAAGGTGGCATGCTTTCCGTGGAGCGCAGGACTGGAGGAGACCGCTTCTGCTGGTCTGGCAGTTGCAATGTCATCCCTTACACAAACTTGTTTCATTGGTAAAGGCTTTTTGTTGGATGTGTTCTGTTCTTTCTGCTGCCTACATTTCCATCACAATGCTCTTCCAGAATCTCCCAGCTCTGTGGTTAGAACTGTTTTCTAATTTCCAGCCTAAACTTATTTATGTGAACTTATCCCCGTGTGTTCTTGTTCCAGTGTTGTCTATTAGCTTCACACTGGTGTTTTTCCCCCTGGTGTCTGTGCAGACAGCGGTCATGTCCCTGCCTTTAGTTTTGATAGCGTGAGGTAAATAAACACTTCACAGGGGCTGATCAGCTCCTTTTGCCACGTGTCTCTTCTCCTTTACTGTAGCAAACTAAGATTTTGCACAGAGTGAGTCAGCTCTACTAGCATAGTATCCATTCCTTAATCAGGTACTTTATGTGTGGTAGTTTTTATTCTTTTTTCATATATATTCACTGGCCAGCAAAATAGTGTGAGCTTTGAGCATTTCTGGGAGAATTACATTCTACAATACTGAATATATACTTCAGTTGAGGATGATTTTGAGCTAGTTTATTCTACTGTTCAAAATTAGAACTTGTTTTTTGTCTTTTTCGTCTTCACTAAACTTGTTAATGTTTAATTGAGATCTTATCAAATAGTAAATTAGACACGATAATTAAAAAGCTGAGTTTCTGAAGTGTTCTGTCTTGTGTTGAATACCCACAACATTTTTTTTACTCTCGACTATTTTGGTAGCAGTAGGCAAAAATACTAGCTTAGTCCCTGGTGGTGGAGTTTAAAATTATGAAAATATGAATTCTGCACATTTTCTGGAGAGGGATGAAAATCTTCTGTTTGGGCACTCTGGGTCTGGTTAATGCAAGTTCACAGATATATTGTATATGTTTTTAATATATATAGAGAGATAAATGAATGTTTTTCACAGGCATTAGCATTTGTCCATATTATTTTTGTTAAGGTAAAGATGCTGCAGTCGTTCACTGTGCAACAAGATTGTTCTCTTTGAGGTGCTGTGCACGCTGTGGGATTGAAGCACGTTCTCAGTTTTGGAAATCCTTATGATGAGTAGCATCCATACACACTTAGAGCACAGCCAGTGCTGTGTCTGCTACTTAAACCTGTTGGTCACATTGCTGCTTGGGCTGTGTTGTGTGGACAGCCGTGGTAGAACACGGTATAGTTCATTCACAGTAGAGTCTAGTCAGAATTCCTTCTGTGAATCCTCAATTCGTACCATACAGCACCCGCCATTTCAGATGAGGAGGTTGAATGGTACAGGGACAGTTAGTGATTTTTCAAGTGGAACTGGTGTTTTTTAATTAAAAGATGCACTCTGTACATTGTGAAAACTGAAAGGCACTCTTTTTTCAGACATCATATAGATGAAAATGCTATCACGCAGACTGTAACTATGACAGAAAATAGAATGTGTTACCTTTGGGGAAAAAAAAGTTCCCTACCCTCTCATGTATTCAAACTTACTTGGGATCCTTTTTTCTCTCAGATCAGCTGAAATTGCTTGAAATTCTTGTTATTTCTTCTATGCATTTTTCATTTGCATAGTTTGTCTTATGCAGAGTTACATCCACCTGCAGCTCACTAAAATACTTATCAGGTAAACTTTAAAGATGTAATAGTGATAGCATATGCATATTTAACGGAGGATTTTTTTTAAACAGAAGTCCATGCAACTGTACTTGAGTGAATTGAACATACTTTTTCACTCTTTCATGAGTCATAGATAATATAAACAATAATGCTTCATAAACTGTTTAATTATAACTACTATGTATAGTACCTTACTGACAATAACTGTGCTTTTTCCTCCTGTCAGAGTCTGACATTTAAAGAGAAAATGACAAGCCTTAAATTTAAAGAAAAACCGACGGACTTGGAAACCAGAAGCTACAAGTTCTTGCTGTTATCCTTGGTAAAACTGATCCATGCTGATCCAAAGCTTTTGCTGTGTGTAAGTACACTGAATGTTTCATTCAAATAGTAGAATTTATTGTTGAAGTTTCTAAATGAATAAAAAGTAAAAATATAAACATGACATCTAGGACACTTCCCTACTCATTCTTTTCACCTGCACTGTCAAAGCAAAAAGACAACAAGAAAAATAAACTGAAAGATCTTAGAGAACCAGAGGAACACAATGAAAGGGATCACAAAGCTCTGTAACTGAAGGGAGGAAAAAGGGATTACAGTCATTGTTTCAGTGACCAGAAAGACTCTTCTAGTTCTTTACTGCTTTCTGTTAATGTTATCCACGGTGTTGAGTAAAAGGAGGAT
Source organism: Numida meleagris (assembly GCF_002078875.1). Classification (NCBI taxonomy): domain Eukaryota; kingdom Metazoa; phylum Chordata; class Aves; order Galliformes; family Numididae; genus Numida; species Numida meleagris. Next base: position 9,272,333 of record NC_034426.1, on the reverse strand, counting down.
TAGGGCAAGCTTTCTTTAAAATAATTATGTAAAATTGCTAAAGATTCATTGTAGTGATGTGAAAGAGAACCATAACTTAATAAGCCCAATGTTTAAAAGTGCTTTCTTGTGAATTCACCTGTCGGAATGAATATTCTGTTCTTTACAATATTCTTCTGTAACTCTACAGATCTTGTGCATCAAATCTGAAGTATCAGAAGTAAACTGAATATCGATCAAATCTGTTAGGTGTCTACTTGTGGAGGGCACGGGAATGCAGTGTTGCCAAAACTAGGGCATCTAACCAGCGTGCTAAACAGTTTCCTTTTGTCTGGTGTGTTTATTGTTTAATTTAAAAGTTTTTGTATTGAGTCAAAGATAAAATATGTAAGGGGTGTCATGGCTGCTACACTATGAAAGTTGTGGAAATCCACCTAGTTTAGTTACAAAACTGTTGCTTATCAGTCAGTAACATGGTCAGTCATTGACAAGCTTTGCTTCTTAAACTTGCTTTCCTTTTTGCTATTTAGAATCCAAGGAAGCAAGGGCCTGAGACACAAGGCAGCACCGCTGAATTAATTTCAGGCCTTGTACAACTCGTTCCACTATCCAGCATGCCAGATATAGCACAAGAAGCCATGGAGGTAAGAGGTGAATTTTCTGTATGCCAAACGGTTAGTAAGGCTGTGCTGGACGAATGAAGGCTTTTGTAGAAGTTTCAAGGTATTGATGAACTATGAAGCTGTGTCTTAGAAATGTGTCACTATTGATATTCTTCTGAATGTCTCCTGCATTTAAAGTTTTACAGGAGGGTCCTATAGGGAAAGTTTTGAAATGCAGCCCTTCAGACTGCCAGTTGATGACAGCCCTACACCTCCTAAAACATTTTGTTCTGCCCTGGCATTGAGCAAACAGAGTTTGACAGTTCCGCTGTTGCGCTCTGCAGAGCACTGTTGGGCTTCGACTTTCTCTTCCCTGTTTTGGTGGTAGTTCACGAGTAAGCACTTAAATAATGGCCAGAAGATATTGTTATCAAAGCCTTTGGTTGTGCAGGGGATGGTTACAAAGAGAAGTATTTGCCTGTCCTTGGTGAGGAACTTGAACTACAGAAATCTTGTAGTCACCACTAGAGGCTTATATGTATAGCATTGCTTGAATTAATATCTTTGCAGTTTGGATCATTCAGTAAATACTGAAGTAAAAACTTATCTTAAGTGAGATGCTATTTTGTTTTGAATTTAGGCCTTGCTAGTTCTTCACCAATTAGACAGCATTGACTTATGGAATCCTGATGCACCTATAGAAACATTCTGGGAAATCAGGTAAGTTAACTTTTGTATATAAGAGAAATAGATTTTGATTTCTCTTCTCTTTTTCAATAGCTGTGAATAGCTTGGGAAAGCTATGTAACATCAGCATGAATCTGCACCCTCTTAATTTATTTGTTTTCTGATGACAAAGTTGCATCTTCCTTATGCAATCTGAATTTTAACAAAAATATCAGTAAGCGTTTTGCTGGCTTTCTTAATGATTCTCTTCAGCCTGCTGTTGAGGTGTAGCAGTGATTGTTGATTTTAAAAAGTTAAAGAGTTTATCCCTGCGTTCAAGTGTTTATCCTTTGAATTCTGTTTTATTCTGTGTGGACTGAGGGAGGGTAATGCTAAGCGATTCTAGAAGTGTGGATTTGCTAATCTTGACTTTGAAACCCTCCCCTAAGGAAGGTATTAGTTGGCCCTGAGCTGTGGGCTCCTTTTGTCTTTCTCGTGTGTTTAAAGAGTTTGTATTGGTAAAGTTGTCTTGCTTTTTATAACTTCACAGCAGCTGTTGCAGTTGATTTATTGGAGAATACTAAGGTAAACAAAGTTCCAAAGAAGTTAGTTACACAAAGAGCGGAACCAGAAATTAGGAGCCTGTAAATTCGAAATTCTGAGAACTGCAGGAGCCGACCAACTTAATAAGAATATTTGGTGATCTAATCCGATTTGGTACAGGAGTTTGTTTTGGAAGAAAGGGTTCTAAAGACTAGGTGGAACACTTTGACTGGCATCAACAAATGGGCCTGCATGACAGCTAAAAGTGGCTCTAGGGGCTTCTTACGGGATAATTTTGGGGCCGAGTCCTTCCTAGTTGGGCAATAACTGAAACTCATTACCGTAATTTCTAGTAGTAGGAATTAGTCTGTGGTCTGTTCGGGCTGGGGGAAAAACCCTTTAAAATTGACACTAATTTGGACCCTTTGGCAGTTTTAACAGAGAGTGTGAGGCCTGAATGGATATGAAGAAGGAACATCCCTAGATGTGTTCCTTCCAGAACAGAGTTGAGACACGTTATCAGAGCAGTGTAGGTAAACTTGTACTGCCACTGTCTGTGCTGTATCTGTTCTGTGGATAAATGGAGGACTTCTGAATCGACAGCCCTGGAGTCTGGACTTCTAACAAGTACCCAAATTGCTTAACTTCCTCTAGGGAACTATCGAGGCCATTTGGGCGGTGGGAAGGGTCAGAGGGGATCATGTCATTTAAAGTACAAACCTATATTTTATCTGTTATACAATTTAAAAGAAGATGTTAGCACATCTGTAGGATATTCATGCTAATTGTCTATTTCTACGTAAAATGTAGTAATATCTTTTTCAAATATTTTATTAGATGAAAAAGTTAATGCTTCATTTCATTTTGCTGCAGTTCACAAATGCTTTTTTATATCTGCAAGAAATTGACCAGTCATCAGATGCTCAGCAGTACAGAAATCCTCAAGTGGCTGCGAGAGATTCTCATCTGTAGGAATAAATTTCTTCTAAAAAATAAAGTATGTGAATATCTCTGTTTTGTCACTCCTTTTATTCATTTGGTTATTTTTATGATTGAAGGAGTTTTAGTAGCTACACCTACACTTTCTGTTTTCTGTTTTCCACTAAGAGAAAAATGCTTTTTCTGTTGTCTATGAGAAAATGCCATGTGAGGCGTTCGTGATTAGAATCCTTAGCTGAAGCTAGGGTGAGGATTCAGCTACACATATTGTTTTACTTGCCCTGAAAATGGTTTTCCAAAACCTCAATTATTTCTGAAGATCTGATGCCTTATGCTTATTTCCCTAATACATTGGGAAATAGTCTGCAAGGTAAGAAAAGGGGGAAGGTGGTTATGAGAAAATGTACTTCTTCATTGATCTTGTGTTCAGACATGTCCTAGAATTTACTTGCTTCTTTCTGATACCAAGAGACTTTTTCCAGGCCGAACACTCTTTGAAACTCTGTACTTGCTAGAATTAAAACCAGACTTTTTGAATTGAAGACCTACTACTGAAAATAAAGGGTTTCTGTCTTTTTCTGTCTGGCTTGTGAGTAGATGTATTAACATGAGAAGATGTCAGGTGTGATTCGTGACATGCTTAAAAAGTCCATTGTACCAAAAGCGTTTTTATCTTTAAATGAACTTTCTTCTCCTTTCAACTTTGGTATCTGTGTTATTGATGGAGATTTGGAGTTTTTGACACTGAGTGGTAGGCTTTTTCCTTTATCTCCAGTGTAATGTACATCTGTAAAACATGATCTCATGTACTCAGCTCAAGACTGTCGGCATTCTGGGTTTTTATGAATTTGGGAAGACTTTTATGTTTTGCCTTGAAGTAGGAATCAGCTGTCCTTGATTCACAGAATGCACTTGAAATTGTAATTCTGCTTTCAGTGGAGAAGTATTTATTTGTTAAATCTAAGTTGTTAAATTCCTCATAACGCTTAGAGGATGATTTTTAATATCGAGATAAGGAAAAAAGTAATAATTGTTACTAGAGCTCTGCTTCATATTCTCAGTTTCTACCTTTTTTCTTAAAATATAAAATGTATAGAAAATTTACAGTCCTGCTGAGCTTGGCTTCTTTAGACTTGTTTACATTTAAACTGTAATTATGTTGGTGTGTATTCTGTGGAGCGAAGCCAAGGAACCTATTGGGATTTCAAGAGGCCTGAGGATGGGAGGAAAAGGTATGGTGTGCTTACTTCAAGGTGATACATTTTTAAGATGCATCTCAAAATACTTCATTTTCTTCAGGGAAAGGGTCATTCTTAGATACTGTTTATATGGGTGTGTTTATGAAGCCCTCTGAAAGCACCAGTGTGGAAGATACTTTGTAAATTCTGAAGAGCTTTTTCCCTTCCTGAGGTAGAACCCTGTCCTGAACCGTATTGTTTTAAAAGATAAAGTGATTTATTATTTTTCTTCCCTTTCTTCATAGCAATCAGACAGAACTTCCTGTCACTTTCTCTTCCTTTATGATGTCTCTGGAGGTGGAACTAGTCAAATGTCTCTTGACCATGAAGAGATGATGCGCTGTGCTCCTGGAGCCACCCTCAGGAAAGGGAAAGGGAATTCTTCCATGGTAAGTAACATAAACCTGAAATCTCACGGTTTTAAGTATTGCATACAGTTGGAATGTACTGCGAAAGATAGTAAGATCAAACATTTCAGTAAGATATGCCATTTGACAGACAAGGTTTTCTGGTCTACTGTTTTGCTGCTGGAAAGAGTGAAAATGATATTTTGAATATCTTTTATGAGCCAAAAAAATGGTGTTTTTTAGCACACAATTTTCTAGTATCAGTAGGACTTCCATAAGTACGTGGTTATCTTCATGAAGGTAGGTTTTTGTCACTTCGTTTATGCAATGTCATATACAATGCAGTTTTTATCTTGGTTAGGATTGTTTACTCTGGAATAAAAGCAAATTTGAAAAGCATCTTGGATAAAGCTAAATTTTAGGAAAACTGTCATATTCCTAAACAATATTACCAAATTTGGAATTTTGTTTCCCAAGGAAAGTACATCAGGATGCAGTGGAACACCAATTTGTCGCCAGGCCCAAACAAAATTGGAAGTCGCCTTATACATGTTCTTGTGGAGTCCAGATATTGAGGCAGTCCTTGTTGCAATGTCCTGTTTCCGTCACCTCTGTGAGGAAGCAGATATCAGATGTGGAGTAGATGAAGTTTCAGTTCATAATTTTTTGCCAAACTACAACACTTTCATGGAGTTTGCATCTGTTAGCAATATGATGTCAACAGGTAAGAACAATGAGTCTGGAAAATATCTTTCTCCTTGTGTAGTAAGATTGTTGGATTGGAGTTCTTTGAACAAGTTAAGATTCTTGATTAGAGTATAACTCCTGCTTTCATTGAAACGGGTGGAACAAAGTGGGAATTTGGCTGTCCGTGGTGATTTAAAAGTGTGACAGGGAGAACCTTTTTCGAAACACTTTAAGGGGTTATGTTCCTCTTGCTAATTTAAAAGTTAAAGTTCTCATATTTGATGTAGATAGCTGTTCAAAAACCTGTTTGATAAATATTCTGTTCTTTGTAGGGAGAGCAGCTCTTCAGAAAAGAGTGATGGCTTTATTAAGACGCATTGAACATCCAACTGCAGGCAACACAGAGGTAAGCCTTCTTATAAATTTATGTACATATCTGTTGGTTTTGGTTTTTTGGTTGGTTGATTTGGTTTGGTTTTTTTGAACACAGAAAAGACTGTTGCTTCAAGTAGTTTTGAAGTTAAATCTTGATATGTCTAATTTCAGGCCTGGGAGGATACACATGCAAAATGGGAACAAGCTACAAAACTGATCCTTAACTATCCAAAGACCAAAATGGAAGATGGGCAGGTATTTTAAGGAATTTAATTTTAATTTAGGCAACTAATTCTGTAGGAGGATGTAAGTTCCATGAAAATATTCCAGAAATCAGTCCTCTGTGTTCAGGATAAGAGAAAGAAATAATCTTACTTAAATTGCTGTAAGGTAGATGGAGTCTGAACTTATAAAGTAAAAACAATACTCTGGAATACTACTAGAGAAATTGTGCAGTGCTTTCCACTGGCAATCATGACTTAAATATGCTTTATCCTGGTATTCAGCAGGGAGTCATCCAGACAACCTGCTTTGGGCCATTTTTAGCCTTGTTTTTTCAACTTCTCCAAAAACAGTTCCCCTGGATAGGTTTCTGCTTTGACTACCAAAATAAACTGCAAAAGGCAAATCTTAAAAAATTGTTGAGACTGGAATTTTAAATGACAGGATTTGATATGGAATACTTTTAAATTCTGATCTCTCTCTGTTATTTTTGTTTAATTGAAGAGATTTCATCTTGAGTCGTTCTTTTTCAGGGTACCGAAAGTCTTCATAAGACAATTGTTAAGAGACGAATGTCGCACGTTAGTGGGGGAGGCTCCATAGACTTGTCTGACACAGATTCTCTTCAGGAATGGATCAACATGACAGGATTCCTCTGTGCCCTTGGAGGAGTGTGCCTACAGCATCGTAGCAATGCAGGATTAGCAACATACAGTCCACCTATGGGCCCAGTCAATGAGCGTAAGGGCTCCATGATATCTATGGTATCCACTGAGGGAAATGCAGAGACTCCTGTTAGCAAATTCATAGATCGATTATTGACTCTGATGGTCTGTAACCATGAGAAAGTGGGACTTCAGATACGGACTAATATTAAAGATCTGGTGGGTTTGGAGTTGAGTCCAGCACTTTATCCAATGCTATTTAACAAATTGAAGAATACCATCAGCAAGTTTTTTGATTCTCAAGGACAGGTAAAGTGTTGATATATTCCTTCACATTTGTATCTTAATAAAAAGCATCGGTCTTGTCTTTCACATAGGAAATTGAAATGAGTTGTCGGTTCGTGTTTTGTACAAAAAATCTGCAAACATTCTGATTGTTTGAGAGCATGCATCATGTAATTTTTGTATTTGATTCCAAGTTACATTTAGCATAAAGTAATTAAAAATATTTTTGAATTCTGAGTAAATTCTCAGACCGCACAACCTGTGAGAATGTTCTCAGAATCTCTAAGATTGGTTAGTGTTAATGTATTTTAATGACATATAGTATATTCTTTTGATCAGGTGATAATAGAAAAATGCTTATCTGTTAGATTTTGAAATACGGCAGTGTATTTGATAAACAGCTGCCTCCCTTTTTTTCTGTCCATAATTAAGACCAGAAACTTTCTTCCTGTAGGTTTTGTTAACTGAGACCAACACACAATTTGTAGAACAAACCATTGCTATAATGAAGAACTTGCTTGACAATCATACAGAAGGGAGCTCAGAACATCTTGGACAAGCTAGTATTGAGACAATGATGCTAAACCTGGTTAGGTAAGAAACCTTCTTGACCTTCCCATACAAAGTAATATGTTTAAGGAGGAAAATTACACTCTTAACCTTTTCTGCTTGAATCCATTGAGGAAGAAGTTGATTGTGATCCCCTTTCTTATGGGCCTAATAGGTTCACTATTCGTGGAGACTGTTTATACCATAGCATAAAGTGAGCTGACGGAAGGTGACTTTTTATTTATTTATCAGAAGCAACCATTCCATAGCTCACCTCCTTTCCTGGACGTATTCCTTTATTCTTTTGTATGCAGTTGGGTTAGTGCTTAGCAGTCAGCTGAAGGGCAGGCTTCTGTTCAGTTTTATACTGAAACTTTTTTGACTAGAAGAAATTTGGTACCCATCCTTAGCTGATATATAAAGGTTGGTTTCCTCACTTGGAAAAAACACCGACGCAAACACTGATCCGTTATGCAGGTCTGTTGTGTCAGCCAGCATGTAGGTTCTGAGACAAAGGTGACAAGATGTATCAGATGTGTGGGCCCTTTTTGGTGCACCATGAAGTATTTACTTCATCTTTTTGCTGTTTATCCTCAGGTATGTGCGTGTACTTGGAAATTTGGTACATGCGATTCAAATAAAAACTAAACTCTGTCAGTTAGTGGAGGTGATGATGGAGCGGAGGGATGACCTTTCATTTTGCCAAGAGATGAAATTTAGGTAAGTAAAAAATGTATGCATTGTGAAGTATTTAGGATAGTGTAACCTGGACAAGCGTAATTTTGTTCTGTTACATGCTTGTTTGTTTAAAAAAAAACAACACTTTTTCGTAACAGTTTATTTTACTCCTGTATTTGTCCTCACATTTAGTAATTTAGAATCTTGGTGCTACATTGAACTTTTATTTTGACTTTGGGGATGCTAAATATATGTTTAAAAAAAAAAATCTGCATGTGATGCAGGCTGGGGTATTACTTGGTACAGTGAAGATAACTCAGATTAAGTTCAGTGTGTGACGATTCAAATTTGAATTTGTAATAATTAAGATGAGGTAAATGGTAGTAAGTGTGCTTGAGGGAATGGATTGTTATTTAAAAACAAAAAGCAATTTTGTGTGTGTATATATATTTCACAGAAACAAAATGGTGGAATATTTGACAGACTGGGTTATGGGAACATCTAATCAAGCAACGGATGAAGATGTGAAGTGCTTGACAAGGTACGGAAGGATACTGTTATGCTGTTTCTGACGTTGCTGGTGGTGTTCCTGGTGTCATTTGATATGCGTGGAATTTCTTTAGTGGTTGTAATTTTAAGGAAAATGCCAAAATTGAAACTTTTGTGCAGCAACAGGATTGTATTTAATGTATAGCCTTAACTAACGTGGCTCTTGAGGGTTCTTTCAAAATGTTCCAATTTCTATTTAATTCTCCTTAACACCATTTCTGATTTAGCGTTAGGATTGTTTTAATTTATGAAGCTATGTTGTCCTATGATACGTTATAAAGTTTTCAGAGATTACAGTGTTACATTTGTACTTAAATGTTTTTAGCGACATGCTTGCTTTTCAGTTGTTGTCCTGCACTGCATTATGTGATTGCTGTTTTCCTGCTGGGCAGAATGCAGATCTTACTCAGGTAGACTTTTCACCTGCAACTAGGTGCGTCAGTGAAAGAGACTTGCTGCTTGAAGGGAAATGCTCAGGTGGGAGCGGAGAATAATCCTTCTGAAATCGGAAATGACTTCACAGCTCTTTTTTATTTTTACTTTTTCAGAGATTTGGATCAAGCAAGTATGGAGGCAGTGGTCTCTCTCCTTGCTGGGCTTCCATTACAACCTGAAGAAGGAGATGGTGTTGAGTTGATGGAAGCCAAATCTCAGTTATTTCTTAAGTAAATAGTGACTTTTAACTATTTTTGCTATGCAGTGGCTCCAAGTAGATGCACCATGTGATTGTTTACTACAAACTAGTTCAGCTAGAGTTTTAAAAAATAATTTTATTGTCCAAAGTTACCTCATACATATGTCAGTTCACCAATCTATCTCCTAAGTTTATGGAAACATCTTTATTTAGAAAATAATTATTAGATTTGGTTTTCTTTCCCCTTAACATAGACATATCTTTAATTCATGGGAGGGATTAACTGGGTTTGAAATTATATTTAACTGCAAAGGTACACCTGTGAAACTGATTCGCTTGGTCTGAGGAACTTTGTGTACATCTTCTAAGGGCATTGCCTTCCTGTTGTTTCAACATATTCTTTGACAACTTAGGCAATACCACAAAAAAGATTATTTGGGGCATGCCTTTTGGAAGGCTTACAGTTTATTTGTTTTTAGTGTGGAAGACTTCTCATAGTGTTGCCTTCATATAATCTGTTTTAATGATCCAAGTTGTTATCTTTTTCTTTAGATATTTCACGCTGTTTATGAACCTTCTAAATGACTGTAGTGAAGTTGAAGATGAAAGTGCACAAACAGGTGGCAGGAAACGTGGCATGTCTCGAAGACTAGCTTCGCTGCGGCACTGCACTGTTCTCGCTATGTCGAATTTACTCAATGCAAATGTGGACAGCGGTCTTATGCATTCAATAGGTAAAGTAATTGGAGAAAATTGTGTCATTATGTATTCCATTTATTTTTACTTTTTTTTTAGTAGTTTTATTGGATGTGTTTTTTGTTCTTTTTTCTTTTAAAATCAGGCTTAGGCTATCATAAAGACCTCCAGACAAGGGCTACGTTTATGGAAGTCCTCACCAAAATTCTACAGCAGGGAACAGAATTTGATACGTTGGCTGAAACGGTGCTGGCAGATCGGTTTGAGAGGCTGGTGGAGCTCGTTACCATGATGGGTGATCAGGGGGAGCTTCCTATTGCTATGGCTTTAGCTAACGTGGTGCCTTGTTCTCAGTGGGTAAGTTGACTCATGCATTTTATTTCCTATATTTTTTTGAAAATAATAAGATTGAAACTATTAGTGCAGACGGTTTGGAGTGTAACAATAGCCTACCAAAGAGAGATTAGACCTACCTTTCGTAATACTTAGCTTTTCTTAATACACTTTTTGAGAATATATTAAGTTCAGTTTTAAGAGATCTTTATAGAGTTTTATATTAAATTTTAGTTGATGTCTAAGTGATTTTATATGCATTTATTATAATGCATTTGTTTGGGTTGATGCTACTTATTACAGACTGTGTGCTGTAATGCAGAAAAACAAAAGTCTGTTTACTCCTCTGCGGAGATTTTAGCAAGATTAATTGGTCTTCGTTATACAGCAGAATAACTGCTTATCTATCTTGAAATTCTGAATTTGCATGAGGAGTTACAATGAGAGAGATTTTTAGACAGTAGCATAGGGATGATTTATGAAAAGGTTGTGTGTGTTTAATTGGATATTTACATGCAATGGCAAATTTAAAGCATTAGTACAAGCTTTAACTCGCTGCTCAGATTAACATTTCCTTGATTCTTTTAAGGATGAACTAGCTCGTGTTCTGGTCACACTCTTTGATTCCCGGCACTTGCTCTACCAACTACTTTGGAATATGTTTTCAAAGGAAGTTGAGCTAGCAGATTCCATGCAGACACTCTTCCGAGGAAACAGCTTAGCTAGTAAAATAATGACTTTCTGTTTTAAGGTATGTTACCTAACCTTACTTTCTGCTACAAATCACATCAACCACAGGAACAGTTTAGTAATATAAAAATACAAAGCTGTCTGTAGTGTTAAGCATTTGAGTAAATGGGTTAGATCAAAATAGTACAAAGTTGCCTTTGAAACTCAGTTTAAGTTAGTCATAAATCTCACTGACATCTCTTGAAAACGTAGGGAGTTCTGTGTTTAATGCTCGGTGAACTAATTTTTGTAGATCTTTTAAGCCCAACGAAGAAATACCAGTCCTCCTGGAACTAACCTTTTACCAAGGCTGCCTGACTCAACCAGTTGGGCTTAAGTTTGTGCTTTGTCCCTCTGAAAGTTTCCAATGTTATAAATGCTTCATCTCTCTTGGTCTTTGTGCTCTGTATTGTGAAGAAACCTGATTGATTGCTTAACAAAAACATTTGTGAGATTTGTGGACTTGAAAACAAATATAACTAGATATTTAGAAGATATAACTTGGTAAAAACAGCTAAATACTTGTACAAAGTTTAATTATTTTGAAGTTTTGACCTACATAATCTTCAGTCACAGTAAGTGTCTTAAAACCTGTGTCCATCTGAGTTGTATGATGATCTTTTATGTAAAGGGCAATTTAAAGAGGGGGAGATGAATTCCAAGCTCTTGTTTGTGCTTTCATTTCAGTATAAAATGTGAAGTACTGTACAGAGGTGGGGTGTTGAGTCACTGCGCTCCAAGAAAGATTCTCAAGTGACCTATATTTTCTCCAAATAATTAAAGTACTTGTAGAAGTTGTTCACAACTGTGTTATAGAAGTCTGTCTTATACCAAAACAAATCAAGTGTTTTCAGGCTGTCATAATTCACACAATTTTGTAGTGTCCCTATGGATTGCTATCTTAATCTGGCCTGACATGCTTCTTTTCTTTTTTCCATAGGTATATGGTGCTACTTATTTGCAGAAGCTTTTGGAACCTTTATTAAGAACAGTGATCACATCCTCTGAATGGCAGCATGTTAGCTTTGAGGTGGATCCTACAAGGTTTGAGATTCAAAGGGGGAAACAAATGTATTTATTTATAAACTTGTCTCCCAATCATCTTGATTCCCTTTTCCTTGTTGCAGATATTTTTCTCACACTTTCATGCTTTCCGCTCCTCATTCCACTAGATATGATCCTTGTATCTACATTCCTTACACCCAGGGAGAGTTTACAGAGCTGTCCGGTGCAGTGGGATGAGTTCTTCTGCATGTCCTCTAAGCCCTGAGGGAGTTAAGAAAGGCATAGAGCCCTTACAAAACGTCATCTACTTGCTCCTTCATTCTTTTATGTAGGCATTATGTGGGATTTTCCAGCAGTACCAGAAGGCATCTGCTTTAGGTTGCTGAATTAGTTACAGAAACAAGATGCAATGCATGCATATTGTGTGCAATTTTTTTGTTCTAATTTCTCATGTCACTTCAAGACTTGGATTTAGTAGCTGTTGTTCTATTGTTTTGACTTCAATTCTTAGAAAACTTTCAGTATTCTTGTTTTAAATAGCTTACCAAAAGGTAGGCCTTCTTTTTAATAGCTTAGCTCTCAAACATCTGTCTTTTATCTCAGAAACTGCTTTCAGAGAAACCATCAAAGTGATAGTGCAGACCTCTCAGAATGATGAATGCTTGTCTTTGTATGGAAGAGAGTCCAACTTAGGCCTATCTGTTTATTACTGAGTTTTAAATGACCTTGTACTTGTGCATTTTAATATATTCGTGGAATCTTTTGTGTGAAAGATTGTAAATGTTCCTATAAAAATTCTGTTTACCTTGTGGAATAAGGTTACTACTGAAAATACGAGTACAGATAGTGTGATTTGTTTGATTTCCAGTCTTACATTTATGGATCTGTTTCAGACTGGAGCCTACAGAAAGCCTTGAAGAGAACCAGCGGAGTCTCTTGCAAATGACGGAAAAATTTTTTCATGCTATCATTAATTCTTCTTCGGAATTCCCACCACAGCTTCGCAGTGTGTGCCATTGTTTGTACCAGGTATGCCTGCAATGGTTGCCTGCCCCTGAACTGTGGGGTTTGTTTTTTCAGTTCTGACAGCTTGGTCTGGTAATGGGTGCACAGTGGGTATTACTGAGAGACTTCTATCACAAGTTTGGTGAATAACAGGGATCTAAGCTTGAAGATGAGATGGTGCTTTAGGACTTGGGTTGGCAGTATGGAGGTGACTAAAATATTTTCTTTTTTTAAGGAATTGTATCACAGCTAAGAACTCAGAGCTAATAATCTCAGTGCTTTTAGCATATCAGTGGGAGACTAAAGATTAACTACGGAGGTAATGGTTATACTCGCTTCTATCAGTTTGTCATACAGCTCCCTCTGTAGGGAAGGCAGCAAAAAGGGAACAAAAAAAATCACTGCTGGATGGACAGAATGCAAAACCACATTTTGAATATAAAAGCATTGTACTTGTTTACTTTTATTTCTGATTTAATTGGTCTTCTGTAAAGTTAATTAACTTCATACCTTTGATAAACATCAGCTTTATGAATATAATAGCTACTTGTGCATTTATTAATCTTAAGTTCTCTGCATAAAAATATAAGCAAATTCTTCAAGAGTATTCATCTCTGCAGTAAACTTTTCCAAAGCTGTCTATGAAACATCCAGATCACAGCTCTGGGAGTGTTATTTACAGGTGGACACAACCTCCCACTTTACATCTTTGATAAAAGAGCAGGCTAAAAAGATTATAAAATGCTTGTAAATAAATAAATTTTAAAAACAACAAAAAGCAACAAAGCTGTATGGTTTCAGTGGGACAATTCTAGCTGAAGTCCTGAAGTCTAGAAAGCATGAATTGAAGCTTATTGTAGCGGAAGGGAATAAGTATCTAAAATGTTCTGGCTGTATTTGGTAGAGAGTTGTTGTAGTTCTGTGTGCTTCCTTAAATAAGCTCTTTTACAGGTGAAATCAAGACACTGCAGTATGCAAGCTTTATTCTGATCTCACTGTATCATGTCTCTCAATTAAGTTCTGAAAGCAGGAGTCTCTAGGTTGCTGTGGACAACTGTAAGCAAAGCCATTAACTTTTACTGGGAAGAATGTCCACTGGCATATGATTTGGTAAATAACATTAATCTTGCAACTGGAATGCTGCAGATGCTCTGTATTTTCAGGATGATTAGGCGGGGAGGAAAGTGTTATATTTGAGATGTAGGATGACACCAGAGTAGATTTTGGTCTATAAAGTAAAATATATTCCAACTGATACAGGCAACACATTCTCCTGGAGTTACTGTAGGGTTGCCTGCCAGATGCCTGGAGTACATTCTGTGTAATGGGCTGCTGTACTTCTTTAAATGGGTGACCAGACATTTTTCACGTGCGCAGAATTGATACATTAAGCCAGTAAACAGGGGGAAGAGAACCTGGAAGAGACCAAGATAAATAAACTGATGGAGTTCTCTTCATGAGGTGAATTACAAAGATTGAGTTTGTGACTTGTGGCTGAAGGTTTTTTTTGTGCTGTCATACCACAACTTTGCAAAAGAAAATTAGCAAACTGGGACCACTCCTTCGCGTGTTTCTGATTGCATTTATAAATAATGCTCCAAGAGAGGAAACCTTTAGAATGCCCCTGCCACATGTGGGACCTGTGGGGAATACAGTGTCCAGTCCTGGAGGAGAATGCTGTCACAGAAGAGCTGTGCACAGCAGTTTCTGAGCTGTGAGCCCCGAGGTGTTCTGGAGGAGCAGGTCTAAAGTAAAACAGGGAAAACAGACTTTCTGAGCCTTGTTTGGAAGGAGGGATTGCAAAGGAGTTATCAGCCTTAGCTGCGTGTGGGAGATTATTGTAGAAAGTGGAAGCAGACATAGAGGAAGAAAAACATTGAGCTAATTGTGAATAGTCACAAAAAATTCTACACTGTACATGCTATTAGGTTTTTGTAGTGAATGCTGTATTTACAGTGTTTCAATAAAAACCATGATTTGTTTCTGAAACCAGATGACTACTGGTCTTCTCCAAATCAAACAAACAATAATAATGAAAAAAACAAATTAGCTTAGAAGTGGAATTTTCAAGTACACATGCAAGAATACTCATCAGGTATTTTCTGTAAGAGGACGGTGGCTATTATGCTGCTACACTAATTAAAATTAGAATGTATTTAGCTGGATCTTAGAGACTGCACTGGCAGGTGCTTCTTTTACCAGCGCAGAGTCCTAATAAACATTTTCACCTGGACATGTACAGCTGACTGCTAGTTCTGCAGTAACTGCAACACATTCACACTTGCTCGTTTTCAGGTGATGTATGTTCCGGAATCTTATGTGGTCAAGAACGAACTGGATTATTGACTCTTGTACGAAGGAATGGTGCTGACTGTCTCATAAAAACATAGAAACATACCAATAAAACACACAAACATACATGATTTTTCTTAATAAAGAGAGATGGAAAGTTTAGTTCCTTTGAATGAAGTAGCCTGATGAACAGAGATGGATAAGACTGCTTCTGAAGTTAACTGTTTCTTTCTAGAAGTTACATGAGGTCAGAAATTTGGTGAATGCACCTTGGTTAAAATATTAGAAGGTCTTGAATAAATTTGAACTCTTCAGTTGGTTAGTTTCACTGACTTGCTTTTACTCTGTCATGTTTTTAAGCTTTAGGAGTTCTCTTCCACTTCTTTTCTTCTCTGATACTCTAGAGATTATATGAACTCTTGGTGTGTGCTTGCTGTCAAACCACTGAACATTGTGAGCTTTTCTACTGATAGAGCCCCAGTCATCTGGTGATGCTAGTTTACTGTTACGGCCAATATGGAAGATGGAGGATTGAGCTCCAAGAGCAAAATGTTCCTCTTTGGAGGAGAGCAGTATATAAGGCTGATATGCTACAGCTTTGCTCAGATCCTGATGTAAAATATGAGAGAATGTGGTGCTTTGTGGTGGGTCCCTTTGCCTTGAAATTAACACAATCAAAACGAATATCTTTGATGTAGACCTGCTGCTTTTCTTTTCCTCCATTTTTCACCGAAGTGTTTTTATTGTTAGTGTTATCAAAGTCATAATTACCGTGATGATGAATCACAGATCTGACAAAATTGAAGGACACACAGAGAAACACTGGGAAGATTTTAAACTCTAAATTTATTTTAAAAGTAATGCGCATTTCAAAGGTATAACACTTTGCTGTTTGTACTATTAAACCTATTTGGGAATGGTGAATTGCATCTGAAAGCTGAATATACGATTTAATGCCCAATATTGTGTATCATGAACACGTTAATGTGGTTTGACTTTTAATCTAGCCAGAAATAGTAGAAATGATTGAAACGCAACATTTGCTTGTTTTATATTTAGTGCTTTGTAAACAAGATTTAATTAAAAAAAAAAAAAGTGGAATAAAACCTCCATCATCAGTCTTTAGTTTATATATTTCATTTTCTGTTGGTTATGTTTGTTACATTTTACTGTGCAGTTTACGTACAAGTCAACATTGGTTTTTTGTTGCTGTATGTAGTTGGTGCTGTGACTTGTTTGTGCTCATCTC
The DNA here is from genome assembly GCF_002078875.1 of Numida meleagris. NCBI lineage: Eukaryota > Metazoa > Chordata > Aves > Galliformes > Numididae > Numida > Numida meleagris. The sequence goes on along the minus strand of NC_034426.1, from coordinate 9,256,066 downwards.
TGTTCTGTAGGCAACTTGCCACTCTCTACTGAATAAAGCTACCGTAAAAGAAAAAAAGGAAAACAAAAAATCAGTAAGTTTGGAGACCTTTTTACTAGCCATTTCTTTCAACCCACAACAGAAATCTTTTGCTGTTTGTTCAAAACATCTTCACTTTAGTCTGTTTGAACTCACTGTGAAATCATTCTACTAATTCTGGCACAAAATAGCTTTCATTTCAATTAACACTGGAATTAAGTTTTATTTAAAATATTCTCTGTGTGCCTATCTGAGTAAACAAAAAGACATTTTTAACATTACTTCTTAGTATGTAATATTCTGATTCCTCTGTCTTTGCCATCTTCAAATTAAAAAAAAAAATGGAGAAGGAAAATGTTTTCCTTGGTTTTGGGGAAAATCTGAGTCTGCTTAGTTGTTCTAATGCTCTGGTAGATAACACGACTTCAGCTTGCATCCTGTGAGAAGAACAATTAACTGATGTGTTGCTGGAAAAAAAAAGGCTCCTACGACATTTCAGATTTTTTCTTTTGTTTGCCTTGTGAGTAACCAATAAACTGTAGCATTTGTATTTATTTACTTAGAGAAGACAAACATTTTCCACTGCAACTAACTTACTGTATATTGTGATGAGGTGGTGTCATTAAAAGCTAAGGCTTACCCTTTTCTTTAACAGTGACTTCAAAACATAATGTATGAATAAAACTGAGGCAGAATGAAAATTTAGGCTTTTATTAAATACTCCCTTTTTGCAGTAGCTGAGCAGAGCAGTAACATGTGGAAATGCAAAATCTCTCTGCAAACTAATATTTTACAAGAAAACATGATCAATAATTGCATCCCAAGATAATTATGAATGAAGTTGCTACTGAACCATAGTGATTCTTGATATGTTATGTATGTGCTAATGGCTTTATCTGTTTTAAGAAGCATGAATTTGAGATTGCGCTAGTTCTGGTTTGAAGTATGGGAAAATGGGGAGTATTTGTGTTTTGTGGAAACAATTGAACTTTGCATATGAAACTTGCTGATTTTGTTACGTGAAAACATAGATTTATTATTATTATTAGCTGTTAGTTTTACAAAAATACACATAAATATTGAATTTTTATACAACATTGTCCACTCAGCTCTGGACCATCCTGTCTTTCCTTCTTTGGCAAATCTGATGAGATGCGGTGATGATGGAGAGTATTTCTACAAATATCTCCCTCCCTCAAATTCAAATTATTCCTGAAACTGTGTTTCTTGAGTCACATAGATGGAGAGGACCCTGAGAATAAAAGTGAAATATTGATGCAAATAGAAAGACCTGAGAATCTAAAAATTATCCGTGTTTGTTTGGAAGACTATGCGTGCCTGAGTACAAACGTAAGGCGTTTGTCCACTTGTCATTGGCTGGAGTTAAGTAGTCATAACTTTGAATTTTGTGTTCAAAAATTCACCCCAGCGAGTAAGTTGATATGAAAGCTGAAGTAAACCTAGCCCATGTCTGCACAGCCGTCTCGCCCCTTCTCTGCTTTCCTTCTCTTTCTTGATTGTCATGCAATGCAAGACCTATCAAGGCAAGAGAATCCTACTCAGACTTACTGAGCTTGGCTGCTATGGAAAGAATACGTAATGTGGGACTGCCGTACAAGACTTTTCTCCAGTTGCTTTCCCTTTAATGCAAATATATTATTTATAATTCTCAACTTCGTAGGTTGTTAGTCAGCGGTTTCCTCAGAACAGCATTGGAGCGGTTGGAAGCGCCATGTTCCTGCGGTTCATCAATCCCGCCATCGTCTCTCCTTACGAGGCAGGGATTTTAGATAAAAAGCCTCCGCCCAGAATTGAGAGGGGACTGAAACTGATGTCAAAGGTGAATCAGCATATATCTTTATTCGGCCATATTTTGTATCCTACCTGAAATAATTCTCTTCTTCAGGTGACTGATGTGAGGAGAATTTAGTTAAACTTATTTTTGTGTAGCAAAGATCATGTTTATTTGAACCGCAGCTGCCTTGCAATGTCTATATGCATCATAACCTTATTTAAAAAGCAGGAAACTACCATTATGTTCAGAGCAGAGAGCATATGCTGATATTGATTAGGTTCATACAAGTTGTAAAGTGATTTTTTTTCCTGTCTTTGATCTCAAGATTGATAAAAGTTTCATGGTTCTGTACTTCTGTGACCTGTGTATGTTTTTGATGTTGAGGTGATTTCCTTTAAATAAGCATCTGCTGTTGCCTTTACGCCTGTCTACGTGATTTCCAGGAAAAACGCTAACCCTTAATAGATTGTGCTTTTGCAAGACGATTTCTTTCCCTGGTTTAAACTCAAGTAAAGCTGTTAAGTGAAGTCTTTTCCTAATATTCAAAATTATGTAAAAGAAGATACGTCAAATTAGTTGGTTCATGTGGCTTTTTCTGTTTTGATGTTTCACAACAGCTTGAGATAGGCGTTTCTGACAGTGAAGTTACACTGGCTGTCGTAACAGTTTCAACATTAAACCTTTTTGTGCCTTTACCTTTTTTTTTAATCATTATTTAGATACTTCAAAGTATTGCCAACCACGTCCTGTTTACAAAAGAAGAACATATGCGGCCTTTTAATGACTTTGTAAAAAGCAATTTTGATGCAGCTCGAAGGTAGGCCCTTTGGAAACTTCTGCAAAGGATCTTTATTGTGTAAACTGTAAGCAGAGATGTGCTCTTACAGCATTTTAACTGTGCCTGTGTGACAGATTTCCCTGACGTGCTTGTGACCATCTCTGGTTTTCATCTCTAGGTTTTTCCTTGATATTGCGTCCGATTGCCCAGCGAGTGACACTGTCAATCACAGCCTGTCTTTCATCAGTGATGGCAACGTTCTTGCCTTGCACCGGTTGTTGTGGAACAATCAGGAGAAAATTGGCCAGTACCTTTCCAGTAACAGGTAAGACTTAAGAATGCTATGGGAGGATCCGCTGGTGGGGAATGAACATTTGGAATTAGAATCAAATGTTTTTGTTGTTAATACTGAGATGAATTTCACGGCTGGAAGTCTTCCCTTGGGGGACTTTTTTTTTTTTTTCCCCCTTACTTACAGCCCGTTTTTGGGAAAGGGTTTAAGGTCTTTGGCCTCTGCTGCCAGCCTTCTGTGCACGTATATAGTTATCTCTCAGTGGCTGTTGTATCGTTTGTAGAAATTACGTGTGTCACATTTTTCTCATTTTTTCACTGAACACTTTTTTTTTTTTAACTTTAAAAAAAATATAGCCTCCTCAAGGTAAGGGAGGATATTGGGCAAAAAACCACAAGAATTGCTATCTTTTAAGAAATTTGCCGTTTCTAGGGACCACAAAGCTGTTGGAAGACGACCTTTTGACAAAATGGCTACTCTTCTTGCCTATCTGGGTCCACCTGAGCACAAACCTGTGGCAGATACGCATTGGTCCAGTTTAAATCTCACTAGTTCGAAATTTGAAGAATTTATGACAAGGTAACGAGATTATTGTGGGTTTTTAGTCTTCCTCATGTCGAGTAATATAAGTAGTTGTTAAGCTTCCAGCTTTCATTCTGAAGGAGAGTTCAGAAAGTTGGCTTTACACACACCTGCTGCGTTTGTGAGTAGATTTCTAATAATTGAGAAACCTCAGAAAGCAGTAGCTCTTGTGATTTAACAAAGGTTCAAGATATTATGAACATAATACTTCTCTTTAAAGATGCAAATAGAGGGTTTGGTTTTTGCTGGTTTGGTTTTTGGCAAGGCAGTTGTGAAAAGCTGATGTTCTACATTTTAGGCACCAGGTACATGAAAAAGAAGAGTTCAAAGCATTGAAAACGTTAAATATTTTCTACCAAGCTGGGACATCTAAAGCTGGCAATCCTGTTTTCTACTACATTGCTCGGCGGTAAGGAATCTTTCACCTATCCTGTCTAAAATAAACATGCAAACTCTGAAGTATCAAGTGTATATAGGAAAGTGACACAAATGAGACTCTGAAAGTAGCTTATTTGCCAAATTTTGGAGACCATAGTTTTGAATTGTGATCAGAACAAAATTAGAACTGTCTAATAGCTTTTCCACCCAGGTCTGTGTGGGTACGTGTAGAAGTATACCTGAAACTTCAAATGAATTTTATTTATTTTTTCACTGTTTGAAGTAAACCACATTACTATTACCCCTTAAACCACATCACACCACATTACTATTAACCCTTTATCAATGATTATAACTTCTTCATATTATGAAGTATAACATGAATAACAAGTTAAAATGTGGGATACGGTTTCTCAAAAAAAGTCCCCATATCCCATTTCAAAGAATAATACAAGTATTTAGAAGCTTTGTGTATCATGAACACCATAATGTTGCTTCAGTTATTCATAACAAGTGGCGTGCTGCAATACTGAATTTAGGAAGAATATCCCAAGGTTAATATTAGTCAGTTTATGACCAAAGACGTAGCAATTCTCTCGATTTAAATTTGTGTCTAATTCAAATAAAATAAGGCTGCAAAGGTGCTACTACGGTAAGAGTGTAAATGAAACTTGATATTTTAATTTGGTAATTAAATAACAACCTTTTAAAATCTGTGGAGTGAGGACAGCGTATTCAAAGCAGCATCCTTAGAGGTGGAGAATAACTTTCAGTGCTGAGCATGGACTTCTTAACAAAAGGAGTGTCGTCGTGCTCGCAGCCAAGTGAGAGGTGTGATGGAGCAGAGCTGTGACACCAGGCTCGGTGGCGGTGCTGGCGGTGCCTTTGCTTTACCCCGGTGCTGCTCCTGGGGCCGCGTGTCCTCGTGGCGCTCGCCCATGCCGGCAGGTCTTGTGGATGTTGCTGTGGTGGGGTTGTTGCCTTGCCTTTTTGTCCCCCTAGGGCTCATGGTTGTGCTTCTGCTGCTATTTCAATGTGATTTTTGCTGGTGCCGCTGGTGGGTACAGAGCCATGCCAGCACAGCTGCCCAGCACCGCTGCTGGCACGCTGTTTGTGGTTGCTTTAACTTCTCCCGGTGCTTCTGTTGCTGATGGGATGCTTGTGTGCTGGCAGTGGGGTGCTTGCTGACAGTACCTGTGTTGGCAGGTGTGCACTGTCAGAATGATCGTGCTCCTGCTCGTTGAGGCGAGGCTGGGAGCAGCTTTTGTGGTGCCCAAGCTGGTGGCTGTGGTCTGCTGCTCTCTGTGGGGTCTCTTCCAGTAACGGTGTTGTGAGCTGGGGTGAACTGTCAGCAGAGCCTCTGAGTGCACGTGGCGAGCAGAGGAAGGCATTTCTTAGCAGCATGTTCTGTTTGTATTAAACAATTTATGTAAATGGTTGTTTGGGTAAGGCAGTCCAAAGGTGGAGAAAAAATGAAGTCTTGTATGTCTGGTCCAAAATGGATCATGGAGTGAGAGCAAAGTGCCCGAGCTTCTTGTTAGTTATGTACCTAATGAATATGTAGGCTTATGCCAGTTAAAGGAATACTAAACACAAAAAAGTTCTCACTGCATAAATTTTGTTTCCTTTTCCACTTCTCTCTGAACCGTTTTTCCAACAATTTATAGTTCTGAATTAGAAACTATATAAGAAAATATATGTAAGTAAGCCTTTCATTTTGCTTTATTTTTATTTGGGGAAATTGAACCTTATGTTTGAGCACTGCATTTCTGCTGGGCAGTAGAAAAAACGTGAATGAATGCCCTAGAGGTTCAGCTGGGATACAGAGCTGGCAGTAAAGTGAGCGTATCCAGCGCCAGGACTGAAGCTAGCTCACCTGTCTCGAGGTATTCCAATTGTTTGTAAGTTCATTTCCCTGGAGGCTCCTGAAACTAAATCCACACACGGTTGCATAAGTTCAGCTAAGGACCCATTTTTAATTGCTCCATTGTCTAGGTGACTAGCTCGTCGTGAACACTTAGAAATAACCCAAAGATATATAATTTTAAAGTTGATTTCTGCATAGGCTTGAAAAAGGGTATGGTGTTCTTGGGACAGCATAGATCAGCTTAAATAAATGTGTTTTTAAAAGCCTGCTAGTTGTTTTAGGCAATGTAACTAACTTTGTCAACTTGAATGTCGGTAGGATTTTAAAGAATATATCGTGTGTTATGTTCAGACCCTTTCTAAACTAGTTGTGCTGCTGTCAATAGAAAAAAAACTAACGTTGAAGATACAGGAATAAAAATGGATGTTTGGAAACTCCGATTTTCTCCCGGTTGTTGTGTTTGTTCACTGCTATAATCGAATAAGCTTGAAAAGCTTGAATAAGCTCCACTCCTGCCTGCATTTTAGTGCTCCTGCTGCAGTTCCCTCAGAGTCATTTTGGAAACTGCTTCCCTGAGACTCGTGCAGGTGTGCATCATGAGGAGAAGCAATCTCTTTAGGATGGGAAAAAGTAGAATGCATACTTTCAGGAATACTTCAGTTTTTCAAGATAACCAATTCTTCTGTTGAGGAAAATGGGTTGGAGGGCAGAGAGAACAAGTTCCTCCGTATCTTACAGAAGTTACGTTGACTGTATGTCAACAAAAATAAAAATATACCTCCTTGGTATTTGAATAAATATAATTTCTTTTGAAATATATTTAAAATTGCTGCTGCACCCTGGCGTGGTTAATTTTGGTATGAGTGAGCCTGTTGAAATGAGATTTTTTTCTACCTTTCTTCAAGTGAGATGCATAGCGGACACAAGTAGATGATTGAGGGAAACTCTGAATACTTGGTAGCTGTACTTGCAATTTATTCAACTTCTGACTGCTTTGTCTGAGAAAACGTAGGATCTTTACCTTCATTAAATGCTGATGTCCTTGGATGGAGTGCCAGCTCGGTGTGTGAGCATTGTGTACAGGTGTTTGGGAGAAATCTGTCCAGGTTTGGTCAAGTTGGTAGCGGGCCAGGATAAAGCCAGTATACGGATAATGAGGCTGGGTGGCACCTGTTTATCGTGTCAGTTACCATTTATTGCCTTTACCACCCTTTTCATTATTTTTTCTCTTCGGTCGCTGTGTAAGCCTTTGGTTTTTCTCCACAAGGCTGCTCTTCAAACCGAGCAGCTGGGACCTCTTTGCTGCGCTGAGGCTGCAAACGGGGACGTGGCTGCGTGGTGTTTATTTGAGGTACTGAGCCAGATGTCATGTTTTGAGGTGTGAAATGTGGAAAGGCTGTTCAGATCTGAGCTGCCAGTACGTCTCAGGGCTTGAGCAGGCAAGTTTTCTTTTTTAGCTTGAAGTCTTGTTGCTAGGGCATTGTTGAGTCATTTCTCTGACATATCTGGATCGGTTTATATCCTCTTGTGCTGTGAAATTTAATCTCTTCTGTCTTTTTTTCTCCATGTTTTGTTTCCTGGGTAACAACCAGACAGAAGAGCCAGTGCTCTTCTGTCTTTAATCCTTGCTCTGTTGCTACAGTGATCAATACATCAGTATATATTGATCCTGACGTACTGCCATTAAGTTTTAAAGCTGGTATATCGGACTAATTAATTGGAAACGTGGGAACACAAACCTCAGAGTTGCTTCATGCTGCAGCTGCCCGTGTTGCAATTGTAGCCTTTTGAAAGCAAACATATTTCTGCAACAAGGTGTGCTGGATTGTGTTTGGATAAGCAAGCAACAGATACAGCACCATTTTCAAAAAGGCTATTGAACATTACATTGAAGTGTTAGATAGTTGTTTTGAAACAAAGAATTTCCTGAGGATAGATTATCATATTTATATTAATCGTGGACTGAGTGCCCTGCCTGTCTGAAGCACAGCAAGCTGCTTCTGCAGCGCTTACATCCATGGGTGTTGATTTCATTTCAATTTGACTGTACTGTTGCCAAGCAACAAGTGCCTGCCTCCCACACTGCCTGCCTACTTGTGCTCTGTTATCAACTCATTTGTATTCCGGAAAAATACAAGGGAATCCAAATTTAATCTGCTTATTGAAGGCAGTCTGACTGAGAAGCCCTCTTGCTTGTACCTACCAAGGGCAAGTTTTGGATACAGAGCATGGCCCTGGAGTTTGAAGGGAGTGCCATCTCACTTCCACGCACATCTGTGATTTTATTTTATTTTATTTTTTTCCTCCCTCAGTCAGTACACATCTTTAGTAAACTGCACAACCCCATTTCCACTTCCAAGTGTTTATCAGCTTGCATCAGACTTCAAAGCCTGGGTTGCAAGTCATTCAGTATGGGACTTGCGTTTTGCCCTGAATAACTTGTGAAAAGCAGGATTTTCCATAGGTTTGTTGTTCACCAAGTAGTCTAATTGTAACTGCAACATTCTCAGAGTGTTTAAAAGTTAATTCCATGTAGGCTTTTTGCATCCAGTAGGATTTTGCTGAGCCATTCAGTGCAGGATGCCAAGACACACATCATGTTTCACATAATTCTTTCAACATAATATAATTCACTCAAGGTGTTTTAGTCATGGCACCTCATTTTGTGATCTCTCTTACCTTTCAAGCTAAGCTGCTTTAAACTGTGTGGGATGACACCATATGAATGAGATAACTCTAGGAAATACCTAATTCTGAACATAATCAGTAGGTTGATGCCGTTTTAGAGTCAATCACAGTACTTGACAAGTACAGTTCCTGCCCAAAGAGGATGGCAGGCCGTGGCATTTTCTCTATTCTGATGCTACTTGCTGGAATTTATCAGTTTATATCAGATTATTAACCTGGGTAGAATATATGAAACTCTTTCAGGTTGCTTGTTGCCACTTACTAGTATGATGCGCTTCTGCACGTGTTTCTTAGAATCTAAGTTGTCTGAATTTTCACTTGGATAACTAGTTCTTATGTACTTAAAATGCCTAGAAAATGTTGTTGGTGTGGGCTTTTTCTCTTAAAAAGCTTTCTGTTCTATTTAGCATGGAGAGACTTCTATTTTTAAGATGAAGAAAGGAGTACCATTCTCTAGTGGGTAGACGTAGTTCTTAGGGGTTTGCAATGTCTAAATGGTAAGAAGCAGAAGGCTGGGCTATTACCATTAGTTCATCAGCTTATTAATAAACAGTATTAGGGAAATTTGCGTATCAAAATAGTACAGTTTGATCATACCATAATTTTTCTTCATAAGGCATAAAGAGCCAAATGCCTGTTTGGAATAGATCTGTGTAATAAAATAGCATCTATTCTGTATGATTACCTGTCTGCAAGATAGTAGTGAAAAGAAACACTGTCAGTAGTTCATTTCAATACAAACATAGCTTTATTTTTATTTAAATGCCAATGAAATAACTGTACAAATTCATTGTGCAACATTTACAGTACTGTTAGAAATTAAAACACATTTCCGATTATAGAAATACTGTTCACAGTTGGAAAGTTGTGACTTTTCTGATACCAGTGGTTATAAACGATCTGCTGCCCTCACTGATACCTAGGAGAAATAGGTTGAGGACTGCAATCTTGGTATTGAGGTTTTCTAGATTTTGTAGCACCTTCGTGCTACAATAACTGGAAATTAAATGGCCTGAAATGCGTGGAAAATATTGAATAAAGATTTGCAATATTAAGTGAATAATACTCTTACAATTAACTTGTTCTTCAGTTTTCATTTCATGCTGTTTGCAAAACTTCATCAGTAGTGTATCAAGTACCTTTGCCACGTAATTTTCCTGGAGTGGTCAGAACCATGCGTGCATCTATTTCTACTGGCTGATGGCGCGGATGTCAAGGAGAATAGCGTTCGTGCTCATCGTAGGAAGGCAAGGCTTTGGGCGTGTTCAATGCCATGGCTTGAATTCAATTTTAAGTCACAAGATTCAAGGATTTTTTAAACGAGAGCTTTAAACGAATTGCTCAATTGGTATATGTTACATAACTTGCATTAGAAATTGGCCAATATTTTATTTTAGTGAGCAAAAAGTCATAGTTTGAAGCATTCTGGACAAATTTGTGGTGTAATAACAAATATTTCAGATTTTTGATTGTAAGTTAAGGTGTTTGGTTTTGTTAATTTATGTAGATTAAACTCCTTGTTATTGGAGGGTGTCATGGCATTGAACACGTTGTGTTTTCCTCTACTTCTATCTTTTTGTTTGTTTGTTTTACATTATGGAGAACAAGAAATAACTTGCCTGCAGATCTAAGTCAAGACAGAGCAAAAAGAGAGATCGGCCCCTACCACTCTTCCCATGCTGAAGCTGGACCATGTTGGCTTCTCGATTTACCCCTCTTAGTAGATAGACATCATGGCATTGTCATATTTAATTTCTAAATTCAAAATGGTTGTTCTTTGTATTTAAAGTATCCTAGTACATATGAAGCAAACATAGATATACATGCTAGCAATTTTTCTCAAGAATTACTTCTGATTAGTGAAACAGCTAGGTTTAGTTTCTTTATATTTTCCCTTCCTTATGCATGGCATCGTAACTTACAAAGAATCTGTGCTGCTATATTACAAGAATTGCTCACCAGCAAATCAAGCAAGACAATGCAGATGTGATACAGGATTTCTGTTTTTTTCCAGTTGTTTAATGACAAAATAATACATACAACCAGTACTTAAAATTCGGATGTTTTGTTCTGTGCAAGTAAAATTAAAAATTTAAATACAAAATAAGCACGTTTTAAAAAACAAGATCATAGGTTAGTTTTACTCAATTAAGACGTATTAAAATAAGTAGCAGCTTAGTATCAAGACATTAGTCTGCACTTCTTTAGGAACTGTTATTTTCTTTAGATCAGTCAGAACTTCAGATTTCTCGTGTTTGGATTCACTGTTTGACCTGGACGTCTTCCCCCCGGCTGTGTATCACAGGAATAACCTCAGAGTACAAGCTCCTAGCCAATAAGCGCTGCCGCTGCATGAAGAATTACAGCATAAAACAAACATAGCTCCCAGGTGCTCGCTTTGGAGGGCACGTCGGTGTTCAGAACACTTGTAGTGGCTTCCTCTCTCCTTAAGGTAGCGGTTGTGCTTTGAGGCATTCTGGAGTAGTTTGTTGGCATTCCACTGGTGATACTCAGAGTCATAGGAGTGGTGGATGATCCTGTTGAATGAGTCAGGCTCGAGTTTACATCGGTTGAATCTTTAATGTAGATCGTGTGCGTGGCAGCCGCTTCGTAAGCGCTGACCTTCCTGGTTGTCAGCTCCTCAGGGTAGAGAAGCAGAGGTCGGTCTGTGCTCGTGAACAGTACTGTCTGGCTTAGCGACGCCAAGGTAGTCACTTCCTTAGCTTTAAATTGTTTATGCATTTTTGTCATTTGGGTTGGTTCAGCTGCCGCTGGAGAGGCAGCTGTGTCTGCTGCCTTCATTCCTTTAATCATCAAGCCGGCGTCTGGCGCAGCGGTGGAGGTCGGCGTGACGTTGGCCCAGAGCACGGACTGGTTAGCGCAGGGAGCCCCTCGGACCCTGGCGGAGGTGCCCTGCACCCATTTAAGCAAATAAGAGATATTTTGTTGGTCACTGCAGGACCATGGGTTGTTGTGTAGTGTTACTACTTGCAGCTGAAAGAGCTGGTCAAAAGCTTTGTCAGGAATGTATGTGAACTTGTTGTTGTGTAGGTAGAGACTTGTGAGGTGCTGTAATCTCACCAGCGTTCCTGGTAGTATCTGAGACAAGAAGTTATTGGATAGATCCACGGTCTCTATGTTGTAGGGCATGTTGGTTGGAACTGTCCAAAGTTTGTTGCTGCTGAGGTTGAGAAACTTGAGACTGCTCAGTGTGTTGTTGATCAAAACAGCTCTTTCCACCATATTCCTGGAAACATCCAGCACTTTAAGGTTCCACTGGTAAGCTGTGTCAAGTTTCTGAAGAACTTTAATGTTGTTATTTATGGCGTATAATTCCCATAAGGACTTGGGCAGATGAGCAGGAACGTTCTTGAGCCAATTATTTGAAATATCAAGGGTCCTCAAATTGCTGAATCTCGTCAGCTGATGATCGAGATCTACAAACTGGTTAAATGACAGATTTAAATACGTAATGTTGTCTTGAAGTCCGTGTGGCAATACAGTTAAGTTTCTGCCTGAGCAGTCCACGTTCCTGTTGTTTCCTGAGCATGCACAGTTAGAAGGACAGATACCCAGAACAGTGGGTATGAAAAACAGAAGGGCCAGCAGGCAGGTAGATGTTTTCAATATCTGGTGTTCCATTGCTGCCTAAAAATAAATATACCAAAATGACACCCTTTAAATCCATGTAATGAATTTTGTTTATTTGTAAGGGCTGTCTTTGCAGTGATTAGTTGCAGAAGAAATTAAGTAAAAATATCAATAAACCCCTTTGTGGCACGGTCCTTTTTATAATTGTTCAAGAGAGACTTTACAAAGCATCCCTTCAGAGGCTGTCATGTTGTCTGGCAGAACGAGACTTGTTTTTTCATCTCCCTTTCCCCCTCAAGCTCAAATGAGGGCTTTCTTCCGAAAATGCAAGTCTCTTCCAAACGTTATACAATGTCTGCTTCTTGTTTTTAGTGATTTCAAGCCTATATTATGTTTGGAATAATGTGTTCTTTTATACAGGATGAAAAAATGGCTGTCAACTGGATCTGCTTTACAAATCTCTGCAGTAATGTAGCAGAACCCCCCCATACATGCATGCTATTTGCTTAAGTAGAATTGCTTAAAATACACTTAAATTGTTAGGAATTTAGTTTGAAACCCAAATTCTATATTCTTAGTAACATGCACATTAGTACTTTTCCTTATTACCGTGTCTATTACGTTCTCAAAGCTGCTAACACATGTTTGAAAGCTGAATTAATGGTAGTAAGAGATCTCTGACACTGCAGCAAATTTCTGGTGCAAGCATCTCTCATCAACTAATAATTTCGCTCTTATTTCTGTCTCTAATTTTGTAGTAGGTTTTTGTGATTAAAAACAAAAAACACAAACTTACCGTAACGTCTTCTGCAATATCAGCACATTATTTCTGTGAAAGATTTAAGCTTAGAGGTCGTCTTGTTCTAGAGAGTAGCTACAGTTGCTGTCTGTGGATTGTGCTTGCCTCTTCAGCTGCATCGTATTGCTGCTAGCTGGGGCTCTGCAACCACCTGATCTGCACTACATTGGAGGACTGCAGAGCTGTCGCTGGTGCTGACTCAAATTTACTGTGAAGCATACATATTCAGTACAGAGTTGGGTCTTCTAATTTGAATCAGTTAACTTCTTTGTATTTTTGTAGTCGCGATACTGCATCAAAACATAGCATGTAAGGTTGTCTTAGCTTAGCCCGTTTAAATGTTCCCATTTTAAAAGTCGTGTCAGTTGTGTTCTTTTCTACCTTCATTTAATCTCTGTTCCAGTAACAAAGGTTAATGTTAATTTAGGCTTCCTATCTGGAGCTTACTTAAGCTACTCTGCCAGAATATCTTTTCCTAATTTAAAAATACTCAGTTTTCTGCTGCTCGGATCAGGTTGTCTCTATATTGTTGGGTATGAAGCAGCACAGACTGCAGGAATTCACTGCTTTCTACAGGAAATATTGACCTGCTTTTCTCCAAACAATATGGTAAGAGTATGCATCGTTTGTAATGCTGTTAATTTTAACTTGGCGCAATGCATAAAGCCTCAAAGTCTTTGAGTAACCGGAACGCTGTTCTTCAGGCATACGCACTCGTACATCTCATATAAACAATAAGAAAAAGAAATTGGAAATATCTTTTCCTACGCTCACTGTACATGCAGCAGCATTGAATTGCGTATGTGCAACGTAAGACTTAATTTTTAGTGGTAATTCTGAAAATATAAAGTTAATTGTAATAGGTACAAAGGAGTGGCCTGTGCAACATCCAAAAATATACTCCCTCCCCTGGCACACTCAAGGCTGCAAGTTCTTTGTCGTTTTGCAGAGATGTCATGGAAACCTAGCTTCAGTATCTAGCAGCTTCTTTCTACAAATCTAGGCATTAAATGCCAGTGAAATGTATATGTATTTGTAATTTACCTGTGAGAATTCCCTCCACCTTCTCATCAAATAGTTAAAATAAAAACGCGTGGTTCTAGACAGGACAGTGAACTTCCCTCATATGCAAGGCCCAGAAAGGAACCTCTCCAACAGCTGGCATCTGGAGCTAAAGGAACCTGGATCTAGACAGCCTTAAACCAGTTTTTAAAGCTTAATAACACCGAATCCATTCTGAAAATCCTGCTTGAGAGGAAGAGATCAGTAAACGTGTGCAACCAATTCTGATAGTCATTTGCCTGGGTGTTCTGTGAAGTGTTTCATCCACAAAAACCAAGTGTCTAGGTAAAACACCATCTTTTCATACTTGTTCTTCGTGTGTTTGGAGCCACATCACCTTTCTCACAACCGCTATACTACCAAAAAATATAGTACTGTATTACTGAAAAATAATCCAAAGTAATGGGACTTCTTATATCAGTAAGCATTTTGTCAGTCTGTGATCTGGAGATCTCCTTCCTGTCAATAAAGGACTGATGGCTGCTGGGGGATTTGCTTTAAGTACCTGTCATCCACTGTTCCCAAGTAGTTCCTCAGTCTGATGCAGAAAACAGAGCTTTGTACGAGGCGCAGCCGGTGTGTATGCATGCCAGAGCATTTAGATTGTTTTGAATTAGAAGCTTTGTATCTAAGCGAATAACTCTGTTAAGCTTTAAGCAACCAAAACATCTTTGAATTAGAAAGCTTTATTAAAATTAACTTGAATTCATTGCTTTCATTTATGTAGTCTAATAGAACAAACCTTTGTGAGAAGCTCTGAGTCCCTCTAAAGTTTTACTGTCTCTTGAATGCTCCATGTCCATCTGTGTGTTACATGTACGGACACACAAGGGTACACGCGCTGTTCTCTGCGGCCTCCAAGGTCAGGGCTCGCTGGCTGTCTGCGCTGTGCAGTCACCCACTGTCCGTGCAGCGGGCACCAGGCGTGCTGTGTTCTGACATGGTTTGTTTCAGGCAGAAAGGGGTTCTTCCCTTTTGTGAAAGCTGAAGTTGAGAAATGCCAGGGAGCTGCTGCTCGTGCTGCGGTCTCACTGTTCTTGCCTGTGTCAACTTCTCCATTATTCAGTTATTTGAAGAATGCTTCACTTAAGAAAAATGAGGAGCGTTTTGGAAAGTCATTTTGGCAATCTACTGAGGGTGTTCTGGCTGTGGCAGAGATTCGTGAATCTCTTCAGTAATTAGCTCGGGCGGTGGGGGATACGGTTCCTTCACTTCCAAGCGAAGCTCCTCTTGCTGGCCGGGATCCGAGGCGTGCTCCCCGGCAGGCTCAGTGAGCCACGCGGGGGGAGGCGGCAGCTCGAGGCTCTCGGCCGCCTGGGGGCACAGCTCCTGCTCCTGCTCCTGCTCCGGGCTCGCTGCGTCTGGGCCGGGAGCCGTTGCTGCAGCGGTGCTGGTGGTGGAGCAGCTGTGTGCTGCTGGGGGCTGCTGGCTGCTGTCGTTGCTGGCGGTGCCGTTAGGTGGTTTCTCGGGTGCAGGAGGATCGTGCTGTACGGATGCATTTTCTCTTGATTTCCAAGGCAGCATAAATAAAACCGATGAACGTTTGGTAGCCTGGGCAGAGTCCATAAAGACATCTGGTGTGTCTCCATCTGCAAACGGAGACTGACCTGCCCAATTTGAATCGACTTGCAGTGGCCTCTTGCAGCATTTCCACAGAAGAATGATACCAATAGCAATGACCATACTGACCAAAACAATGCCCGTTATCATTGCTGCTACCCAGCTCCCGTTGGTGGGCTCTATGTGTGGTTCAGGCAGCTGTGGCAGTGTTGTCCCAGCGGTCAGCGCTCCTGCAGGCTCCTGCATGCTGGGGCTGGTTGTTTGCAGCTGGTATGTGGTAGATCTGTCCTCTGTCAGACTCCTGGTGCTGGTATGCACACTGCTTTCACTTGTGGAAACATTTGAAGGTGTTTCAGTGGACAGCGATTTCCAAATTTCTCCACAGAAGAGAACCAGTATTACTGTCTTGCTGACCATTTTCCAGCAGTCTATTTAAATACGTCTTCTCCTATGTCAAGAACAAAGTAAAACGTATTAAGTTGAACCTGCAGTGATGCTGTACTGATATCAGACAATTTTATATTTACAGTACAAAAGAAACTAGGCTCGATTAAACTTGCATGTTTTTTGCCATTTGTCACTGAGTCACTGTCAGCTTTGTCACTGACTTTCCCATCAATATCATGGGGTTGGGGTTTTTTTTTTGTTCTCTCCCTTCTCTGAAAAAGGCGTTTGGAGAGAGAAGTCCAAAACGTGTTTCAAAATAACTTTGATCTCTCACAGAAATTATTATGCCTGCAAAATGAAATATGAAACACTCACAGCAGTATTGACAAACAAGAGTAAAGAAAATTGACCTACTTTGTACCTTAAAGACTGAGAGAGAAGCAGAGAGATAAGCCGAGACCTGGCTGAAAGGGTCAAGGTTTGTTTCCTGTTCTTCCCTCACTTCCGCAGTTAGGGTTAGAGTGTGATAATTTTGTAAAGTTTCCAAATATTGCAGCTATAATGGTACAGCACTCCCATGTTAAACTGTCTTTGTAAATAAATTCCTGCATGGGGGACAGTTTTTGTAAGAAAGGAGGTTGTGTTAATGTTAAGAGGTTGGGATGGAGCAGGCTTTTTTCCCTGTGCTGCTCAGAGTTCAGGTTTCGGAGTGTCTCCTATGAGACAAATCATTAAAATACAGCCACTAATCGTGACTTCCATCTGAAGTTACTTTGTGAGTGTCGAGCTGATTTCTGATAACACCAGTCATGTGAAGCTGCCTCTGGATCATCAGCACGTGTAACTACGTAAAAGCAAATTTCAAATGCAACAGTGGAGACACATACACGTAGTAGATTAATGCTTCTAGAGAACATTATCTGAACTGTAAGATTTAAAACAGATTAAAATGACGCCATTTTATTTTCTTCTGCTCAAAAATATATTCTGCTTCAAAGTATATTAAAATGGTGCATACATGTAGAGTTCATGATGGTTCATACTAGCAACGCCCTGGAAGACACAGACATTCCTTCTAGTTTCTAAGTACTACAGGAGCTTTGAATTAGCTTAGGAGGTGTTGTACACAGTGCAGTTCATTTAAAGATAAATAATGCAAATATTAAATCTTTACATCTTGAATTTGATTCTTACCTTTGTCTTCTGTCAGGCAAGCACTGTCTTATTTTTTGTTTGAAGCCTTAGGAGGACAGACTGTGCTAGGAGTCGAGCAGCTCTAAAATGGCTTGTCTCACGTTGAAGCAAGTTTCTGCAGCTAAAGAGGAAGTTTACCAACACTTGCTGCAGGAAGTGTCAAGAGTAGGAGGATTACTAAGAAGCTTAGATCAAGGTTTGCATGATTTAAAAGCAAACTTCTCAGCTCAATTGTCTTTATAAAATTTAAATATTTAGGTGGCCTTTGGGTGTGTGCCTGTTACGTAGAAATTCACGAACACTTGTTTTCCGGTCCTTGTTGAAAATAGTTGTGGTTACAAATCATTTGAATGACACAGAAGTAAGTTTGGATTGGATTTCCTTTTTACTGGTAAAAACTCAGTGGTGGTTCTGATGAGCTATCATTGTTATTAATGGAAATGCAACCGTAGGCTCGCTACAGTGAGTCATAAATGCTGTCTGATCACGAGGTGCTGGCTTGCACATCTTCCTTTAGGTGGCTGTGTCACAAGCAGACAGCTGTAGCTCTCACCCTTCCACTGCCTCCTCTTCCCCACTTCTCTTTTTTGTCTGGACAATGCTGGCACCTGTTGCCAGCATTGAAGGGGGTCTGCATGCTCTGGGCAGTTGTTTTCCTGCTGTCTCTCTTTCTCTATATCATAACCCAAACTACTTTTTTGTCTCCTTGAGCGTTTTGGCCAAGGAGGGCTGCCTGGCGAAAGAAACATGCACAAGTCTATCCTCACAGCATTTTGCAAGTGCATTCTTGTGCCTTCCACGGTGTCTATTCCGTGTCCTGTTCTGCAGCTTCTTTGCTTCCCGTTCTAGCTGCTGTGCTCTGCTGGCTTCGCTGGCTCTTCTCCAGTCTCTTGCCAGCTCCTGCTGCACGTGCAAGTCCTGATCCCATGCTGCTGTTATGACACACACTTTCTTGCATCCTTTACCTCATCCACGTTCCCTTCAGCCCTCACAGTTTCCACCTGATTTTGGCTGCAGATCCCACCCTCATTACTATTTCTTTTCCTTCTTTCCACTGATAGAATCATGATTCTCTGCTTTTTTTCCTGCTTTTTCATGATACTGCTGTTTTACCCCTTATGACTTGGAGAAAAAAACAGAACATAAACTTCATTTCAAAACTAATGTTTCTAGTTTATTGATGATTACAAAAAGGATTTCTTATATTTTAACACACAGTACAAACTTCACATATTTACACCTGAAGTCAAAACAAAAAGCATGATTGCTCTCAATCTGGTTCAGAAGCAATTAAGCTGATTTACGAAGTTTTGATGGAATAAACCTGAAAAGACATTTTAACAGAATAGTTCCTGATTCAGTAATGGCATCAAAGTTGTGACTGAAGTTGTGACTGAATTATGGTTTCCTTAAAATAGCAACTGGGATGTGCCCATGTAGCACTATGTAGTCTACATAAATATAGCATATTCTAACAATCCTTTCCTTTTTTTCTCCCTCCATGATCTTCGAAAATGGCAAACTTCTGTCCTGCTTTACCCTGTTTGGTTCCTACAACCATGATTTCTGGTTAAAGGAGTTCGAACGGCCTTGGTGCTATTTTTAAAAAATCCATTGAATGCAATCCTACTCCCTTCCAGATGTACAGGTTTTTACAGCATACCCACTACCTTAAAAATGAGAAACCTGAAGGTTTAGCTTTCCTGTGTTAAAATGTGTGTTGTTACTTGAAAGCTAAGTTTTTGTCTCATATAAATTCAGTATAAAACGTAAAAGCTGAAGGTCTTTTTAGCTGACTAAATCTCAATTACAAAATTGGTTAAAATGCTTTTGTGTGTCATTGTTTCTTTGTCTTCGTGTTTATTGTCTGTGTCTTTAGTGTGCCTCTCAGTAGATTCGTCTTGGGTTTTCATTCGGATTGCGGCGTCTCTCCCTGATAGCAGGTCCTGCATTACCAAGTCAGTTCCAGTTGTGTCCTTAGGTGTCCTCTGCCACGTTCCTGCTGCAGTTGGCCAGAAGCTGTTGGTAGCCAGAATATCACCGTTGCTCCTGGGCCGACGTTTTCCTTGTCGAGCTTTTCTGAGATAGGACAGTTTATTTGCTATTACAACAGTAGACAGAAACAAGAAGGTGCAGATGAGCACAAGTGCTGCTATTATAATGAAGCAAATCAGTATAAGAAACTTATTGTCTTCACATGTTTCTTTTGTCATGGTGATCTTGGGTTTGCTGGTATTCCTAGGTCCTCCAGTGCCAGGAACACTTGGTGCTGAGGAAGATGTGTAAGTGATTGGGCCCAGTGTTGATGATAAAGACTGAGGGGTGGCTGTCTGCATTTCAGAAGCAGTTGTTGGTTTGCCATTAAAATCAGTGCTTGGAGGAGATTTTGTACTGGCTTCTGTTACGTTCTGACTACAAGTTAGGTTTTGGCAGATTGGATTCCAGGTTTCATTGGTAACCCTGGGATAGTCAGTATGGTTTGCACTTATTTGCAAACACAGCGAAAGGATTATCCCAACGGGGAAAGCAGAACATGGTTTGCTATGTCTCTTTGTCTTCATCTTCCTCTTCTGTCACCTACAAAAACAAGAATTCTGGTGTTAGGTTAGCGGTGCTGGTTCTTAGAGGTTTGAATCAGACTTCTCAGGTATAGTAGCCAGCAGCTTTTCTGATCAAAAATGTGTTGTAACTTGGTCTCGTGCTTACCGTGTATAGGAGGGAGCACTCAGCTGCTTGGAATCCTGACTGAATTGGTGCTCTTGGACTTGAGCTCTTACAATGTTAAATTCCAGCATTTGGAGGTTTATGTGATGTATATGAAGATGAAAAAAGAACATGGAGCCAACAGAGGAAAGTGTTTTCTGCTGAGTGCTCAGTGATTTGTGGATGTAGATACAGACTCTGTGGTAGTTCCTCCTCTTTAAAGCTAACCATATTACATCTTCAGGTTCATCACTTCTGCTTTTAAATGAGGAAGGGAGGCACCCATGTAAAACCTACAAAGTACCGCTTTTGCTTTCCCGTGTTTCCCCAAATATGGGAGAAGTAACTGCACTTGTACAGATGGCCAAGTGGAGAGCTTTAATTGAAAATGTTCCTGTAAATGGCAGCAGTAACTTCTTTTAATCATTACTATTTCTTATCACAGCTGTCTGGAGAATTTAGTAAATACCTAGGAAAATCTTTGTTCTCTAATTTCTCTGATTTATTGTACAAAAGGCTGTTTATCGCAAACATACTTCAGATTGTGACATTTCCTTTAAAACCTCTGAAATTACACCGATGATATTAGCAGTAGTATTACGCTCTGCTCTACATTAGGGTAGTACTCAGATTTGTACCATAATCCTAATCTGTCCAATATCCCTGGAGTGAGACAAGTTCCTGTATCGTGTCCGTGCTGCTGCTTCTCAGGTTTGCATGTGTGAGACACCCTGAGGTCTGAAGGCTGGTTGTTGTGCTCGGTGTCTCTTTCCTATCTCTTACCAAAATGAAATGCTTCCTCTGAGTGCTGTGGATTACATCTTGTTCACATGCAAATGCTATCAAGGATGACTGACATTAACAGCGCTATTTGTGGAAATATGTTTCTTCTTGAAGCTGTTACTTTACAGGTAAAAGTAAAAACAAAGCACATCTTTATGCTTCTAAGTTTTGGTAGTTTTGAAGTATACCAGAAATATTTGCTTTTGCCATAGATGAAACCTATCTTATCTACCAGAGAACTTAATGTGTTCACACTCAGAAACCAGAGAGGTGAGCTTGCCTGTCTTTTCAGGATCCAGATGACTTCCTTCATACTGCTGGAGCCCCCCAGGGAAGGGAAGGGAGCGATAGGCCTGGGGTGTAAGCAGTGGGTGGCTGCTCGTGTGGCAGACGAGCGGGAAAATCTATTTGTATCTTTCTTTGCAGTTCACACATCACGTAGAACTGAACTCTGTTCCGAGATGAGTCCTTATTGTTAAGTTTGAATTAGAAACCATCTTAGTAATCAGCTACAGCTTGGGTACAGTATTTATCCTTCTGTGGTAACGGTTGCTTGGGGAATGCCTTGTTGCACTCTTCAGAAAGGAGGAAAAGCAGCAACAGCACAAGCTTTTTCAGTGGGGGGGGAAGGGAAACAAAAGATTTCACAAAGTTTTGGTATGATATTCAGAAATGAGATGCAGTTTCTGGTACAGATGCACTGCAGTCCGTACTGCCCAAGAACTGTAGGTCTACGACTGTTTATTTGGACCAGATGTGCTTTTCTTAAAAATAAAGAAACCATTGTTGTTAAGGGCTTCAGTTGCAATCATGCGAGCAGGAACTAATCATTAAATAGCTTTTCTTTTTTTTTTCTTTAGCTTAACCCCATTGTGCCCAGGTATTGATAGGGTCCTGTGTCAGTACACAGCAAGAGCTGCAGTAGGTAGGATCTGCAGAGCAATGTAGTGACTGCCACTGTTAGTTCTTTGGAGTCTGATTGTGAACAACCTGTAACATCACTAAAAGCAGTTCTTTATCAGATTCCTTAAGTCAGGCAGAGATTGTTTCTGAACTATTGTTTCTGGTTGAGTTGTACTTAAACAAAAAAAGCCCAACTTACTTTCATGTATAATTTCCTACAAAATCTAAGAAACCTTGAAGTGGAACTGAAAATAGAAGGAAAACGTGCACTTACCTTTCTGAGACGTAGTCAAAAGAAAGTTGGTATTTAGATATTTAGTCCTTCAACAGTAAGATTTCTTTGTGCGTATATTTGCTCTTAGGATACCAACGGCCATTAACATGAAGTGAGTAGACTTAGACAATGCTGGTATTTTTTTTGTAAGCAAATCTGTAACTGAAATTACATGTCCTGTATTCTAAGTGGAGAACTAAAACCACGGTGATGACACACTTCCTTCTTTTTTTTTCTTCTTTTTTTTTTCTAAACAGCTATGCCATGACATGTTACAGGGGGAAAAACACCAACTTGCCCAAATTAGCTTTCTGAATAACAGGAAGTAACACAGGAAGAAAAGTCTCTTGGGCAGACAAATTCTTTACATTGGTGAAGTGCATCTCCTCAGTTATCCTGTGCTCAGGTGGCTTACCTCAGATGTTACCAAGAGCAGTGTCCCACTGTGATCAGAACGACTTATATGCTTGCAGTGCTTAGTAGCATTTTCCATAGCCTGCTGTCTTGCATTGAAAGAGTTGAGTTGATGCTAGCTTGAAACAGGCATGACTCTTAAAAAGTTCAAAAACTACTGCTAAGTTTACTTTTTAATTCTTTCTAGTAGAATTTAATCTGCTATACCAACTCTGAAAACTTGGTTCAGACAGATGCTCTGCCCAATCTCATAAAATTCAGCAAATCATTACATGAGAACAAAGGGTTCTTAATATTTTTGTAGTACCTGAATGCTTTTCGGGTAAGAGTTACTTCGCAGATCAGTCTTCTGTACTACTCAGAGGACCAGCAGTTCCTAGAAATGTTCCACCAAGCATTAGAGTACAATATAGCGCTTGCTGCAGTATTTGGCAGATAAAATGAGCTGAAAAAAATGGTATACAGATGTTTAATTAGTCTTAATCAAGGCTATTTGAATAACTTATTTCTGCTTTTAAAAGTAGGTGTAATTTGAATTAATAGAAACGTAAAAAAAAGAGTTTGGGGTGATATTTTGCATCTTTTTTCAAAGAAACCCTTAACTTGCATCAGCTTTGATCTAATCCGTGCACTCTTCCTCACCAGTGTGGATTTTGTTTTTGCTTTTGTTTGCAGTGCTGGATGAGCCTCCTGGCTGTCCAGAGACTTCATGGCTGTGGTAGGTTGTGTGGCACTTCAAAATGAAGTTAAATCCAAACCAAGCTTTAGCATGCTGGGCGCTAACCTTGGTTGGAATGTGAGCCACGACAGAAATGAGGCTATGGATGCCAGCCCAATCCCATTGCTGTGAATTTGACTTTTTGGGAACTATGTAAATATCAATCTGTTTTAGTGTAGCAGTGTGTGTGACACGCCACTAAAGTGTTTTATTATGGATCTAAAAGGCAAACCCAACAGTGTCTGTCATGTTTTCTTACAGTTTCAAGACTGGTCAGATCAATGGAGATTTACTGATATACCACGTCCTGCTAACACTGAAGCCATACTACGCAAAGCCATATGAAATTGTAGTGGACCTCACACATGCTGGCCCTAGTAATCGCTTTAAAACAGACTTTCTTTCTAAATGGTTTGTAGTTTTTCCAGGCTTCGCTTATGAAAATGTCTCAGCAGTTTTTATTTATAACTGTAATTCTTGGGTCAGAGAATACACCAAATACCACGAAAGACTCTTGACAGGTTTGAAGGGAAGCAAAAGGCTTATTTTCATAGACTCTCCAGGAAAACTGGCGGAGCACATTGAACATGACCAGCAGAAACTTCCAGCAGCCACCTTGGCTTTGGAAGAGGACTTGAAAGTATTTCACAATGCCCTCAAATTGGCTCACAAAGACACCAAAGTGTCTATTAAAGTAAGTACTTTTCATGCTTTATTAGTGAATTGTTATATTTTGATAAGATTTTGACTGCATTTCTGCAGTCTTAATTTTCTTCTTTGTGTCTTCTGGAGAAAAGACTACACACAGTATTACAACATTTCATGCAATTTCATACATTTATCTTGGTCAGATAGAAATGTCAGACTTCTCTCTTTGTATCGTTAACAGCAGGTGCTCAACCATTTTTTGATTCTCTTTCTAAGGTTGGATCAACAGCTGTGCAGGTGACGTCAGCTGAAAGAACAAGAGTCCTGGGACAGACAGTGTTTTTAAATGATATATACTACGCCTCTGAAATTGAGGAAATATGTCTTGTTGATGAGAATCAGTTTACCTTGACCATTGCCAACCAGGGAACACCACTCACCTTCATGCATCAGGAGTGTGAAGCCATTGTGAGGTCCATTATTCACATACGGACACGGTGGGAGCTGTCACAGCCAGACTCCATCCCACAGCACACTAAAATTCGCCCTAAGGATGTCCCTGGAACACTACTGAACATAGCGTTGCTCAACTTGGGAAGCTCAGACCCCAGTTTGCGGTACTGATCTTTTAAATTAATTTCCCTTTATAAGGCAAATTATGCTTTGCAATATATATTTATTGGGTGCCTTTGGTTTTCTTGGCGTTGAACTTCCTGCTTAATAACTGTGCCTCGCAGAGCAAGCTCTTGGGTCTCGTCAGAGAGGGCTGCCTCCAAAATGGGTCCTTGCTCACTGGGAGCCTGTGTGGCTCTTGGCAACCTGTGTCTCATCCACTCAGGTGCCTTTGGAAATACCTAGCACTTCCTGGAACTGGATGCTCTTCTGAGAAGTCCAGTAACAAAGTTCTTCAAGCATACTCTTTAACCTTATCAGAAACCGTTTAAAACAAAGGAGTAATTTAATTCATTCGTCCAAGGCAAATGTTGTCTCTGAATCTTAACTGATGCAGAAAAGCAGCTCAGGGTTTAAATGTAGTACATTATGTAACAATATTGATTTGGTTTTGGAAATGTGACTGCCATTAATGTGTGTATTTTAAAACAGACAAGAAGACTATTACAAATCGCATTGCTTGCTTTGTTACAGGTCTGCTGCCTATAATCTTCTGTGTGCCTTAACCTGTACCTTTAATTTAAAGATTGAGGGCCAGTTACTGGAAACTTCAGGTCTATGTATTCCTGCCAACAACACGCTCTTTATTGTGTCTATTAGTAAGACTCTTGCAGCTAATGAGCCACACCTTACCTTAGAATTCTTGGAAGAGTGTATTTCGGGATTTAGCAAATCTAGTAAGTAACACTGGTGTTCCTCAATGCTAACCATGAAAATGAAATGATTTAAGCTGGTAGCTGTCAAGTTTAACAGACTTCCTCATGTGACTGAATCATAGTAACTTTAAATTACAAATGCTTCCTAGAACTGATTTGGATGTTTTCAAGATAACCCGTTTATACTTGCTTATTAATAATCAAGTTTAATCAGATAATTCTGTGTTTCTGTGAAGCTGTGTAATTCTCAGAAGCCAGTGTCGTGACCAGGAGGGGCATCTATTGGAGCAGAAACTCCAACAGTACTTTGAATTACACATTGAATGTACCCTTGTCTTCCTGCATGAAAAGAAATGAAGCAGATATTTAAAAAAAATAAAGCAGCCCAAGCCCTGTCTTTCTAACTTTCACCGGCCATCTCATTTATCTAGACAATTATTCAGTGTGATCACAATGCAAATTATTTGTTTTGTACCCTTGACTGTTTTGTGCAGTGAGTACTCTGGTGCACAGATCTCTATCACACTGTTATTAATTCACCAGAATTAAGAATATTGCAGAACGAAAAAAAACCCATCAAAATATGAGCTCGCTGAGGTTTTGAGTTCTAGCAGACACCTTGAGAAAAGAGTTAGTGTCCCCTCTTTCAAATTTAACCCTTTCAGATTGATGATGTCTCTCCTATCTGGTTCTGCTTCTCTACTTCTGTTATCTCTGTTTTCCAGACATAAAACAGCTCTGATTTTACTGTTGGAAGCTGTTCAGAATACATTCTCAAGATTGAAAAGAAATTATCTTTACTCTCACTTAATACTAAATGTGCGCATCTTTGTCACACTTCTTAAGATACTAAAATGTCAAAATCTCCTTGACAGATTGTTACAGGTGTTTATTGGATGTTATTATTAATAGTGTGCTCTTTAGAAAAGCTATGCTATGGGGTGTCATTTGCTCAGATCTGATAGTAATTATTTTAGGAGGAAACTGGACGGAATAGTGCTTGCAAATAGTTGTTTACCTGTTCATAGAGATCTACAGTGGTATTTTGTTACAAAGTGAATTTTTATTTCAGGTATTGAACTGAAACATCTTTGTCTGGAGTATATGACTCCCTGGCTGTCCAATCTGGTCCGATTCTGCAAACACAACGACGATGCGAAGCGCCAGCGAGTCACTGCTATTCTTGATAAGCTTATAACAATGACAATAAATGAAAAACAGATGTACCCTTCCATTCAGGCTAAAATATGGGGAAGTCTCGGACAGGTACAAATTCTGCGTGATTTCTTGTAATTTGTTTATAAGCAGATTATAGTGTTTTCAATCACTCACATGAGGATAAAATTTTTGACAGATAGGACCTTGCTTGTTTCCCAGAAGCATGTTTTGTTTTTTTCCACCTCAAATCCAGTTTCTTTTCAATAAGTGCAGCATTTTATGAATAGCTGTACTTCAAAGTGGAGAACAAAATAAAAATGATACAAACCGTATCATAGTTCTTGTGCAGTTGTGAAGCACTTTGATCTGATACTATTCGTTTTACATTTCTAGTATGTACATAGGCTTTTTCCAAAAAGATGACCAGTCACTAGGACTATTTCTTCCATTTATGGTACTTGTGCATCTTCAACTAAAAAATATGATGATTACTTATTCAGAAGGTTATTTACTGTAGAAAAATGATACTAACCAAGTGATGACAAAGACTTTTTCTTTCTCTACCAGATTACAGATCTCCTTGATGTAGTGCTGGACAGTTTCATCAAAACTAGTGCCACAGGGGGCTTAGGATCCATAAAAGCTGAGGTTATGGCAGACACGGCGGTAGCACTTGCTTCTGGAAATGTAAAATTGGTTTCAAGCAAAGTGAGTTCCCTCCTTGCCTCTTACGTAGTAATTTCACCTTTAGATAACAACATAGCACTGAGGTGCTTTCTGATGACTCAGTACAAGCAATAATGGGAAAAAAAATAGAATAATTCCAGTGTTAATTTGTAATTGCTTTTACTGAAATTTTGAGCTCTGCTCTTTGTTTGGCAAAAACAAAATGGTTGCTCTCTTTTCAGGTGATTGGAAGGATGTGCAAGATAATTGATAAGACTTGTCTGTCTCCAACCCCTACCCTGGAGCAGCACCTGATGTGGGATGATATTGCCATCCTAGCACGCTACATGCTGATGCTCTCCTTCAACAATTCTCTGGATGTGGCTGCACATCTCCCCTACCTCTTTCATGTGGTTACTTTGTTGGTGGCCACTGGACCACTTTCGCTCAGAGCTTCCACTCATGGTCTTGTCATCAACATCATTCATTCTCTGTGCACCTGCTCACAGCTTCATTTTAGCGGTAAGTTTCTTAACAGATTTTCCATTGATTGCTTTTCAGTTTCAGAAATACCAGAGTTATCTTTCTCTCTTCCAACAAATTTGAGAGCTTGAAGATATTGTGTTGCCGTTCAGATTGTGTACAAACCAGAATAAGGGTATGAGCCAGAATGAGTTAAAATATGACTGGTTTCAAGCAGGTGTGCAGTATAAATTCTATAACAGGTCTTTGAAAAAGGGAAGAAAGTAAGTACCAGTAAGTTCCTGTAATGCAGGTTAAGGAGAAAATGCATCTGTGCTAAAACTGGCTGATGTGTATCTTTTGAATAGTTGCATAATGTGGTAACAAATATCAGTTACATAAGGCAACTTTGAAACTGCATGGTTAAAGCAGAAGTGTTGCATACAGAGGTATTTTAGCAGTCCTAAAACAATTGAAATATCAAAGATATAGCAGTCACAAAAGGACAGTATAAAACCAGGCTGGATTTTGTGAACAAAAAAAAAAGTTTATATACTCTTGGTCTTTTAAGTATCTCAAAGCTCCTTTTATATCTAAGAATATTGACAGTGTGTGTGAATAGACATTTGCATTTGCATTTAAAGAAAAGCCTTGCTGTGATGCACAAAGAAAGGCAAGCCTTCCTGTTTAAAGAGATGAATTTGAAGTACATGGCAATGGAACAAAGTTCAGAATTGTAAAAATATGCAGTGCCAGCACCAGGGCCTTCATTTTCTTCTGATTTAAGTGACTTGATTGCAATGGGAGCCAAAACCAGAATTTAACTGCAGTTTGAACTTTGGGTAATGTTGGCCTTTCAAACCAGGAGCTCTCTGAGCTTCCGTTTTCCTAACAAATATGAGAAAAAGCCTCAGAGAATCACATCTTTAGACGAGTTTCTTTTTATCTGTTTCTAGGTTGCATTTCTCTCGTGACTGCTTTCAATGGTCTGTGCAACAGACCACAGTTGTTCTGGCATGCTCTGAGACAAGTAGCAAGGAAAACAGTATTGAAACGTCGATAGGTTTATTATCTGCTTGTATATTCGTGGGAGAGTGAGCTTAAGTGTGTTTAAAATATGAATTGTATGTCAGTGTTTTAAGTCTAATGTGTAAAAATTTATTCAACAGAGGAGACCAAGCAAGTTTTAAGACTGAGCTTGACTGAATTTTCTCTGCCCAAATTTTATTTGCTGTTTGGAATCAGCAAAGTGAAATCAGCTGCAGTCATAGCATTCCGTTCCAGCTATCGAGACAGGTCATTTTCACCTGGCTCCTACGAGAGGGAGACTTTTGCACTGACCTCCTTGGAAACTGTTACTGAAGCTTTGTTGGAGATCATGGAGGTATGTGTTTCAAAACAAAATTACACATAAAGGAAAATGGTGCTGCTTATTCTACAACAACCAGTGTAGCAAGCTGTACCTCCAGTGATAAGGAACACTTCTGACAACTAAAATAACTGAACATTCTGAATTAAAATAATACATTTTCTTCATGTTATGTATATTCAAACAATGTAATTCTTTTTAGGCTTGTATGAGAGATATTCCAACATGCAAGTGGCTGGACCAGTGGACCGAACTAGCTCAAAAGTATGTTATAGATCTCAAAACATAACCGTAGCTGCTTGTGTAGTACACTTAGAATTTTCAATTTTCCATTGTACAGCTTGTCTATTGTGTATTCATTTAATGTGGTGTATTCTGTTTCTTCACAGATTTGCATTCCAGTATAATCCATCCCTGCAGCCAAGAGCACTTGTTGTCTTTGGCTGTATAAGTAAGCGTGTCTCTCATGGACAAATAAAACAAATAATCCGAATTCTTAGCAAGGTATATGGGTCTGTATTTGTCTTCCTCTCTGACTTAAAAAATAACTAAAATTTTTTTATGTTCCTATTGAATAGAAAGCTGAGCATAATTTCACAGTAAATACATTCCTCAAGTATATTCTTCTACATAGCATCCTGATTGGAAATTGTCTTTGTAGGCCTGGCTTTCTATTTTAAATTAGTTTAGTAACTGTAAGTTTAATTAATGCAGCTGTCTCTAGAGCAACATTGGTTTTCAATATTGAGTTTAAAATTTGAGACACTGAATTTAGATCCAGAAAAGTCAGTATTTAAATAAAATTTCTTTAAATAAAGAAATTTTCTGGTAAGACATCTAGCTGCACGTGTGTTCCTTTTTTTAAGGAAGTTAACAATGTGTAACAACTAAATACAAGAAAAAGCAGAATGTTTATGTAAGAACAAACTACCTAGCTTGGTGATAATGTCCATATTTTCTAAAGAAGGTTATGTTCTATTGCAGTTGAACAGTGGTAAATTTCTTTAAGTATTTTATTACCATTATGTGGGCATAAAATTTAGCTGTGCAGTGTCCAAACTGTAGAAGAGCTATTCTGTAGCTCTTGCACCCTTAATTTTTTAATACACATCACACAGCTGTTTACAGCAATAAATAAGTTGCTTATGTAAATCTTCATTTCTAAAACTCCTTGCAAATTGGTTTAAAGGGAACTCAGGCTTTGTAAACTAATTGAGTACCATATTATAGTTTAGAGCTTTGATCTTTTCACAAAGCAAAATGTAATTATGGATTCCATTTTCTTCTTATTATTCTTTTTTTCTACAAAAAGGGACTTGAGAGCTGTTTAAAAGGCCCTGATAATTACAATAGCCAAGTTCTCATAGAAGCTACGGTTATAGCACTCACCAAACTGCAGCCTCTTCTTAACAAGGTAAACAACTGGATTTCTGGAGTAAACAATGTATTTTGTAAGTGAAAGATATAATTACAAGTATAAACTCAAAAATGTAAGTAAGTGTTGTGGTATCTGATATTCACACATCACTGCCATGACTCATGCTTGAAAGTACTACATATGGGAAGTATGTCACAGATGTTTGTACATGCAAAAGCTTTAAAAAGGCTTCAGAATGTACTGTTCTGCTTCATCAAACTGGGCCATAGCAATACATGCAAAGGCTGCACCACAGTTTGTATTAATTCTCTCCAAAAGATTTTCCATCTTGGCTTTCAAATTTGCCATTGCTCATACATATCTTTCTGATCATGCCTTGTAATAAATTTTAATTGTGTCTTATGTGGTATTAATGTAGCCATTTTATGTTACTTTGATGAATTGAACAGCATATCAATAGGTACACCATGAATGAATCACTTCAGAATTTACCTGTGGAGTGACGTTGTCATGCACACCCAAAAGAACACACTTCTAGGGCAAAGTTCTAGAAGGGGATTTCTAGAGAGTGTGGATGCATCTGCAATTCCTCCTTTGTTAATACATAAAAAATGCTAAAAAAAAAATAAAAATAAAAATTAAACTTGTTTTTCCTGCCAGGTGTATTTGAATGGCTGTTTTAATGTGCATATTTGACTTTCATTCACATAGCCAAGGACTTTAAAAAGGTTTTTAATGTTTACTTCAGTTTGTTTCACTCTTCACTTGGTAGCTTTGCGCTGTCTTACGTTAAAGTAGAATTGTGGCCTTTTCATTTCCCTTCTCCTTCTAGGACTCCCCTATGCACAAGGCCCTCTTCTGGGTAGCCATGGCAGTGCTGCAGTTAGATGAAGTCAACCTGTACTCAGCAGGTACAGCGCTGCTTGAACAGAATCTGCATACCTTGGATAGCCTTCGAGTGTTCAATGATAAGGTAAGCAAGCCCCCTGTGAGTAATCAGCTGTAATTAACCCTTACTTCGTGTAAGCTGTTAGATCTATTACAAAGAAAAGATATATATATTGCTTGTCCTAGTGAACAATAATTAAGCAATTAAAACTGAAATTTGCATTGCAAGCCGTTCACTTGTGTAATATCAGCAGGTACACTGTGATGTAGAGATGATGGCCTAACTGTCTCAAACTGGAACAGAAATAGATAGGTATATTCAAGTCAGGAGTACAATCAGTGGGTTCCTGTACATTCTTGAATTACTGTGTTTTGTCACGATATTAATTGAGTTATGGTGAGTAACCTTCAATCAAATAAGCTGTTCTGAAGAAATTCATAATGAGGGTGCTGAGGCCCTGGCACAGGGTGCCCAGAGCAGCTTGGGTGCCCCATACCCAGAGATGCTCAAGGCCAGGCTGGCTGGGGTCCTGGGCAGCCTGAGCTGGTGGGAGGTATCCCTGCCCATGGCAGGAGATGAGCTCTGAGGTCCCAACCAAAAACACTCTTCGATTGTATGAAATATTTTTGTGTCTTATTTTCTCTGAGTCAGAGCCCAGAGGAGGTGTTCATGGAAATTAGAAGACCACTTGAATGGCACTGCAAACAGATGGATCATTTTGTTGGGCTAAATTTCAACTCCAACTTCAACTTTGCACTAGTGGGACATCTCCTGAAAGGTAAGAGTACATGTTGCTGCGTGTTTTACATAACTACTCTTAATTCAGAAATAAG
Organism: Numida meleagris; assembly: GCF_002078875.1. NCBI lineage: Eukaryota > Metazoa > Chordata > Aves > Galliformes > Numididae > Numida > Numida meleagris. Next base: position 9,224,549 of record NC_034426.1, on the reverse strand, counting down.
TAAAAGTCCAAGAATAAAGGGGAAAAAAGTGTGTGGTGGATTTTAAGTAACTCAGGTCACAGGACAGATACCAAATTAAATGTTCTTTGACTAAAATATTTTGTCAGGTGTGCTTTACGCTTGTCCTGTGTGAAAATGAATGTGTGGTTTCGTCTGCTACAGCGCGTTACTTCTTTCTCCCAGAATACTTTATTTCTCTGTGCTCGCCTGCAGTCCTGCTCACTGAAGATCGATTTGTGAGATAATAGATGCAATATATGCACAGACATTTGTAATTATGTGATTTTGGACAAAGGGACTGAATTAATAGTCCTGAATGTGCAATTTCTGTTAGCATTGTATTTCTTTACCCTGCATGTGTAATGTCCTGAGAACATGCTGAAAAATATATAAAAATGCTTTTAAAAATGTTTATGCTTCATAAATATGTATTCAAAAATTAAATACAAGATTTGGTGTTTAAACCTCATTTTGTAGGGTACAGGCATCCTTCTCCTACCACTGTAGCAAGAACAGTAAGGATTCTACATACACTACTAGCTCTGGTTAACAAACACAGGAACTGTGACAAGTTTGAGGTGAACACCCAGAGCGTGGCTTACCTAGCAGGTAAAATTAAACAAACATACATTCTTCTGAACTTGTCCTAACTGAAAAGGAATGGGTTATTGTGGGAATATCTTCTGGTGTTAGGTTAATTACACCGCTATCAATATAAAGAAAACTTGTAACTGGAGGTGGACAAGAGTCTGGGTTTGGCCGGTGTGCGTCACTGTCACGGTGTGGTCTGAAGGCTTGCCAGCACAGGACCTGCTGTGCAGCCTCCAGAATGCTTCAGGGAGACTGAAGGAGTTTTGGTTTAAATTCTGAAGCACGTTCCTTACAAAATTCACGTTTCTAGTGGTCTAGAAACAGAAATCATGGCCGTATGAGGGCAGATGTTTAAATCATGGAATTCTACCTCACTGGAGAATACAATTATTTTTTAAATGACCTACTTTTAATCTGTACATTTCAGTAAGGTTTAATTACATCTCTGTGGTCTTTTTTGTCCTAAGTAAAAAAACTAAATAGATGCTTACATTCTTCAATGTATTCCTGCCATAGAAAATTTGCACTAACTTTCTTTGATTTTTTTTTTAGCTTTGCTGACAGTGTCTGAGGAAGTTCGAAGTCGCTGCAGCCTAAAGCATAGGAAGTCTCTCTTGTTGACAGATGTCGCAATGGAAAATGTTCCTATGGATACATATCCCATACATCACAGTGACACTAGCTATAGGTTGGTTGTCTAACTTTTCAATAATAAAAGTTACCCAAACTTCTATGTCATTTCCTTTAGTAAATTATCTAAAGGTAAGCTGTGGTATACAGAAAACCAAACCCCATGTTCATTAAAGCTAAGTTAATATTCAGCTGCACGTTAGTGGTTCCTGACCAATGTGCTACTGTGATCAAGAATCACAGGGAAATTCGTGTATTGAATCCCTAGAGATATAATTTTGAGATCTCTGAAGCAATTTCAGACTGACTTAACTGCTTTGGGGATTCTTAATCTTTTTGATAACCCTTTTCTATGAGACCTAATTTCACCTCACTCTTCATTTGCATTTTAAAATAAAATTGTTTGTCTTTTTAAGAAATAAGGACGTGCGAAGTAATTGCTTGATTCCTGTCATTGGAAAACCTTGACATCTTATTGACTGTCTAGATGCAGCCACAGAAGTAAGCTGGGAAGTCAACCCAGAAGTGCCATGCAGAGTCAGTTTTTCTTTGTACAGAGCACTTCACTCAGTATCTCTCCTTTTGGTATTCAGCATTAAGCAGCAGATGTTGAATGCCTTACATCTTGCCTTATAGGCTGATTTGCTTATGTTCTTGTTACTTTATTTTTAGCTCTTCAGAATTAGGTTCATACCAGATTGTTAGTTTTGACTTGCTCAGACATTTTTGCTAGCAGAATAATTACTTTTTATTAATACATATTCCTGGGAGATTAACCTGCTAGAAAATACGGTTTTAATAAAGGATACTTTGGCTAGCTGAAAATTAATGTCTAAATATGCAACAGTTTTAAAGATTTTCTTAATTTCTCTGTACTTTCAGGACACTAAAGGAAAATCAACCGTGGTCATCACCAAAGGGGTCAGACAGACATCTGGCTGCCAGTTACCCAACAGTGGGACAGATAAGCCCTCGAACACGAAAGTCCATGAGTTTGGATATGGGGCAGCCTTCGCAAGCGAACACTAAAAAGCTTCTAGGTTATTAAGATACCTAATTTACTAATTTGTCTGCAGAATACTCCATGAAATATTACTGGAGAAAAATTATACTTGTATTTGTTCTGACTTCAAGTACTTTGACATGATTCAGAAAAATGCATGCAATTTCTACAAAATGCAAATAGAGGACACTACAGCTGACGAGGAATAATTCAGTTTGCTTTGATGAGGAAGAGGGGAAACGTTACTCAGAATGTGCATGCTGAAGTGATTTTTAAAAAAAAAAAAAAAGATATTTCAGATACCAAACGTTCATAGTACCAGTTTTGAGGGAAACAGACTCTTTAGCAGGATCAGTTGTGTCAGACCAAGGGGAAATGGTTTCAAACTAAAAGAGGGGAGATTTAGTTTGGATATAAGGAGGAAGTTCTTTACAGTAAGGGTGGTGAGGCACTGAGCCAGGCTCTGAGCACCTGATGGAGCTGTAGATGTTCCTGTTCATTGCAGGGGAGTGGGACTAGATGACCTGTAAAGGTCCCTTCCAACTCAAAAGTTTGTGTGATTCTATGAAACAAGAGTTCTCCACATAACTTACGGTTACTGTTCTACAATGTAGTGTACATGGAAGAAGAAAGGCATTTCTTTCATTACAATCCCGTTACCGCTTCCTTTTCAGTAATCACATTTTGGCATGTTTATTCAGTGTGATGTGTTGACCAGGAAACCATAGCATGCCCACGGCTTACATACTTGAATAAACTGCACGCTATTCTCATACGCATTGTGAAGCATTTTGGAAACTGTGATGGAGAGCGGCATGGTGTAACCATAATTTCTCTACCATCCTTGAAAATGGTGAAAATGTCCCCAGATTCCTTGATATGTTGCGGATAGGATAGCAGCTTGGCCAGACAATCAGAAATACTTAAAAGTGTGGATTTAGGTTTAATGTTTTTAATTTCCTGATAAATTGTTTTTAGGTACAAGGAAAAGTTTTGACCATTTGATATCGGACACAAAGGCTCCTAAAAGGCAAGACATGGAATCTGGAATCACAACGCCTCCCAAAATGAGGAGAGTAGCCGAAAATGATTATGAAATGGGTGAGAAACAGGACTAACATTTTCAGAATAACACTGATTATAAATGCTTTGTATTTATATACAAAGGCTTATTTCCAAATTCAATGTTTATTTGCTTAGGTTACTACAAGGTAAGGGAGAAATATCTTCATGGCTTCTGGAGAGTGTAGTCTTCCAAATCACTGACAATTGAGGTTTGAATTAGAGTTGCTCAGTTTGCAGATGCAGAATAAGGGGCAGCTATAGAGTACCGTATACAGGAGTGAAATAAGTAAAATTTGGCTTTTTATGGCTTATTAAGCCCTACCTGCGGATTTTGCAGGTGGAATCTGACCTGATGCCTAGAATGCCTCTCTTCATCTTCTCCCACATCTGCTTCCTGTGACCCCATCCCCAATTGCAATGCAAGACCAGGGTTCTTCTGTTGTATCTGACGTCAGTCTGCTGCCTGACCCTGAAAACGTTACGTACCACCCCTGGGCCTGTATTTCACTGAATAGGAAATTGGGGTTATTGTTTGCCATTTGATAATACATCCCATGTGACAGTCTAGCGCTGCTAGTATTACAGCATAATTGTTGCCTTTATACTTTATGAAAAGTTTGGTGAACTCTGAAGTTTGCACATAATTGAATTAGTTATGCATGATCTAATTCTGTTTTGGTTTAGGTTAATTCTGCTTTCGATTAGTTGGTCTTCTTTGTTTCACAGAAACCCAGAGAATATCACCACAGCAGCACCCACATCTCCGAAAAGTTTCTGTTTCTGAGTCAAATGTCCTCCTAGATGAAGAAGTTCTGACTGATCCAAAAATTCAAGCACTGCTGCTTACAGTTCTTGTAAGCCTTCTTTCTGTGTATTATTGTGTTATTTTCTGACAATCTTTCATTGTCCAAAGAAGTGTTCCTTGTGGTGTTTCGGAATTCACATGGATCAAAATTAGAATGTGATGTGCCTCTCTATTCTTTCGTTGCTTTTCTTCAGAATTCCTAGGAATCACTTTTATAACTCCATTTAAAAAGAAAAAAGAGAGGAAATTCGCAATTTCCATGATTCTGTATTGCAGAATTGATTCCTTTTCCTGACAGAATTATACTACAAACTGATTTTATATAACAAGAAGCTATTTTATGTATTACATATTTTAAAAGTTAAGAAGAGAAAATTGTTGGAATACCAGCATAATTTAATTTAAACCTTGGCTAAATAGTAACATAGCAACCGGCGCGTTCGTGCTTTCATCAGATGCACCAGTGCACTTTGCATTCCTGTTATAATGCAGGAAGACTCAGTTGCACGGTTTTGTCAGAGTCTGATTTGCTAATTTTTGGCCAAAAAGAGAAGCTATTATCAACTGTTCTTATTGTTTCCCATGACATAAAGCAACTTAATTCCACATCTCCGTAAATTAATCTTTTGTAATGACGCTTCTTCTGGAATCCAGAAATCTTAAGAACCTTAAACTACAATAACATTCAAAAAAGCCTGTAACTACTCAAGCTCCCTTAGAAGCGTGCTAATTTAGTCCTTTATGTTCTCACAGGCAACGTTAGTGAAGTACACTACTGATGAGTTTGACCAGCGGATTCTGTACGAGTATTTAGCAGAAGCCAGTGTCGTCTTCCCAAAGGTCTTTCCTGTTGTGTAAGTATCTAAAGCTGTTTGTGATGACTCTGTACTTGGCCTTCCTTTAAAATGTCTCTGGACCAGGGCAAGCACGTGTGAGGTGCTTACTCATTTGTACGTTACGAGCTGCAGTCTGCCCTTTGCTTAAGACAAATGTCCATCACAATTTGAGAACATTGCATTCACTTAACATAGGGGAAAAAGGAATGTTCGTACTGAAATGGGCATCCTGACATAGCACTGCTGCAGATGGCCCTCCGGCACACGTCTGGTCTCTGGGTAGGTTGGCAGAGCAGCCAGGGAGCCCTTCTGTGCAGCCATCCATTTCTCCCAAAAGCTTTCAGCGTCACTGCTGCCATTACAGTAGTCTGGTGACTTAGTGTGGTGACCTAGTGTGGCACTGATTTGGCTTTGTAGAGAAGCAAATTACTTTTTAATGTGGTCATATAGTTTTCTATAGAAGTCCACATATACTCCTTTAGATGTTATTATTGTACCAGTTAGACTCGATTTTTTAATCAGTAACCCAAGTGCATATCGAAACTGATTTAAAGTGTACTTTGAGATACTGTTTCAGTGTATTTTTTTAGACATGGGTTGGAAGCGGTATGCTGTTTGTTGAAGTTGTTGTGAACTGCATATTTATTTTGCAGAAAAAAATAATTCACTGTTCTTTTCTTTAGGCATAATTTATTGGATTCCAAGATCAATACCCTTTTGTCACTGTGTCAAGATCCAAATTTGTTGAATCCAATTCATGGGATTGTTCAGAGCGTTGTCTACCATGAAGAGTCTCCACCCCAATACCAAACTTCTTATCTACAAAGTAATTTTTTTTTAATTGCTGAATTCAAAGTTAGATATCCTAATGAAAATGCTTCAGAATTACTGCAGCCTTAGCAAAATAGCTGATGGGTTTTGTTGTGTGGATTCTCTCTGACTTCGTAAATCCTTCATAACATTCAGTTTGTTGTTGCAGGTTTTGGATTTAATGGGTTGTGGAGGTTTGCTGGCCCATTTTCCAAGGTAAGAGATAAATTCATCCGTTTTTACATTTGTTCTCTTTATAAAGCACACTGGTGCTCCAGGAAGGATGCGGGTAAGTTGCAAATGACAAAATTGATACGATAAGTCAGTAACGTAAGGGTCACTCTTACGGCTAAAACATTTTTCTAGCCTGCAGCAGCTATTTTGACGAGCTCAGAAAGGTAAACTTACTGAAGCTGGGCAAAAGCAGTCAGGTGGTAAATACATCTTTTCAGCACCCGAAAGTTTGCAAAGAGCCCTGCGACGTGCAGTATTATTCAAAACCTCTGGTTTGTTGTCTGTATCTTGCTAGGGGTTTAAATCAGTAAAAGCGGTAATTCCAGAATGATAAATTCTATGTTACAACAGAAGAAATAAAAGCATTGACCGTATGTGCTCCCATTTGTTGCCTCTAGTCATTGCTGCAAGAACTGCATGAGCAGAGTAGGCAGTGTTCTGGCATTATGCTTTGGGGGCATAAGTAATTCTAACAACGTTAAGTTTGGATGCTGTGGCACCTTATGAATGGAACAGCCCCCTCCTCTGCTTTTGCAGTTCTTAGACATACTGAAATTACATCTACAAGTGATCTGTAGTATTGTATTTAGATTAATCTGAGAGGGATCACAGATGGGTTTTCACACATAATTGCATCCAGGTGCTTTTTATACATCTCAGGCAAAACCGTTGTAAACTTACAGTGAGTTAGGGGTGAAACTCAACGACCAAAAAGTAGAAAGAAATGAACCAACCTTTTCTTCCCCCCATCACCCACAGCAAACACAAATCCCAGACTATGCCGAGCTCATAGTGAAGTTTCTTGATGCCTTGATTGACACATACCTGCCTGGAATTGATGAGGAATCCAGCGAGGAATCTCTCCTGACACCCACATCTCCGTATCCTCCCGCAGTGCAGAGCCAGCTTAGCATTACTGCTAACCTTAACCTTTCCAATTCCATGACCTCACTCGCAACTTCCCAGCACTCCCCAGGTCAGTAGCAGTTGTGGTAAGGAAATATACTGAATTTATACAGCCAAGCACTCAATCTCCTTGTGTTTTTAATGTGTTTGCATATCAAACATGATTGCATTCTTGAGTCAAATGAATATTATATTGTTGACTAAGCTGTTACACTGGTGTTTCAGATGCTGGATTTTGTCCATGACAAAAGCTGTCTTCCAGGTCGTTATGCATGAAGGAAATAACACGAGGTACATCAGAACAAATAGCAGCTGCATCTTAATGTGGAACATATGTGACAGTGAATCCTAGAAAGTTGATAAACACAAATACATAATCATGAAGTTTTGCAAGGAAAATAATAGCCACTTACACACTGCAAGCTAGCGTATACTAGGAAAAATAATCCAGAGCTGTGCTGTGATTGAGAGTGCCTGGACTGACTCTGTTTCAGTTGGCTATGTGGTATAAGGCCGAGACTCTTAGAGGCAGCACCAAATGAGGCTCAGATTCTCCTTGGAGAAAAAAAAGAATGTGTGACAATGTTCAGAAGCACAGTCATCAAAGGCTGTAAATAGATAGAAGTGCTAAATTCCTTCTGGCTTGGGGAGAGGGGAATTATAGGAAGATGCAGAGATTTAATATAGCAGCATAGGTTTTGGGGGTGAAAAATGAAAAAAAAAAAAGACTAAAAAGTATTTGGCATAGCATATGGGACAGAAGCTAGAGAAAATTGAATATAGGAAGAAAATTGAAGGTACGTCATAGAAATCTGCTTGAAGATTCTGCCTGAAGTGATTTGGATTAGTGGCTCATACAGGAAATGCTTTGAGGAAATGCTTTGCTGCTATTTGTCATAATAGTTACACGGTCTGATGTTCCTTAAATAATGATTTAACTGTTGCAGTTCTAAACACTGAAGTCAATCAGCCCTTTGTTTCTAACCTAATGAAAGGCTCAAGACCACTTAGATTTAGGTGTGATATTTACATGCTGTTGTTAGCATGTTGAAGCATGTCGTTAGGTTTTTTTGACTGTTTATTAATTGGTTTCTCCTAGCTCTGACATAAGTCCTACTTAATTGTGCATAGCTCTATTCAAGAAACCTGGTCCTTGAGATCATCAGCTTGCTCTCAGATGCCATGCATGGGTTTTTTGACTGTTACGAGTATTGCAGAGGTGAGACAGTGTTCTGTGGTGTAGTAGTGTGGGAACAGCAATTTCCTTTTTTTCACACGCTGAGAAGTGACTACAACTCTTCCCCAGTCTGAGAATTCACTTTAAGTTATTCAAGTTTGGAGAGATCACTTCTTAATGTATAGATGCTGACTTCTAGAAATACATTGTGAGATTCCTGTCAGCATAAATATTCTCAAAACAGGATTTGATCTCCAGTCCCACCATTACAAGATGTGTTACATACATTAAATAGGGTTGTTTGAAGTGAGGAAGTGTGGAAGGTATTTTGCACAGTTGTTACTTCTTTTTTTGCTACTTTAATAATAGTTTATAGCCTAGAGGAGACCTTGGTTGTCGTTGTGGCCTTGGTATTGATTCCTTCTTTTGCATTCCAGCCTGAGAACAAGTAAGAAAAGAACATTGACTTAAAAGGAACTTACTGGTTGCATCCTTCTTTTACCCCTCACTTTATGTTCTTTCGCAGAAGGAATTGAGGCAGCTCTTCAAATTTTTTTTCAAGTGTTGCACAAACAGATGGGTTTTGATGAATGCTGGTTAAGAGCCCATCTCCACCAGCAGCATTAGAGAGGAACTGGCAAACTTGTTAAATGATGCAGGGTAGGAGCAAGTCTGTAATCGTGCATTTTTGACACTGAATGCATGGTTTGCTTGGAGGTGAAATGCTAGAAGGTCTCTGAAGCAAAGGAGATTACTGAGGGATAACTTAGTTACTGTCACAGGCCTTTCCTATGAAAGGCTGGGCTGTGTTATCTGCTGGTGGTTATCAAGTAGGTATATTTTCCAGTTTGTTTTATCAGCTGTTTTTTAGATTTGGTTTGTTGGTTTTTTGTTTTGTTTTATCAAAAGCTGAAAGGAATGCAAAGGGCAGTAATAAAATTCAGTCGCTTTTTTGAATAGGCTTGAGCGCCTTCAAAAACTTAGGGAGTGGATTTTCAGCATTTCATTTTGTTCCTTTGTCCTACATCTGTTCCATTGCTCCACCTAAGTCAACTTGCACTTTCTCTCATTTAAACTGTTTCGTTAACCAGCGCTACTTTGCATAAAACAGGCTTTGCTTTTTAAGCTGCTGAATTGTTTCAAAAAATCTTGTTCTGGCACTTCATACAGCTCCATCGCCGCGTTCAGGAGTCTTGCATTCTCCTTCACCGTGCCTAGAGGCATCACGGTGTGAGGGAGTAAGCAGCGAGAGATGTAATGTATCTGCCAAGATAAAAACCACTGGTAAAAGAAGTGCAGGATATGAAGTAAATGTGGGCCGCCGGATTGCTGGAAGCAGCACCGCAGCTGCAGGGCTGGTATGAGATGCAGGCCTGTCATCCACTTACTCTGGTAGGAGAACTGCTGAACGAGAACATCAAGTATTTAGCAGTGCTGAGTTGAATTAAAGAAACAATTTGATCCAAGTATGTTTTTTTAATATGGTAACAAATCCATTAAATTGCAGATAACATATTTCTTGAATCCAGAAACAAATAGACAAGATTGTTTATACATGTTTTGTCTGTCTGTCATCTCTCCCCCCCATTCCCCTTGTGGACATTATTCACTTACGTTTTTTCTTTCATTCTGTGTTTGTAAAGCTTCTCTGCCTTGCTCTAAATCTGCAGTTTTCATGCAGCTTCCTCATCAAGGTACACTCTACTTCCATCATATTTGCACGAGATGCTGCTTGATCTGCTTTAGGGTTGGGCTTGTGGCATGAGAAGTGGTTTACTAATCCTTCCGAACACAGGAATGGCTTCAGTGTAAGTGCTAAGCTGTTGCATTTCTCGTGTGATGCTGGTAATACTTAATGGTATAGCAGGCAAAAGTTACTCACATCTTTAAGCATAAGATAAATTTGGCAATAAAGAAGTGGAAGCTTGGTATGTGAAAATATTCTGCTGCACATATTAAGCTAAAATGTAAAACTGTTTCATGAGCTGTTTAGTTTCACAGGAAGTCAGCTTCAGCATCGTTGGCACACCACCAGGGAACAGACAAATTCTTTGAACTAAATTGCAGCAGACAGAGGGTTCAATAAAATTAATTCTCATCAGCACCATTTGATTTCTGCTTCTGTGTGGAGAAATAAATAAGTTAGGCTGCAGAAGACTTTTTTTTACTCACACCTGCAGGTTGCTTCCTGTTCTCATTGCTTGTGACTTCTGTGAGCTCGTGCCCATGGGCAGAGGAGGGATGGCCGCCTGCAGACAGCTTCTGGCTGTAGTTTTGATTTTCATTGCAACTGTGTGAAATAGTGCAGAGTAATCACTATTCTTGTTGGTGCCAGTGAGAATCAATTTCTTAGAGGGATGAGAAATAAAACTGTGGGAGATAGCGTGTGTAGTGATAGGATTTTGCTCTAACCTTTTTATTTGCTGTCAGACATGCTAATTTTTGCTGCTGGTTATACTTTGAGCTTCTCCCATTAAAATACCATTCCCACTACTCATTCCAATGCTGCACATGTACTGTAAGTGTTTAGTGTTGTTAAATGTGCCTCAAACATATTCATTTTGTTGCAGAAGTAATGTGACAGCTGCACGAAGATACTGCCACACGAGTGATTAACTCAAAGTAGGGTTAGCATAAAAGTAATAACTGATTGGAAGCACGTCTGCACAAAGCAGAAGTCTCAGCTTTCATGTCTTCAAATGACAGACTGTATCCAGAGATGTAGAGCAGTGGCTCATACCCAGTCGTGCTTTGTCATCATGTCAGCACGAAGTTACACTGGTGGGGTTTGTTCTGGAGGGTTGTTTGATGTGATTCCTGTAGCACAACATAGTAAAGTTACCTTGTCCTGCAGAGAATGTCTAAAGCTTCTAGGAGAGTGTGTGCACCCGGGTATAAATCCTGCCCGGTTTCATCCTCGCCTCCTTCCTCCTGCCTCTGTCTGGGGGAGCAGCACTTCTGCAACAGCAGTCGTGAACATTTCCAGACTCACCTCTTGTCAGTGATTGTGCAGTTATATCCAAGCTTTGGCCGTAGAGTTTCTTTACTTTTGATTTGGGAGGGTGTCTTTTGAGGGTATGGATGGAATATTTTATCTTCAAGTACCCTTGTTCATTCTGCCCACAAATATATCAGAGCACATGCTCCTGCAAATGAGCAGCTGTGTGCACAGGCAGCACGGACGCTGCTGTCAGCTGCAGGGTGTTGAGGCAGCTCCGAAGCGGAGCACGCTGCCCTCCCTCCTGAACTGGACCCGAGTCTCACTGCCCTGTTTGTTACTAGTGGAATTCCAGGAGTGTTTGCAGTGACGTTTCCTGTCCTTCTGAAGGTTAGCACGGGGGGGGTGTTGGACCTGGTCAGGGGCTGTGCTTTCCCTGAGAGCAGAGTTGTATGTTTGATCTGAAAAAATGATTCTTCATATTACAGTACTTCAATAAAACAGCTGCACTGAATCTCTCATTTGCGAGTCATCGTCACCAGTAAGGCTGTGTTACTTCTTGCTAATAGAGTCACGAGTTGTTTAGGATACGTTGTTAGTTGGATGTCTGAAGTGCTTCCCAGCTAGGGCAGCACCGCTGGCTGCTTGTGTTCCCAGAGGCTGTCTCCTCACCTCCACCTGTTCGCATGGCAGACCTGGGTCGTGTCCTGAGCACAGTCACTGAGTGCCCTGTGTGGTCCAGCGGGGTGCCTTGATTCTGGCATCGGGGGTGTCACAGTATTTTGTAACGTGAAGGCACCTACATTCTAACCTGTTTGTTTGCAGAAACATCTGCCGTTCTGGTGCTGAGCCGCAGGGTGGCAAAGCAGCGAGGCTAACGCTGGTCTGTGTGTTTCCCCAGGGATCGACAAGGAGAACGTGGAGCTCTCGCCCACCGCTGGCCACACCAACAGCGGGAGGATGCGCCACGGCTCCGCCAGCCAGGTGCAAAAGCAGCGAAGTGCTGGCAGCTTGAAACGTCACAGCATTAAGAAGATTGTGTGAAACTTTGGGTTGGTTTTTTGTTTGATCGGTTTTCTGGGTTTTTTTTTTTTTTGAAACTGACTGACGTACGTGGGCCTCTTGCAAAGGGCCCCCCACCAGTTGTGATGCTGCACTTAATTTTTCAAGTTCCCATCCTGTCAGCCATGTTGCCAGATGATCAACTCCTGAAACATTGCCTGAATTTTAATGCCTTTTTTCTTTTCTTCTGTTTTTTTTTTTATTTAAGCCAGTGTTTCAGAACCATTATAGATCCTGAAGGACTCGGTAGGCGAAGGAGGTGTGGAGTTCTTTAACGCTGCAGAACATATCTTGTCCAAATACGAAAGCCATTTCCCATAGACGGTTCTACCTTGCTTCTGTGATTCGCCTTGTTTGTTTCTTCTCTAAAGGAAAGTGTTAATCCTGTTTGCACACTTCTCAAGGTAGTGGCTTTATGAGCCAGGGGAGGTTACTATCATCCTGGTTTTAATTCAAACCTGTAGGATTTTTAGCTGTGGACTTTTTTTTACCATGCTTAAAAGAAACTTAACAATAGCCGCAGTACAATGAGCTTAGCCAGAAGTGGTTGATTAGATTAAATTCCTAGTAATTAGCAATAAATTGAGAAAGGACAAGGAGGCTTCATGAGTCTCTCCATTCCCCAGACCATAGCTTCAGACACTTGGACTGTATATGGACCAGACTGGATAAACTGGCTTTTTTCCAAAGCAATTTTTTTTGCTGTACTTTAACTGCACTAAAAAAAAAAAGGTTGTACAGTGGAAAGAAAATCGTCAAGAACTGACTATTACGGTGTCATTATAGCAGTGTTTAAAATTTATTGCTTCTTTCTTCCATTTAACGCATGCTTTAGTTTTGCCCTTCTAACAATATGCACCTTCAAGAAATTCCTGGCAGAAAAACCTTTGGGATACGGAGGGGAGAGTTTTATCAGTGAACTTCCAGCTCTGGGAGGTTGTTTGGCAAAGCTGCTTTTGTGCTGTCCAAGCAGTGATATAAAAACAGTAATGTTTGCTTAAGGTACATGAATTTAAAGATAACTGACACTTTGTCAAATCCAGGTTACGTTTGAATGTTTGCAGTGCAATTTCTGGTATCAGTACAGACATTTGCGGTCAAAGTTTTCTTGCAGAACTTTCGAGGGGTTTTAGTTTGTAAGGGCTCGTACTTGGGGGTTATACGAAACTGAAATTGCTATCACTGTGAAAGACTTGTCAGCCACAGTAGTGCGTTAGCAATGGGGGACTGTGATAATATGCTGCTATGTTGAATGACGTGTAAAGATGTAGCACTGGGTGCTACAGGTGTTACCTGCACGGACTGAAGATGCGCGGAGCGTTGGATCTCAGAGGTGAATGGGCATTCTGACAGAGGCCTGTCAGCCAGGTGCTCGTTTAGGGCTAAGCAAACCTACTGCTAAAGAACAGTTAAACTTCCTAGATTCGGATCTGTTGTATGTTCAAGTTAACAACTTATAAATGGCTTTAGAAGGGGAAAAAAAGTATATCCGCTATATGAAAAAAATAAAATCCTCTAGTGCAATTTTATTAGTGGCTTTCAGTAAATCAAACTCCACAGCTAAATTATTAGAGAATGGTACAATTCTTAGTGTTCCGATCTTATTGATATAGCACATAATTCACGTGTACCCACACAGTAACAATGTAACATTTATGTAAATAAAAATGCCTTTATTGTATTGATTCATAAAATAACAATTCTTCTAATTTGTTTACAGTCCTCCAAGAACTATGAACACAAGCTTAATATGCAAATAGTTTGCCAAAACAAGAGGAAAATGTAGAATTAGTGATCCTGAAATAGATACATTGGAGAATACGAAGACTTGTGCAATTAACCAATTTTTTTTTATTCTTGATTGTGTAGGAACTGCAGTAGAAACATGATTCCTGAACTGTTAGATCTGTGGAAGGGGTTACAAGGCTAGAATTAAATTAAGGAATAGAGCAGTGACTTGTGCCATGTTTGTAAGCTGCTATGCATTTGTAATTTTGGGAGTCACTGATTTAAAAACCTTTTTCATCTCATACATCAAACTGCTAATAGCCACCTGGCATCGCTGTCAGTTTGCACCTGATTATACTGAACCAAGCTATTTCCAGCCCTTTCTCTTTTGCTGAAGACAATGAATTGTAGAAAGATGAAGACTTGTTCCCTCCATAGGTGGGAGGAAAAAAGAATCGCTTGGAATTTACTGGTAGAAAAAGACAATTTTCAGTTGTTTCTCCTATGAGCAAATTTTCTTTAAAAATAATTCCAGATGAACTGCCAAGTCTGTTCTGTTAGGACTGAGTGCATATGAGAGCAACTCTTCCAATATTTTGCATTGTCTCTATAAAAAAAAATGCATCATGAAATAAGAATGAATTCATTCTTAGAGATACAAGTACAGTGAAACCAAAATTACCTTTTCAGCAAGAACTAGAACTGCTGTAAGCTCTTGGTCCTGACTGAAAAAAATGATACATTGACAAAGCAAGTCAGCAAAATTTAATTTGTTCTATTTCCTGGAAGGAGTCATTTAACGTTTTCACTGTGTAGTTCAGTGAGGGGACCCGAACTTTCAGAGCAGGGGTGTCAAACATTTTAGGTAAAACGAGCTGAACTTGAGCATAACTGTAGTCACAGAACTGTAGAATGGCTTGGCTGGAAGGACCCCTGCCATGGTGGGGCCCCTCCCACCAGCACAGGCTGCCCAGGGCCCGCCCAGCCCGGCCTCCAGCAGCTCCAGGCATGGGGCACCCGCAGCCGCTCTGGGCGGCCTGTGCCAGGGCCTCACCGCCCTCATTGCGAGGAGTTTCTTCCTTTTATCTGATCTAAGGCTACCCTTTTAGTTTAAAGCCCTCGCCCCTTGTGCTGTTACTGCACTCCCTGACAGTCCCTTCCCAGCTTTCCTGCAGCCCCCAAAGGTCACTGTGAGGTCTTCCAGAGCCTTCTTTTCTCCAGGCTGAACAGCCCAGCTCCCTCAGCCTGTCTCCATAGGAGAGGTGCTTCAGCCCTCTGATCGTCCTCGTGGCCTCTTCTGGACTCGCTCCATCAGGTCCATGTCTGCCTCTGGGGAGCCCAGATCTGGATGCAGTACTCTAGGTGGCCATAGGCTACAGCAAAGATTTAATTCAGGGCACTGTTTGCCGTGGCTCACAGCAGTACCAGGAGTTAGGAAGTTTGTGCTTAGATCGAGGGGGAAGACACCTGTCTTATTATTAAACTTTGATTAGTAAATGGTTGTTCAGTGCCTTACTGTCATTCATCACCCGAAAACCTGCTCCCTGTAATAGCCATTGCTATTGCTTTCCTTCTTTGTTTTCTTTCTCATATTCTCCTTTATTTGTTCCCTTTTCCTGTTTTGCGTATTCTGTGTCCTGCTCTATTTCATTCCTGTGAGCACCGCTCTCAGTTTCTAATCCAGCCTCTTTCAGTCCTCTCCTCGTCCTGTCACTCCATTTATGCTAGTGATCAGCAGTTAGCTGCTGGTGATGATGCTTCAAGGTCAGGCTGGAAACCTGATGTAAGAAGCGGGAGACTCACTAGTTCAGACCTTCCAGTCTCTGTTTCAGGCAGCGTGCAGGCTGCCCTAGTCACGGTCTGAGGGTTACCTCTGCAGCCATGGAGTCTGTGTACTTTGACATGAAAACTTAAATTCAGAAAAACCTGATTGTAACACGTGGACCACGTAGCTACACTATGGGGACTGTATGTTTGACACCCCTGTTTTAGAACATGTTATCCATTACGTACTAACTACAGTTAAGTACTGTAAAGATGATTAACATTTTGTGTTTGTGTTTTCCCTGACTTAAAGATAATTCAGTAGTATTTGAATAGTACATAACCTACCTGTTAATTATGCCAATGTTTCTGCTTTAATGTGCATGAAGTTTCCAAAATAGGAAACTTTTCAAATAAGTATTGTGGACCGAGCACTTGGGAGCATTCCAGTGCTCTATTCCTAAATGGGTTGTAGGTTTTAGGGCTTTTTCTGTTTCATCCTAAGTTTAATTTTTACAGATGTAATGAAGCACGTCTTACTGTTATGCAACAAACTTACCACAGAAAGTCACTTTTAGTGTTGGTCCCACCATTTTTTTTAATGCAGTATATTCACCTGTAAATATTTTTTGTGTAAAATTTGACAGAAAAGTATATTTACTACACTGTAAATACATGTGACAATATATTGTATTATTTTGCTTTTTTTGTAAAGCAGTTAGTTGCTGTATATGTATAACATACAAATTTGATTATTCTAGTGTTAGTAATGGTTAACTACTACTTCTCCTTCCTGCTGTTGCGTTACGTCATTTAAAAAAAAAAAAGCTGTGTACTATAAACTTACACTGTGTATGATATCTTACTCTTTCCATTTGGGCCTCAACTTTGAAATGTTCCCTCGATGCAGAGTCCTGTTCCTACGGTTCCTACAAGTGTGCGGAGCGGGCGAGAGCCCTGCTGATTCAGACACCGCTGGTAAGCGTAGGCAGAAATGGTAGCAGCTTGGTTTCAGATAACTGTTGTTCCTCCCATCTTCTCCTCATGTACGTACTTTGCCTTTTTTTGAAGTAAAATGTAAATTCAACCTGCTTCAAGTTGTTTGAAGGTCATTCACTTACGGGATGAAGTTGGTATATTGTGAAATCCTTTTTTCTGTTTCTTGGAATACGGATTTGGATGGTTTGAAATTGAGATTTGAAAAGCTGTTCTCCCTAGGGAAAACTAGAACCAATTGCCTTGGTATTTGTCTTTCCAGACCAATGTGCTTCTGTGTGGGTGTGATCTTGCGTGGTTCTGAATAACAGCAAAACTCCCTGCGAGTAACTGAGGACAGAATTTGGACAGAATAATGCTAGCCCCTTGTCTTGAATTTCATGTCACTTCAGTAAGATTATTCTAATTGAAAGAATCAGATTTTTTTAATGTAAATCCAGTATTTTAATAAAACAGCTGCTTGGCCTTTAAAGAACATTTCAGTATAATTTGTCTATTTGGGCTTTTCTTGCTTAAAAGCTTCAAGTTTCAACTGTCAGGCAACTTTTATGACCAGAAAAATCTCTCTCTTTTAGGGGAATACATTAGTTTTCTACTAAAAATGTGTAAGTACTTATATGCTGCCTTTGTGAATCATAAAAGGGTTTCACTTTTAAATCTTTCCATTATCAGAATTACTTCTGTATCTTCTACAGGAGCACATTTTCTTTACTTTCGAGGAAATATTCATTAATCTGTATCAGAAATAGCAGCATTGTGCATAAAGAGGAGCCCTAAGAGAGGTATTTCCTGAAGCCACGCTAAGTGACTGCTGCTAAAAATGCTGACATTCCTCTTCTGGACAGTTGACCTTCCCTGCTTCTTGTGGTGCCATGGCCACAGGAACTGAATGAAAGGGGAGCTGTTTTAGCTCAATCTTTATGCGGTTGAACAACTCTACACAGGGAAAAAATGGCATCCTCGGAGCAAGCACTTCTCTGTTTGGAAATAGCTTCAGAATCCCTGCCCAGCTGGCACAGATGCTGCCAGAATATTTTACAAAGGAAAAAAAAGTCTAGATTCCAAACTTCTTTGATGAAAAGGTATAAATTTTGTTCTAGATTTAAATAAGGGTAAAGCTGCACAAGAAGGAAAACTGCAATTGTTAAAACTGCTGCTAACTCCTGCAATAAGACTGACCTATAGTGAGAGCAGATAATTCCTAAGTACGAAGCTGTCTCTCTGGCCAGCATAAATATTTCCAAATACTTCTGATTGGAATAACGCGTCTTTTCAGTATTCACACTCTCGATATCCCAGATGTTTCATAATAGATTGTAGTTCTCTTAATGATAATGTCACTTTCTTGTGAACGCTCTAAAAAACGACCAAAAAAATTGCACAAATGTAAAAATTGAAAGCCCTTTCCAGAAGCTGGCGGGGTGCCGGCACTGAGGGAAACTGTGGCACAAATATGGTGCAGAATCTGACACCTCGGAATGGTAACATGGCTGCGAGGAGCAGCGTCACCTCAGGCCGCTTCACCGCTGCGTGCAGCTGGCTTAAGGAAACGCAGCAGATGGAGATGGAGGCAGCGGTGCTGCTCATCACAGGACACTGGTTCAAGGGCAGGGAGGGGATGTACTGTTCTTTGCAGCACCATTTGTTCAAGTGGCCAAACGCTGTCGTGAGCTACATCTGAGAAACACCCACATGCACGAAATGTAGGTGAAGTCTGGTCCTTGACATCCTACCACAGGATTGAGTTCTGCTGCAAGTTGGTCACTTTGATTGACAAATGCTTCTTATTTTTCTTTCCTCCCTTTAAGCCCATCTGGATCAGTAAGGTAGGCAGAAAACACATTAACCTGAGCAAGTACATCGTGCTCAGGCACGCAGCGTCACGGAACTAAGAACTAAAGCCAGCCTCTTGTTGCTGTGAAGAGTGCTACTGACTATTCCCTATCAAAGCAACAGTGTTCTGTTTGCAACGGTAGAACTTAAGATTTATGTGTGAATCCTAAGCGTCTTGGAACATTAGTTTATTTGCTGGTATGCTTAATAAGTTCTCAGGTGAAAATAAATCCCAGGGTTGTGTGGGTGGAGAGCATGGAATAAAGTCTCCCATGATGTAACTTGTTAAAACAAGTACAGGTTTGCTGCTCAAAGCAACAATGAAAAAGTCCAACAACTACATCTTAAGGCATAGTCAAATGATAGAGTTATAGTGATGACTAACTCTGTGTTTAAGAAACTCCCAATGAACTATTAAACTGTTTGTTATTATTTTCAATAGCATGCTGTCCTTCAGAAAAACGAAAAAGATCTGTTCTGCAGCTTCTACTCCTGATGAGTATGTTCAGAGAATGAATTCTGTGCAGAGCTGGGTGCTCAACAGAATGACTTTCTTGAGCAGTACGAGAATTTGTCATCCAGAGCGTGGCTTTAAAGATGCAGGTAAGTGAAGTGACTGTGTCTTGAAGAGGCAGATCAGAGACAGGCCTGACTGGGGCTGAGTTTTCCAACCCCTAGTTCATTAATTCAGCTTCCTGAGGCTGCCTGTGGTTATGATACAATATAAGATGCTGGGCCAGGGTGGCAGTGACTGCCTCTGCCTCCTCACCTGTCCCGGGCTCCGTTCCCTATGCCTTAATTTATTTGCAGTCTGTGAAGTGCCTCCACTTGCTGGCTGTGCAATATCAGCCAGGGCTCTCTCCCCTCCTTGGCAGTTGTTCCAGCTCTTCTCGCAGTGAGAGCACGTGCAGAGTTCTGCAGTGTAGGAGACCCACCCAACTGTCTATAGACAGGCATGACTGAACACGGGCCAGAGACAGCACAAAGTGGCAGTGAGCCAAAGGGGAGCCTGCTTCAGGACAACGCAAAGCAGACGAAGGAGTAAAGGCCTCATCATACAAACACAAGTGAGGCCAGGGGTTGGCAGGGGCAGGACAGCAAAACAGGAAAGAAACTTACATATTTGTTCCAAACACTTGGTACCCGAGTTTCTGTGCGCTGAATTACTGCTTGTGGAAAGAGGAGAGGCCGTCACCAGCTCCGGGTATCCTGTCCTTTGGAAAGCTGGATGGGATCTTTTTCTCCAGGTGCAATTCTCCTCTGGTCCCTTTCCAGCCAGGGTGGTCCTTGGTTTTCACTGCCGGTCTCGCGTGGTCCTGGAAAAGGAAAAATTACTGCTGCTCCCGTCATAACTGCAGCTGAAACCTGGCCATGATGCTCTGCAGCCCCTCACTGCCAGCTCAGTGCCTGCTGCCCGCAGATAGGGTCTGCTGCAGCACCCAGTGCTGCTGACCAAACGGGCACAGGTGCAGAGATGAAACCAGGATTGAGCTGAAAGCAAGGAACTGCTGTCACACTCCAACAACTGGATCAAACACCCTGCAAAGCAATTCAGCAAGTATGCTTCTTCTGGCCTTCTAATTTTTCAGTTCTGTTTGAGATGTTAATGGGTAGCCCTGTAATTCACAACAAAGGCAGAGGTAAAAAAAGGCAAGAGTAAGCTGGCCTTGAGGGTGCTGACGTAACTTGCCCATCCTTTCCTAATTTTCAGTACTCTTGTTACTTTGTATGGCACCAGTTTTTCTTGCCAGGAACTCTTGTTTGCTTTTTAAACCATCGTGGAAGTTGAGCTAGCAGGCCAGGAAGCAGTGCCCCACTCATGAAAAATTCAGACATGGACTGTTCTGTAAGAACACGACTGGTCAGACACGGAAGCAGTTATTCGTTCTGTTAGCAGCATTTGTTTTATTTAACGTATCGTTATCATCGTGCAATATCACATAGTTTTGCTCAGCTACATGCTGCACACAAAGATACCTTTATGTCCCCAAAGCTTCAATGTTTATAATTACCACGTATGCCTAACCCTGTCCTTGTGACCTCTGATAAATGTAACGTCTCACGATCCAGCACAAGTGCCCGTCTGCTCCGGCTGAGGACGGCATTCTTAGCACGCCATCTGCTGTGATCTTCGCGCTAAAAACGTTTTCCCTGGATTTTTTTCACACCACGTGCGGCTTATTATCCATTTCCGACCGCTCTAAACGAAAAGACTCCAGCAAACTGGGCGCTGCCCACAGCGGAACACTTACCCCAACACCCCCGGGAGCTCAGCCCTGCCCAGCCGCTATTTCTGCCATTTCTCCAGGTCGCCCCTCCCTGGCGCAGCTTTTCCTCCCGCTGCCGCCCTGAGCCCCGGGGCCGCGCAGCGCTGCGAGGAACGCCGCCGCGAACAGTGAAATGAAAGCCGAGCCCCACGGCGCCCAGCGCGGCGCTCCGGCAGCCCCGGCACGGCTCGCGTTCGTGCTCGGCCTCGGCACACGGAGGCTCCGGCCGCACGCCGCCGACGCGCGCTCCGTGCTCGCTGTCCGAACGTCCCCCGGCGTCGCGCGGGGCTCTGCGAGGAGCAGGGCGGCCTCTGCCTCCGGCCCGGAGCCGCGCTACGGGGCAGCAGCGTCCGGTGGAGCGCTGCAACAGCGAACAGCGCCGGGCAGGGGGCGGGGCTCCTCCTCGCGCCGGGGCGGCGATACGGGCGCTCCTCAGGCGCCGTGGGTACGCAGGCGCGGCGCGCGGGAGGGGCGGTCCCGGCGGCGGCGCCGCTCTCGCGAGAGGGGCGGGGCGCGCGGGCGGGGCGCGTTGCATGTCCCAGCGCGGCGGCCCGGCCGGGGCGGCACGTGGGTCGGCGCGGGCGGGGGGCGGCGGGTGGGACCGGGACCGGGACCGGCTCGGGCACCGGCGCCGGGAGGGGCAGCGCCGCGCCGGACCGTCCGTAAGTACCGCGCGCGGCCGGGCCCCGTTCCCCGGGAGGCTCGCGGCCCTCCGTCCCGGGCTGTCAGCCCTCGGCCGCGGGCCTGGCGCGTCTGCGGATCCGCTCCGCTGGTACCGGGGGTTCCGCGCCCGTCCGGCGCGCCGCCGCTCGTTGCGCTCTGGGGGTCGCGGAGGGTCCCGCACGGCCGCGCCGAGCCCAAGGTCAGCGCCGTCGGCCCGGCCTGGAGGTCACCCAGCGGCACCCGAGCGGGACGGTGGGGGCACGCGGCGGTCGGCCCCGCACGGCGGCTGCTGCGCGGAGTTGGCGGCGGTGCCGCGGGGTTGCAGCGGGGGCCGGGGCCGTCCCGCGCCGTCCCTGCCGCGTCTGAGGCGCTGGGCCTGGCTGCGCTGCGGTCATCCCGGTGGGAGCTGCTGCTGCTGCCGCCCGGTGCGCTGCGTGCGCTTCTGCTCCTTTGTTTGTTTGTTTGTTTGTTTGTTTGTTCGTGTGCCGCACGGACCGCACTCGGCAGCGCGGCGGTTCCGGCTCGTCGCTGCTCGCGGAGCTGTGCTCGTGCAGTCTCGCTCTCCTGTGCTGGGCGCTGCTCCCCTCCCTCTCCCCGTAAAGGAGGAAGGTCCCGGTTACCGGGCCGGGGCTGTGCCGCCTTCTGGAGCTCCGTGAAGTCCCATTGCGGAGCTGGGAGCGCGGCGCGGTGCGGGATTCCTTCCTCGGGTCGCGTTCTGCTGCAGCGGGAAGCCGAGCGGGAGCTGCGCCCGCCGCGGTCTGTGAGGGAGGAGCGGTCACCGCGGGGCGCGCGGGCTCGCTGCGTTTCCAGGGCCGTGTGCTGCTTTGCGAAGGCCGGGGCTGTGCTCGCACCCAGGGAGCGTTATCGGAGCCGCTGTGGACTTTGGCTCAGGTGAAAGGAAACGGTTTGTTGCTGGGGAAAGTTGTAGCGAGAGAAGGTAACTTTATTTTTCTCGTGTTTACTTTGTGTCTGTGAATGATCTACTGAGCTCGGCCCCGCACGTGGCAGGAGGGAGGTAGGGCCAGGAGTCGTGGAGCTGCGCTGAGCTGAAGCTCCTCTCTCTCTAATGAGCTTCCTGGGTGCCAGCTGAAGCGGTGCTGTGCGGCCGTGCCCAGCTGGCATCAGCTGATGTCTGCATACCTGTGATTCCTTCAGAACGAAGGTAGCACGGCTTCACTCATTTCACAGCTTAGTTCTTGTTTGATTGATTTGCTTGCGTGTGCTGCCTAGTGCACTGATGGTAACTAGAGTTTTAGTAAGTTCAAGGGAACAAGAAACCTGTAGGACTCAAGCTGTGCTTGGCATTCACTAGAGGCTACCGTAGTGCATCACTTGCAGAGCTGGTACTGCTCGCCCGGCGCCTGCTGCCTCCGGTGTTTTTTTGAGCTCCTGAAGGACTCCTGACAGCTCAGCTGAGGCCCTGGTGCTGAGGAGGGTCAGGCTCTGCGGCTCCTGTGCATTGAGGCTACAGGCTGTTTGCTGTCAGATGTGGAACAACTGATGCTGTTGGAGATCTGTACGGGATAGTGCTGCAGGAGCCCTTTTTTTGTACGCTCTGGTGGCTGCTTCTTATTTAGGTTTGCTCTCCTTAATCATGTCAAGCTTAGATACCCACTGGAGGAACCGCATTCCTTAAAGCTCTGGAGATGCACTGGGGTGCTTGCCCAGAGAGCTTCCCTCTCTTTCATCAGCTGCATCGAAAGCCTTGGGGTAAAGGTAGCTGTTCCCCAGCGCACGGGGTGAAGCGTCAGGAATTCCCCTCACTGTGCACAGTGCGAGGGGTGGTACCTGCGGGTCAGACCCGCCGGTTTGTGGGCTCCTGGGAGCCGGTGACAGCAGTGTGAGGGCTGCAGCCAAAGCTGCTCTGCACTGGGAGCTGCCAACTGCTGCACTGAGACTCGTGTTCGCTTTGGAAGCGTTGCAGGCTGACTTAAGGCATATTCAAGAGCAAGTGTGTTTGTGCAGTAGTAGAGCTACCTGAGGAGCGTGATGCTGTAAAAGCAACGTTCTCCGCTAATCTATGGCTCTTGTCTTCCATGTGTGCTTAATTGCTGCAAAAAAATTATTTAGGATATTTCTAGTGTCCAGAGGAGCGGTGAGCTCAGGGTTAGTATCCCCAGGTGCCCTTAGCAACTTCTAGAAGTCATTAAAAACCATTAATTACTTCTAATTATGTAATATTCCAGATCTAATGACTGGCCTTTCTAAAATCCTGATTTCTAACTACAGTGCTTCTGTGGTACGCTTCACACAAATGGCTGGTGAAACCTGAAGCTGCTTACTTCAGCCGCTTTGAGGTGTCTGCAAGAGGCTGTTCTGTTCAGCACGTGCTGCGCTGCATGGAAGGTCAGGCTGCTGGGTTTGCTCCTCACAGGGGTTGCAGCAGGTGATACATTTCTGTGTCAGTTGCTGCTTTTGCAAATGATCTCTTCAGCTGTTCCCCTGCTTTGTTGCTGACCAGCATGCGGGCTGTGCTGCTGCGCCCTGCCTGAAGTTGGCTGTGCCTTTAGGGTGCCTATGCATTGCTGTTAGCAGAGTTGAGTATTTCATGAGATGGTTTTAAATCATTCTTCAGCAAACAAATCTGTGCTTGTAGACCTTGAAGAGGTCCTGGGGAGTGCTTCCTGTGACCTCTGCTGCCACCTGGCAATGAGGATGAGAAACTTCCCGTGTGCTCTAGCTGGTTTGGGCTCTCTGGGTATAAATAGCTGCAGTTCCTAGCAAGAGCTCATGATCTGCATGTGCCTCTTGTAGTGGGGGCTTTAGCTGTGCTTGGGGCTGTACGGGTGGTTTGGAAGCCTGAAGTCTCTGAAGCAAGGATTGGAGATAAAAATCTCCCCATAAAACTCAAGGGTGTGATCCTGTATTTTTTCCCCTTTCCCTGATGAGTAGCCTCTTCTGTTTGTGAGCTTGGGATGCGTCCATTTCCTGTTGAACTGTGGGGATAAGAACAACTGTGGTGTTTGGGGTTGCAGGGAAGAGGTTTGCACATCACATCTCTAAAATATTTCAAAAGGAATGGCATATAGCGTCCTGTTTGCTGGCTGGTGAAAGGGACAGGCTCCTGTCCATCTGCTCGGTATACCTGCTTTCTGCTCCTTGTGTGTCTTCAGCTCGAGCTGCCTGCAGGAAGGTCGCTCTGTGTCCTGCCTCCAGGAGCGGCCTGCAGTCTCTGGGGGAGCCGTCCTGGGCATGAGAACAGCCCCCAGCGCAGCTGGGGCGAAGGCTTGTAGGTGCTCCTGTAATATAGATCAAAGTGAAGCTCGTCTCTCTGATTAGGTCTCAAGTATGTTGTGCAACTTCTTGTAGCAAGCTTATTAATGCAAAAAAAGTCATCTTCCTGCTTGTTCAGTCTAAATGCTGTGCTGAAACCTTTGCTGTTCCTTCCCAGTGTAGGTGAATACGGAGTGCTTTTTTCTTCAGATGTTCACTGTCCTTCTGTGCACTTCTGTGGTTTATTTGCAATGAGCTGAGCCCTAGGCACACAGTTTCCCACTGAACAACACCACTTCTTTCTTCTCTGTTTTAGCCCAGCTTTTGTTTTGAGAAGTGTTCTGTCAAGGTCTTGTCGCGGCAAGCGCCTGGGCGCAGGTCTGGTGCTGCTCCCCGCGTACCTGCTTGTCCCCACGCTGCCTCCTACAGCCGTATCAGCGCTGTGGCGTAAACCTCTCTGTTCTGTCTCCTTGAAAATCCAGGTCTGTTTTGTTGTGTGGTGTGCGGAGTACGCTGGTTAGTTAGTTTAGTCTCTGCCCCTGGGTGTTGTGCATGCCTGGGTTTTGGAAATCAGCATGTATGCCAGGCGTTTTACTTCACTGATTGATTAGATTTTCATCTGTAAACTGCACCTGCAGTTTACACTACTGCTGCCCGTAGCAAGAGCTGTGTCTTGTATTGATGTAGAAGCAAACACAAGACATGTACGCATTGGATGCATTTGTTCTGAAGTTCTGGGAAGTAATTTCCAAGCTGAGTAACAATGCAGAAAGAAGGAAAGATGATACAAATCCTGATTTTTAATGATTATAATATGTCAGTAGTTTATAAAGGTGATCAAAGTGGCTTTGTCTGTACTACCACGGAGTGGTTCTCTTCAGTATTTTAAGAAAAGTGCTTTTGAAAGCATTGAATCTCCCCTGGTAGGGTGCATCAGGGAGGAAAGAAGATGTGCTCAGGAAGAACCCGCAGGCCCTGGTGTAATGTGGGACGTGCAGCAGGGACACGGTGTGGCTGTGCTGGCTGCTGCCCACCTGGAGATGAGTCCCAGTGGGTGGGGAGGGCACGCGTCAGCGTGGCTGGGCTGTGTGGGGTGGGGGAAGCAGCGAGCGGCCCCGCTGCCCATAGCAGGTGGCTCTGAATCTGAGGGCTTTCTCTGCTGTCTAAAGCAGGGTGATAAAGGAAAGGTTGTGTGGCCTCTGGCCAGTGTGCTAAACTTCTTCTGGCTAGCTCGAAGCAGTGGAACATTTGGTCTGGCTCTGCTTCAGAAGCAGACTCAAACTGGCAAACTTCCTCAAATTTTTGAGGAATAGTCGAGAAAGATGAAGGTGTGGCACTGTGAAGTGGTGCAGAAGCTGTTTCTGAAGTTCACCTTTCTGGCAAATCAGCAAGCCGATTTTGGCCTTCCCTGTAACAGAGGGCTCCCAGCGAGACACCATTGTGGCTGAGGAAACTGAATAATGAAACAGTGGAGCAGAAAGGCAATAAGGTACCGAGTGCAGTAAGAAGCTTGATAATCTGATAGGGTTAATGTTAATTACATAGAGTAACCTGTGGCTTGTTGCATAGCAGATGGGATCAGCTCAGGGCCTCGCATTAATCCTTGCAGCAGTGCAGGCGGGGAGGGCTGCTGGCACTGGATGGTTGTGTATGTATGAGTTGCTTGGTGATTTCCAAGACATCTGCAAAAAAACATGCAGTTTGGCAAAACTGATACTTTCATTGTAAACCTCTGCTTGCAAATATGTCCATACAAACAACTCTCAGACTTGCTTAGGGCCTGGAAGTGATGCTGCTGGAGCTGAGCAGCTCTGCTGGTCTGGGCTTGGGCTCCTTGGTGAGGCAGAACACACGGAAGCAGGGTTGTAGGATGAAGTAGTGATTAAGTTGGGCCGTCAGCACAGTGGCTTCAGCTGCAGAGGAAGGGAGTGAGCTGTTGTAGGAACATCGGTGAAGCTGATTACACTGAAAGCAGTCTTTATCTTGAGATAAAAGGCAGACTGGTGTTGGTGTTTCGTGTTCCAGGGCTCTAGTTTAATTCTACAACAACCAGCTTATTCAGCCTCTTGCTTGTCATAATAACCCCTCTGCAACTGGGACTCATTGGTTTTTTAATACTTGAAGATTGTAGAGTGGCTTTGTTAATAGTTTCTGTCCGCAGGAGAGACAGCTTTGTGAGCTGTGTAGCTGGTGCTAAGCAGTCGGTGAAGGGAGGTACTGCCTGCGGAGCATCCCAGTGCTGGTGTTAGAGGCAGGAATTGCTGCAGAACTCTTTGCTTTAATTAAGTACAGAGAAACTCACCTGTTCACTTATTTTCAAGTACATACCATCCTGTCTGAGGTCCTGGCTCCTACCTGCTGTCGGCTCCTTGCTGCTTCTGAGTCACATCTCCTGAGCTCTTGGCTCTGGGTGACAGATGTTCCTTCTGACTGTGGTACACTGCCCTGGGAGAACAGGGTGGGACGGGCAGGAGTCCGAGATGCTGCGATGTCCTGCGGCCCCTCGGGTGGGTGACACAAGGCTGGTGGCCTGGGGAGGCGGCAGGTGGCTGCAGCTTCATGGACCTGTCCTGTGAGGTCTGTGTTGGGCACCCTTCACTGCAGCCTCCCACAGAGGCATCTGGGCACTGGGAGGAGGCAGGTTGCTGCAGCTCAGGTTTGCCACCTCTGGGCTGTTCCTGTGCAGCAGTTCCTCTGTTCTTACTTGTAGGGCTTCCAGTTCTTTAGGTTTTTGTCTGCTCTCATTCATCTGCCTCCTATAAGGCAGAGTGTGTGCTGCAGGTTATTTTTAGTATGGAAAGTTTTAAGAGGCCACGTGTACCCGTGTAGGTTTAACCGAGGCAGCCTTGCCCAGTTCTCTTTCACCCAGATAGTATTCATTTCCCAAGTGCTGTATCGCTAACTGCAGGGCTTGCTGGGAGGCGTTCCGGCCTTGCTGGGGAGGCCGCACTTCCAATGCAGCCACCTGCTTGCTCAGGTCAGGCCAGTACTTACCTCCGTCCATGTCTCGGCCTGCTGGTGGGATCTGGGTGGGACCCCCCACGGTGCTGGGTCCACACTGTGGGGCAGTGCCCCCAGTGTGCCTTCCTGTGCTCCGGGAGATGGCCGCACTCTCCTCTCAGGCCTTAGGAATGAGCTGTCTGGCTTCCCTGCGAAGCTCGTCCTACAAACATTTCTAACCTTATAAGGATGTGTGTACTGAAGGATTGCTTGGCCTGCCTGAAGAAGCAAGGTGGCTTAAAGCCACTCTGGGACTGTAGTGTGAACCAGTGGAATGAGCTCATTGTCCTCAGCTTTTTTTTTTTTTTTTTTAAGGTAGGTGAGCGTGTGTGCTCATCCTTGTCTTCATCTCCCAGGTCCTCACCAGGAGTACTCCATAAATCAAGTCAGAATGCCACCTGGATTGCTGCCTGCTGCCTTCCCTGGTCTCCTAATCCCTCCCGAGGGCATTACTCAGCAGGGGGAGCAGCCCCATGCCTGAGCTGTGGCTGGGCCTTGGTGTGAGCTGTGATGTTCAGAGTGGGCTCCCGAGATGCCAGTTCTGTGAGCTCTGTTGTGTGATGGCTCTTCTTGGTGTGGGCAGAACGGCCCCAGGTGTGAGTGCTTGGTGCTGGCTCTGGTGCTGGCAAGCTGATCACCTCTGGGCTGAGGGTCTGGAGCTGCTGAGCTTCCCTGTGGGCTCCTCCTGTTGTGAGGGCGTCAGGGCCGGGCCCCTCTGTTATGGCAGTGCTCGGGGCCATGTGACTTGACAAGCTGCCATCTTGTGCCCTGCTGCTGGCAGGGGAGGCTGCGGCGCTCAGCCCTGTGCATTTAAGCGGCCTACATGCACCCAAGCGGTCGAATTAGCAGTGGGGAGAGGGCTCTGTGTCTCTGGAATGTGTTGGAAAATTGATATGGTTTTAGGAACTTTCTTTCAGGGGAGATGAAGGAGGTGTGGATCCCAGCACCTTTCCACAGCACGGACCAGCAGAGCAGGCTTTGGTCAGCCATCTTGCAGGCTGCAGCTGGGGCCTGGCCTGTGGGGCCCTCCCTGATGCACCCCACAGGTGCCAGCCCGGCGTGGGGTGTCTGTGGCTCTTCTGGCTGTGGCAGGGTGTCACTGGGAGCAGAACTCAGCTCTTGCTGAAACTAGTCCGATGGCAAACCAGAAATGAAATGGGCTTCCCAAGGAGCGGTTGGCTGAACCACCAATTCCCTCTGATTTAAATACCACGGAAGCGCAAAGATCTTTATCTTAAATGATAGTACTGTGCAAATAACTCTTGGAAGTGTTCTGTCTGCCAGGCCGGGACAGGCCCGTCCCCCGTGGGGCATCCTGCTGCTGTCTGCTGCACTGCAGAGCTGTGTGGGACTATTGTCAGTGTGGTTGGTGCAGCTCCATGGGGATGGTCATAATGGGGCTGTCTGTTTGATGGGGGAGCTTGCTGGGAATGGGCTTCTGTGAGCTCCTTTAATTTGAGTTTGTGGTACGCCTATGAGACAGCTTGTGGGATGGTTCTGCATTAATTACGACAAACTTAAGTGGACAGCAGATGAGCAGCAGCAGTGGCTCACAATGTACCATTGTGCTGCAGGGGATAGATGTGAATCTTTTGTCTTAGCAGCAGGCAGGCTTTCCAAAGACCAAGCTCAAAAACAAACAGCGACAAAAAAAACCCTCCAAACAAAATCCAAACTACTGCATAGAATTGTGTTGTTTTTTCCCCTCAATTCCAAATCCAAAGCACATTAACCAAAACGTTATTCTCAGCCATGAGCTCTATTGCCTGACTCTGGAAAGCCAGCTGGAGGTAACTCCTGTAGAATGTATCAGAACTGTCCAGTGCACACAGGCTTCAGCTTCTGCACAGAACAACATAAAAGCCTCATTCATGAGATATGGGAGGTGTTACTGGGTTTCTTAATTCATGTGTGCATTGAACCAGGAGGTGAGGCTGGTGGCTGAACCAGTTCAGCTAAGGTAGTGTGTGTGGCTGGAGGAAGAGGTGTGAAAAGTGCAGAAAATATTGGCTTGTGCGGGACCTGAATGCTCAGGCAGAGCTGGAGGGAGGCATGTTTTTGTTCCCCAGCTCCTCATGAAGACTGGGAGAGTTGTACTTGGGAGCTGCCGTTGGAACACTTGCTCTGATAATCAGTTTTTTCTGGTGGAGACAGACTAAGCATAGTCAACAGACTGACTTGATTGTTTTTTCTTCTCTAAGAAATACTGTGCTTCTCAAAGGAACTAGATAATACTCTTTCAGTGGGTGTCTCCTGCTTCTATGGCTCCTATCTCCTGAAAACAGTTCTTATTTTTGCTCTCATTGGCAAGAGTTGAGGCCCGTTTGAAGAACAGTCTGTTGTGTGTAGGTATTGTCAGGCAAGTTGTGTTTTGCTTTAATTCCTGCTCAGGGAAAATGTAAACTGTAAGTGCTCTGCAGCAAGGCTGTTCTCGAGGCGAGCAATGGTTTGGTTTGTGTTCCAGCTGCGGGCTTTCCCTAAGGAAAGGCATGTTGGCCCTGCCTTGCACCACGCCGTGAGGATCGTGAGTGGGGAGCGTGACCACGGTGCGGGTGCCAGCAGCGCTGGGCAGGGAAGAGCTTGCATGCTTCCTGAGAGAGGCAGCTTTCACCTCATGAAGTTTGAGGGTAATGGCTGTTTACCTAGGCAGTTTATTTAGGTGTAGAGCAGACTTCAGAGCTGTGCTCCTAAGTAGTGGGATCTCTATCCAGATGGTTTCTGCTCGACGGGTATCACTGTTCAAAGGGTGTTAGAGCATATTTCCCATCTTTGCTACTTCACGCTGCTCGTTGGGGGATTCCAGAAGGTCTGAAGTGGTCCTGTCCAGCTGATGGGCTCTGGGTGCTGAGCTGAGGTGCATGGAGCTTGCCTGCCCTTCATCGGGGCAGGATTTGGAGCAGAGCAAGGGTATGGGCCAAGCCTCAGCCCGCAGTGCAGGAGCTGCCTCACTTTCCACGGTGGTGCTTGAAGCAGGGCAGCCTGGGGAGGCCACACAGCATGCACACTCCAGGAGGTCTGCTGCCATAACTGGCCAGGAGTGCCAGGGCTCGTGGTGGGTGTGATGTCCCTGCTGGGCTGAGCGCACCCAGTTGGGCTGTGGGGAGGAGCACACTGCTGCAGTGTTGGAGCAGACTGGGGCAGCTGCTCTGAAAATCCCGTGTGGCCTCTCCTCAGGGCCTGTCTTCAGGGAGCTGCAGGGACAGGAGGCACGAGTGCCCTGACCTAGCGAAGAACAGGGAGTGCACAAGCCACCTGTGTGACCTGGACACTCGTTAATGTGGTGGAATTAATTCACAGTGATGTCTGTCTTTATCCAAGCAGCATACTGATGCAAAGAAGCAGCTAAATGCTGTGTGCCATCTTGCTTACAGCTCTATTTATAGACATGAAAGCATGCTCCTAAGTTACTTCAGTGCTTAAAAAACCCACTGAGCCCCTTTTAAGAAAAGGCTGAAACTGCAATTAAGAGTTATTCTGTTCAGTGTGTTAGAAATGTGTCGGTGTCCTGGATTCTGGTCATAGCATAAACACAACTGGGTAGTGAGCAATGTGGGAGGATGATGCATGGTGCTGGGCCCTGGAGGGCT
The DNA here is from genome assembly GCF_002078875.1 of Numida meleagris. NCBI lineage: Eukaryota > Metazoa > Chordata > Aves > Galliformes > Numididae > Numida > Numida meleagris. The sequence goes on along the minus strand of NC_034426.1, from coordinate 9,193,441 downwards.
GCGTGCTCACAGAGCAGCCCCACTTGTGCTGTCCCTTCCTCAGTGCTCCACACGCGATGAGGAGCTGCTGCTGAGGAGTTCAGGGCATGTTCCTTCACTGGCAGTCCCTGTGCAGATGGGTAGATATGTTCCCAAAATTCACAGCATCTTTCCAAAAGTGTATGCAACAGACTGAAGCTCCAAACTCACCATGTCGTTCTCTCGGACGCCCGCTGAGTATTGAGGCCTTTGTTGCTGGGGGTGAAGCTGGGATACTCCATCTATCAGTGCTTGTCTCCAGCTGACCCGAAGCCTGCACATCTTGAGTGGTGTCCCTGGCTGGAGCAGCCCTGGATATAGTCCCTGCCTGCCTGTTAATGGTGGCACAGAGACTGTAATTTAGATGGTGTAGGCAAGCTTTGAGACCATCCTGCTGCCCACCGTAATGCACCAGGAGCCATGTGCCTTTGCAGGCTGTGTGCAGCTTAAACCCAGCTTGAGTTTCTGTGGTGTTCGAGGCACTTAGGGTTGCTTTGCTTATTCTCCCTCCAATGTATTGTGAAATTGAAGCAACTGAAATAACATTTCTCTAAGCAAACTATCAGTCTCACTTCACTCCTCTTGAAGAGGGGCAAGGTTCAGTTTTTCAGTTGGAGTGGTAGGATGATTCCCATTGAAAGGCTTCACAGAATGAGCAGTAGGACCCTTCTAACATGGATAAAAGAGCTGCTGCCCTGGTGACGCAGGAGCCTCTGGCTTCTACTTGTGCCTTTTGCTGGAGTGCCCACCCGCTGCCTTAGAGCCCGCAGTGAAAGGCCCAGGGGCCCCATACCCTGTGGGGAGGTGGTGGCTTTCTGACTCATCAGTGCACGGCAAGCTGGGGACTCGGCTGCTGCTTGTTCAGAGCTCGTTTTAACTGGCTGTGCACTTTATGTGCTTCTTAGGGCCCAGAAAGCATGCTATCACTGGCTTACTTGCGGCCAACAGCTACCTCTGCAGGCGCTAGGGTTTTTTGTGTATCCTTGGTGTGCTGCTGTCTCTGTAGCCTGGATTCCTTGGAGGTATCTTCATCTGCAGGCCTTCCTGTTTTACATTGGTCATGTAGCCACGTAAAGGCTTGCAAATGTTGTTCCACCATCTCAGTCACTAAACGATCAGGGTCAGGTTTCAGAGACGTCCCAGGCACTTGTGTGTAGGAGCCAATCCTGCAGGGCCTTCCGTCAGTGGTATCCACTGGCATCTTTCTGCAACGGGGCAGAGTAACCCTCTCCTGCCCGTGTTGTCCTCTCTGCTGGGATGTGTGGTCACATCCAGCTGGTCTTGTGACACCTGTTGGCTTGGGGGTTGCTTTTTCCAGTGAGGGTGACTTGCCTGTCTTAGCGCTGTGACCTGATTTACTGCTGTGGCACTCCCTTTATATAGCTCTGTTCTTGTAGCAGAAACCACACTGCAGACAGATGGGAGGGCTGACACTGATCTTATTGCCCATCTGCTTAGCTTATAAATCCATTGATTGATGTGTGGCACGGAGGGTTCTGCAAGTTCTGAGTGGACTTACTGCCCCTTGGTTCTTAATGAATACCCATCCTGTGGTGGTAGTGGCTAGATAAGGGAAAGGGCAGGGTTTTTTGATAGCTGTGTTGGTCTTCTAGTGGAAAATGTGAAATCTTTTAAAGGAACTTCTGGCTATTGTGGACCCTTGCATCATCATGAGGGGGCAGGCACTCCTTCAGGAATGCCTTTGCTTTGTGCATAACACAACAGATTAGCTACATAGTGCTCTTCTGCATCTCCAGAAGTGCAGGCGTGGGCTGTGTGCCACGCACTGCCCTCCTGCAGTGATGTGGGTGAGGAGGTTTGCGAAGCAGCTCTCCGTCAGTCTCTCAAATGCAGTAAGTCACTGGTATTTGTCAGCCCATAAAATGCTTTTGGGAGCGTGATGCTGTCTTCAAAGCAGAGAGCTGGGGAGACCTGTGGTGTATCAAGTCTGAGTTGTTGAATGCTTGTAGTACGGCTGTGCAGGAGAAACGTGCTCTGTGGGATGCTGCCCTGTGTGTAGTGCTGACCCATAAAGGCACAACAGGAGAAAGAAGGTGAAGCTGTTGGCCAGGATAAATGCACTGGCGAGAACTGTCCAGATATCCCTACTGCTAGGTGACGGTTGCATTCTCTGGTCTGCTGATAGAGCAGAGATGTCAATTTAAAGCAGCTGGAAAGCAGCCCTGTTGTGCTAATAGAAGCAGCTCAAGGCATTTATGAAACTTCTCGTTACGTTTTACGTGACTACTTTAATGCTGTTTTTCTGTTTCCCTTTCTAGGATTAATTGCTGAGGCTTTGTAAAATGGCTTTACGCTTTCGCACTTTCTTCCCATACGCCATACCAGGAGTGCTGGCACTTCTTGGCTGCTGGTGGATCTATTCCCATAGAAAAAAGCATCCAAGCAATCGTAACAGACAAGCAATAGCCATTGTGGAAGAGAAGCAGAAAGAACTGCCAGAGAATGACTCACCACCCAAAACAGAAGCACGTGTTCCTCAAAGACTGCCTCTCTCCCCAGAAGAGGAACGCCCAGAGAATGAAACCTCGACCTCCCTGCTGCCAGCAGGGTCCATGACGCCCTCTCTTATGCGTCAGACTCACGAGAGGTTAGATTTCTCACGGGACCTTTCAGCCCCAGCAATAAGGACAACTCAGCCCCGCACCGTTGAGGACGACAGTGAAAAACTAGAAATTAAAGGTTCTCGAGATGAAAGCAACGTCCCTGCTTGTGTTTCTCTCCCTCTGATCTCAAAGAGCGCTAAGTGTCACAGCGGTGCTGCAGTCAGCCCTAAGGAGGATTCAGGCTCTAGTGCAAACCAAGCTAAGTGCCCATCAGCATCGGTGGTGCTGACACAAGGGTCTTTGGGAATCATGGAGGAGATCAGCAATGCAGAGCAGTCAGATGAGTCTTCATTTAAGCCCCCTAAGGAAAGCCAGGTGCCAGAAATAGCGCTGTCTGATGCTGGCTGTGTGACAGCCCTTCACTTGGGATTGGAGAAGGAAGTCAATACCCCACAAGCCCTTCTCACTAATGAAGTTGTATTGAGTCACCAGGATTCTGCAGTTAGGATGTTATCAGACAGTTTGGAGTCTGCCTGTTTGGAGCAATCTAGGGAAGAAAAGATGTCTGAATCAAACAACAGTTCTGTACCTGTGTGTCAGGAGGAGGACACACATGCAAAAGGAAATGAGTTGGAGAGAGAGAGGATCAGAGGAGTGAGTTTGGACAAGGAAGAAGTTGAGAAAATTGAGCAAGTAGCAATACAAATAATTTCCAAGGTCATTTTGGCAGCAACTGAGGAAGTGCTGTCTGGTTCTGTAAGTGATGTGTCCAGTCGGATCTGCCAGGCCGCAGTCAGCCGAGTCGAGAGACCTCTGGAGAGAGCAAGCACTGTTTCTTCTGACCAGGTGCTTGCGGCAGAAGCTGGGGGAGAGGATAAGAACACGGATCTTAAGAGCGATGCTGAGGTACCAACGTCCCTGCAAACAGAGGAACGTGATCAGTGTGTGACGTATTCCAGCTGTTTAGCACTTGGCTGTTTATCCAGCCCGATTCAGGGGGACGTACAAGACCATCAGGTAAAGAACTGTGTGCACAGTGAGTCCCAAGGAGTTGATAGAACTCTTGTGGCAAGCCATGGAGGATCGCTGGGAAAATCACACTTGGTTACGGAGGACTCGGGGTGCAGCACATGTGCATCTGAAGGTGGGACAAGTGTGGAGGACCCGTTGCAGAACACAATGCTGTCTGTGGCATCAGGCCAGTATTCGGACTTACTGAGCACATCTGCAACCCAAGACACTTCTGCAGAGCAGAGCTCAGAACCAAGTGAAAAGCCGCCTACCCCGAAGCTACCTGAAGACAGCAAAGTGCCATACAGTAATGGGATGCTGAAAGAAGAGGGTTCGGACTCGCGCCACGAGGGTAACTGGGCGGCAGAGATGGATGGAGATCACTCAGGAGGTAAGGGGTTTGTAAAGCTTCCTGCAAAACATGGTGAACAAACTTTTTATTGGCAGTAACACCTTGCTTCACAATGCATTCAGATAATTCCTTTTTGTATTTAACTTTTTCCCAGCAGGTGAATATTTAGCCTTGTTACTCAGATGGGTATCCCAAGTGTTAGCTGGTTGTTCAGCACACCATGGAATCACGAGGTTCTATGATGTGCTGCAAAGGGGTGAACAGGCTGATTCCCTCTCAGCACAATGCGTACTGTCTAAAGCTGAGCGTGTGAGTGTCCTCATGAAGCGGTGTGTCTGGATGTAGGTCAGGCATTGAACACCTTACTGGCTTGAAATTTTCTAATGCAAATGGTTTCTGCTTCAGTTCAGGCAGCCTCTAGTAAGCACTGAGATCTTATCTCCATTTGTGGGCTGCTGCTGGAGGGAGGCTGTAGGGCAGGCTTCTGAGGTGCTGCTGGATGAACTGGCAAAGTGCTCTAATAAATCCTGATAAAATCACTTGGTTGCAGACCAATTACCCTGAAGCCTTCTTTGCTTGGAAGGGTAGGTGAACGCCAAGAATTCTCAACAGGCAGCAATGCTTGTGGAGCTCCTCCATCTGTCTCTGTATTGTTTTTGCCTTCTAGATCCTGGATGATGTATGCCTGGCAGAATACAAAACTGTCTGAGCAAATGTTGACCCATGTGACCTTGGGGATGGGTGTTAAAATCCTTTAGGATCCTGTGGCGCCAACAGCTCTTAATGACAGGATGTCTTTTGTAATTGCTGCATAGTAGGGTTGCTGCTTGTTGCAAGACAAGGGTTGAGTTTGCCAAGAATGAAGGATTAAACCCGCAGAACATCTTCACTGGTGAGAATAACTATGGGAAGAGTATGGTTTTGCCTTGCTGTCAATGCTGATGTGATGGGAAGATGTAAGAACGGGTTGTGGAGCCCACTGATAACAAGAGCTGAAAGCTCTGTGCTAAAGCTGAAGGCTGGGGAGGCAGGATACAGCAGGTAAAGTTGTTAATGTGATTGTTGGGTAAGAGGTCCTACAGCTGACCTTCACACCCTGGCTGTGGGATTTAAATCTTCCTCCTTGTCTGGAGAGTCTGTGGCAAGCAGCTGTGCTGTTTGTCTTTGACTTTCTTGGCATCCGTGCTGTCTTACTAGTTCAGAGGTAGCAAATGTAAAGTATCTGTTCAATTACTTTTCTTCTTGGTCTTGTACTGGATGGTCTTCATGTTCCTGTGTGTTAATCTGGAGGAAGGATCAACCTTGTGATATGCTGACCTGAAGGAGGCTGTTTGCTTTTCCCCTTCCCAAGGGAAACCTTCTTGATATTCACTGATAGTTTTGGAACAAGCCATAGCTCAGCTCTGGTGCTGTGTTTCTTCAGGCATATGAGATATTAAGACAAGAGGCAGTTGGGGCATGCTCAGGATTCACTGTGCAGCCCTTGTTCAGGCAGGAATGTGATATCAGTGCAACAAGCAGACAAATAGGTTGTGTGTCCCTCCCTGCATGCTGAACTCCCTGCGAGGAGCCCTGTGTAAGCCCTAGGGAAAATGCAGAATACCTTTCCACTGCAGCAGCTCTGTGCTGGTGCTAACATAGCTCTCATTGAAGCTGGTAGTGTTGACTTTAGTGTCCTGTCTCTGCATAAGGTGTCACCCTGCTTGAAGGACTCATGCTGAACTCTGGCTTCCTTCTGTTGTGTTCCCAGAGGTACTCGGGTTCCTCTCCAGGAACAAAAGGAAACTGTTTAGACTGTGTGACAGGGCTTGATCCTTACTGAAATGCTGCAGAACTCAGTACAGGAACATCTCACGTGAATATACATAAGAAAAGCTTAACCTAACCTCTCTGCAAGATGATGTATTTTCATGGCCTTGTGTCTGGTAGCTGGGTGGATTATGTGAGTAATTGGAGTGCTGGTGTGTGTGTGTTTTGCAGGTTCGGATGTAAATAGCATGGATTCTGTGGACAGTGGCTGTGCCCTGGGGAAGACAGAGACCCACCAGAACTCTAAGCCAGGAGGAGAATCCAGCAAGTCCGACCTCACTATCTGGGAAATCGAGGTTCCAAAGGTAACCAGCCACCAGCCCATCGTGCTTCTTGCCCTGCCCTACATAGCGATCTTCTGGTTCTTGCAGTCTGGTAGTGGCTCAGTGCCATCCCAAGGAGATCAACAAATAAACAAGGATTTAAGCATTTAGCTCCTGTTACAACTCACCAGGAGTGAAGAGCCCGTACACAGCTGTAAACAAGAGGCACGTAAGGTCTATACCCAGGGTAATGTTGGGTGTTAAACTCTTTGCTCCCCATTATCTTCCACCCCAGCCTGTTAGTGCGTTGCTTCAAAAGCGTTTTCAGAACGGTTTGAGGGTACAAGGTTATTAAGAGCAGGTGAGGATTTTTTTTTTTTCACTGTATAGAAGGATTATGTTTTAACAGCCTGTCTAAAGTCCTCACAAGCTGAATGCTGATCTGAGCTATTCTGTGGAGCACCTTGCGTCTGTCTTTATAATGAGTTTTCTTTTGGATTTGAGGGAGAGGATATGGGTTTTTGGACTGCGTTCATCCCTTCTTTCCTACTTCGTGTATGCAGTCACCCATGGCTGCTGTGCACATTGTTGCCCTTGCAGTTCTGCTCCCTAGCAGACCTAGATGCTGTCAGTCAGTGGAGTGAAACAGCAGCTCTGTCAGGATAAGCATGCTGCTGCCTTGAGTGCACGCTGCACAACTGCTCCAGGATTGTATGGTCCAGCACGTGGTAGCCTGATTTACTCCCTTTCTAATCAAATTAGCTTGTGTTAAAACTGCTACATGTTTTATTCAAAATATAAAGTAGCATGTTGAATACAGTCCCTTAAAAATAAACATAAGTCCAAATTGGGAGATGTTCCTTCACTTGCTGTAGGAAGACAGTGGCCTTTACCACATTCTGTTTTGTTTTCATGTTTCTTTGCGAGATATGAGGGTGTCAAAATGATCACTACGCACTGATCAGTTTGTATCTGTACAAAAAGCCTTAAGTTATCGCAAACCAACAAAACTGGTCCAGTGTTGCCTTGTGCTTGTCCTGCCTGGCCCTTTGTGCTCCGGGATGTGGGAATGTCAGTGAAATAAGGCATGGAGAGCAGCTTTGTTTGATCTGTTTCTCTTCTTGACTGTTGTTTTCTTATCTCTTTCATAAAGCATTTAGTTGGCCGCTTGATTGGCAAACAAGGGAGGTATGTGAGCTTCCTGAAGCAAACGTCTGGTGCCAAAATTTATATCTCAACACTACCTTATTCCCACGACTTCCAAATCTGTCACATTGAAGGTGAGATGTGTCTATTCATGGTCTAATACCTAGCTTGTGGGTTGTTATTAGATGGGCAAGGAATTTAAAACAGTTTTACAGGCTTAATGAGTCCAGTGCTCTACAAAACTTTTCTGCTCTCAGACAGTGCTGTTATAGTAGGGGTGTGTGCCAGGTCACCTGTACCCTGGCACGTGAACTCTATTCTTGAGATGAGAGTGCAGTTTAACACTCTCAGCTGCTGTAGCTTGTAACAAAGACCTTTGCAGGATCGCTTCAGTTTTGAGGGAGGAGCTAGGGGATGTGCATTGGCAAATGGACTCTGGCTGTGAGGGATGCTAAATGACTAAATGTGGCTGAAAAAATCTGCTTGTACTGTTGTGAAATAGGTCATCCTGGAGGCTAAAGTTGTTGAAATGATGGTGTGGCAACCTGCATTGCTCACATTGAACCCAGCATCAGATTTAATGGCCAATCTATTTTTTTTTAATTGTTGATGTAGCTTAGGACGTTTCTTGCAGCTGTATTGCTTCACAATAGGATACATGTGTGTCCCCAGTATATCTGTGCAACAGACTTTGTGCTGGACTTCTGTCTTCCAGGTTCCCAGCATCACGTAGAAAAAGCACTGAGCCTTATTGGCAAGAAGTTCAAAGAGCTGAGTCTCACCAACATCTATGCTCCACCTCCACCATCGCTGGCGCTTCATTCCCTCCCTATGACTTCCTGGGTAAGCCCCGGTTTGCTGGCTGTGATGACGTTATTGTACCTAATTGCATTTGGAGAATGCTTACACATTAGTGTTTCATAGATTTTTTTTTTCTTGCTGCTTTTGTTGTAAGATGCTTAGAAACACTGCTTGCATTGAGTATCTAGAATCGGTACAGTAACTGTGCAGATAACTGTCTCCATGGATGTGAAGACGGGCTTCGCTCAGGGGGACTGAATTTAGTAAAGTTAAAGGCACTTCTGATGTATTGTGAGCAGAGTAATGCTTTGTGTTCTGGGAAGTTGCCCAGCACGGTGGCTCTCTGGTAGGTAGGGCAAACTAACTTTGAAAACCTCCTCTGTGACAAATCTTAGACAGCCTCTGCAAAGATTACCTTGATGTTAAAAATCCTGTGGGCAAGGCATCCTTGTAAGCTGTATGGCATCGACAGTGCAGTGTGACTTGACCTGCATTGTTGCTGACTGCTCTCTCCTGATTTTATTTTTTTTTTTTTGTAGAGTAAGTCCTACAGCTGCTCTGTGCTGATGGTCTTTTTGTGCACAAGATTGGCCCCTCCCCAGATCTGGTTTCCTCCAGTGTAGAGTAATGCTGAGTATCTTTCTGGTTCTGATCCAAAGCAGCCTTTGGAAGCAAACTACCAGAATGCCAGCGTTTTCCCACCTGTGGCTTTTAGCTTCAGGAGTTGCTGGTGGAATGAGGGATTAAACAGTGTCTCTAAATGCAACTGAAGCTTATGTGACAGTCAAAGCTGATGAGTATTTCTCTCCTCCCTGTGGCAGTTGATGCTCCCAGATGGAGTCACTGTAGAAGTGGTTGTGGCTAACCAAGTCAATGCAGGACACATGTTTCTACAGCAGCATACGCATCCCACTTTCCATGTCCTGCGTAGCCTGGACCAGCAGATGTATGTCTGCTATTCTCAACCTGGAATTCCAACCCTGCCAACACCTGTGGAAGGTGAGTGACTCAGATGTGATGTGAAGTGGAGAGTGCATCACAGGGAAGGAGTAATCAGCACTTGCTTTCCTTGTTGGAGACAGCAGACCCTGCTGCTAGTGACCAGAGGCTGGAACACGAATGGATATCTGCATAGAACAGCATTATAGTGGCTGAGATTTAGCAGTAAAATGCGTATCTCTGGTCTCACCTGCAGGCTTTATCTGATGGGGATGTGAGAGGTGTTGAAAGAAAATAAAAGCAGCATAAGAAATGTTGTTGACTCTCAGTAAATAACTGTGCAGAACTGCTAATGCGTGAAGTGCTGATTTCTAGAAATCTACTAATGCTGAGCCTCTCTTCCCTGTGCTCTTATGCTTTGCAGTTGGTATTATCTGCGCTGCTCCAGGCCTGGACGGGGCATGGTGGCGGGCGCAAGTTGTTGGCTACTTCAAAGACAGTGGTGAAGTGGAGATCAGATACGTCGACTATGGAGGATATGAGAGAGTGAAGATTGACACGCTCAGACAAATCAGGTCTGTAGCTCCTCTTCCATAACCTGAGGTAATATCTGGCTTGAATCTGCATCGAAAGCATCCATCTAGTTTGAATCACTGAAGGATATTGCTCTGCTGAAGCGGGAGATGGTAAAAATGGTTTGTCCCAGCAGTGGGTTTGGAATTCTTGGGTGCACGGTAAGCTCTTGCAATTTCTCTCCTCTTCCCTTCAAAAAAAACCGTGCAACTTCTGCCACTTCAGCTTGGAAACTGAGTAAAAGGATGCCTTCCAGAGTCCCAAATGTATCATTAATCAATGAGGTAGAACTAAAATTCAGATTCTATATGCTCCATCCCCATTGGCTGGGAGAGCTGCATACAGGCGTGTTAAGTACTTGATTGTTTTAGGAAGAGTGCCCAAGGGCTTTGAGGTAAGACGCATAGGCTCTGTTATGGAGCTGATATTTGCTTGGAGCTCAAACTGACTTGGCCTGTTAATCAGGCAGTTTATTGCTTCTACTTAGGTTGGTGGTGGAATAGTCTGATTTTTTTTTTTTTACCATTATCGGTTATAAACTGAGTTCCTATTAGAGCAGTTGATTAAACAGTGTCACCTTAAAGAACACAGATTTAAAGCCATGTTCTTGTTTTGATCTGATTCTCTTCTTAAGGTCTGATTTTGTAACACTACCTTTCCAAGGAGCAGAAGTTTTACTAGACAACGTGGTGCCACTTCCAGGTAATGGAGCTCTTGAGGTACCATTGGTGTTCCTCCTGCAGGCTTAAATGCACACCAGCTGTGTGCAAGCAGTGGTTGTCTAAGCTTTATCCCTCCTATTGCAAGTGCAGCCTCTGAAGTGATGAGATCAAGGACTTGAAAAATAGTATTTTATTCTTCTGGACCTGCTAGTATGGCACAATCTCTTCTTCAAGAGGAAGATAATAAATATCCAGGCTTTTTCCTGTATGGAGGAGAGAATGAATTACTCTTCTGAACAGCAGTTTGGCAGGACTGGCAGGATGTAACTGAAACAGCTGTAATGATTCTGCTGCGTTCTGACGTAGTGGAGCTGTAAATGCAAACTTGGTTTTCAGTCTGCTAGACAAATACCTGAGACTTTCCTGCTGAAAAGACTGATGTGCACATTCTGCCTTGAAAAGACTGCCCTCCAAGCACTGGGATGTCAGTCCCTGCCTGGAAATGCTTGCTGTGTTTGCAGTTGTTTCTCCCCACCCCCTGGTGGCAGATTCTGGTTTTGCTAGCAATGTTTGCTGTACTGGTGTCTAAAATCCTGGCCCCCTGGTGCAGAAGGGGTACAATAAAGGGGCAGGTCAGGTTTTAATCACTGGAACTTGTGGCTGGCAGGACTGCAGTGTGGGATCTGCCAATGCTGTAGATGGGTGGCAGGGTTTATGCTGCTGCTAGCAGAGGTGAGGGGTTTGCATGTTCCCTGAGGAAATCTGCCTCCTTCAGTATTCTGGAGGTGCAGGGAGTTCCTTTGATTTTGGAGATCATCTCAAGGTGGGGAGCATGAAGAGGAAACTTTATTTTGTAAGCTTTAGATAGGAAATAAGCAACTTTCTTCCAAAATGAAAACAATTCTGTCCTGTCTCATCTTCACTGTGTAGATTTTAACTTTATTGGCTGGGATGTGAGAGTTTCCTGTTGCATTATGTGTGTGGAGTTAGCAGCAGTACCCCCATAAGCTGTGCAGGTTGTGAGATTTGGGCTGCCGGTGCTTGCAGAATGCATTTGGCACCATTCAAGTGCCAGTCAGCCTGTGGGACAAATGTTTCAGAGTTTCTATTTATAGTATTGCACGCTGTAGGGTCAGGAAAGTCCTGAGGCTTCTGAGCTTAGTTCATTAAGGATCAAAATATTAATGGCAGAGGTACTGCAAAAGAACTCTTCTGTCTTTAAAGCTTCCTAATTCATCAACCGCTTATGTTCACGTTGACTTAGCTAGTGGCTTTGAAAAGCGCTTCATCCTCTCCCTTCAGCAACGCAGCAGGCGTAATACTTGTGATCTCCAGCTTAATAGACTGGTTTCAGCAAATGCCTGCAGCAGCAGTAGGTGAGGATTCTCTCTGGCCTAACTTATGTGGGAGGTCAGACAAGATTAGATGAATGGTGCCTTCTGGACTTTAAAGCCTGTGAATATCTCACTTGTTTTCTCCTGTTCTTTTCTTTCCAAAGATGAGGATCACTTTTCATCAGAAGCTGACGCTGCTGTTAGTGAGATGACCAGAGGGGCAGCACTGCTGGCGCAGGTACATGAGAGCTGTCTGGAAAAGACTTGCTGATGATTTTACTGCTGCTGTTATCCTCTCTATCCCTAGTACAGTGTGTGTGTGTTAATCAGAAACAAAGTCCAGAGCCTGTAAGCCTGGCTGCTGGGTAAGATTCTTGTTGAGAAGCCTCAGCTCTTGAGAACAGGCTGAGAAAAGCCTTGCATAGCATCACCATGCACAGGACTGTGTGCCTCTAAGAGATGCGCAAAGGAAGGGGCAGGTATTCCCTTTTGTCAGCTGATGCAGACATTGAGAATGGCTACCTGAATGGAGCCAAAGTGGACTGTTGTGCAGCAGATCAAGCACTGCCCTGCCAGCCTGGATTGTTCTTGCCACACTGACATACAAGATGTGGCCCATGGCTGGTTAGAGAGAGAAGGGCTTCTGGTAGAGCCCACAGGCTTCCACACACAGCGCTAGATCGTGTTGAAGGGGACTTTACCTCTTTTGAAGTGTTTCTCATAGTGACTGTAACTACCCACAGAAACTAATTGAAATGAGATGTGTGGGAAGCTTGGTAGTGTTTGTGATAGTTTTATAACTTCCTTTGGTTTAATGCAGTGCTCAAAGGCATCAATAATTCTGGCAAGGGCAAAGATTTGAACAAATAAGGTAAACTTGCCAGCTGTATCTCAGCTGCCTGTTGGCAGTAGCTGTTTCCTCTGGTCTGCACGTGGGTTGAAGAACTGAGTATCGTGCAGCTTTGCATCCATCATGGATGAGACCAAATTGCTGCATGCTGTTTTCTGTTTCCAGGTCACAAATTATGACAGTGCAACAGGTCTGCCACTGATACAGTTGTGGAGTATGATGGGAGATGAGGTATGTTGGCATACTTTTCTTTAACGTGCTTCAAGTTTGATAATGCACACAGTTGATTCGGAACTTGGCCTTCCTTGTTAGTGGTTTATTCATCTTTCTTTTTTCCCCTTTCTTCAGGTGGTGTCAATAAACAGAACTCTGGTGGAAAGAGGATTTGCTCAGTGGGTTGACAACTACTAGCGGTGTCCTAGATGCCTCGACAACTTTTTCCTAACGGGGAAAAAAAATCCTGTTTTGCACTGTTACAATTCGGTTTGGCAACCTCTTACACGAAGATCTGTTTACACCTGCCTGCAGAGTTTTGTGGTCCATTGAAAATTGTTTTGCTCAACTGTTACCATTTCACTAGAAACACATACCTCATCTCAGTGAAAGGCAGGGTGTTAAAAGCCATAATGAGAGATACTGTAGCTTTAAAGCAAAAAAATTCTCCCTGGCCTCTACTTAAAAGGCAAAAACGTTTAAAATCCTGGGGCTTGCTTGGAGCTAACAAATGCCCCTGAAGTGTTAGCTGTGGCTACATTTGTGTTGAAGATGTATAGTACCCCATGAAGTTGGTGTCTGCTTTTCCTGAAAGTTACAGTGGTTGTCCTTTTTATTTTTAAACAGGCTCTGCCTGTGAAATTAATGAATGTTATTAAGGAATTTAACGTTCAGTTATGGATTTTCTATATGGTGCCACTGACGTGCATAAATTGCGTTCGTCTTTTATCTTCCTGATGCCAGGAGGTTGATGAATTGCATTTGTTGCACATACTGTGACACATCTCACTGCGATCATGCTTTTTATGCTTGATGTGCTTAAGGAAAAAAATGCTTGAAGTGCAGGATACGTTACCACTACAATTTTGCTCTGAAATATGTATTTAAAGAAAAGAACTGATTGCCAAGCCTAATTGTAATTTGTATTTTTCTAGCTGTGCAAGTCTGTAAATATATATAAAAACATTGTAATATTTTGTACAAGAAAAACACTGGAAACAAAGGGAACTTTACAGAAACTTTTTCACACCAAAATGTCCTATGTAGGTAGAACTGGTTTGGAGTGCATTAGGGTAGCCAACGTATTTGAAGCATCTGGAGATGGGAGTGTTTCTGCTGTACTGTATACAGGATTAGCATTCCCCTAGGTTGCTGTCTGGTTTGAATTGTGATCACTGCATTCTTTGCTATGTTGCTGTACAGACCTGTTTAAAAAAAAAAAAAGTAACAATTTGGCATTAATATTGCAGTGGTGTTCTCTCTCACAATTTTTTTTGCTCCTTTTTAGATTTATTTGTATCACAAACTTAAAACATTTTTTGCCCAAGTAATTTAAGCTGACTTAATACTCTTAAGCACATGCCCTCTAATGTATATCACTTCAGATATGTATTGAGTTGGGATTTACTGCTGGTGGAGAAGATGCTTGCCAGGAAAATGATGTAGTCAGGGCCTCCCAGGTTTTTTCAGGTGGATTCAAAGGTGTCTACATCCAATGAGCTAATGTGTCAGTACATCGTACATTTGGATAACTGCCTACAAAAGCATTTGGTCCAATCCCTTCTGATATGTTATGATTATTATATCCTTTTTTGAATTTTCTCCTATTTGGCGCTTATGATTTAATGTTCATATTTGCAATAATGTCCAATGGAAACTAAATTTGGTAATTCAGTTAAATCTATAAAACATATATCCTTCTGGAATGTTTCTTTCCATTTCAATTAAAGCTCAAATTTTAAGCCATCTTAATCAAACTGCGATGACTAAGAGCCTTCATTTCTAGACCTCTTGGGGTGTAGGGTTGGGAAGAGAGCTCAGTGGGATAAGCATCTGAGATACATTCCTGATGGCTTTTCAACAGGTACATAAAGGTCAAGCTTCAAATCCCCTGTTTTTTGTGGTTGTTTTTTCTTTACTTCAAATTTTATGAAAGAGCTGAAAACTGGACTTAATCTTGAGAGGAACTGCTTATTAGAAAGGCTTCATCTGAGCATTGGTACTCACAGCTGTTGTATGCATGGCGGAGTGAATTTACCCTGCAGACTGGGGAAGCTGCTTGGTCCCACTTGTGTGCTGAAAACTCCCCAAACCTGGGAGTCGTCCTATTGTGCAGAAACAAAACCTCCTCTTTAAAATGTTGGCAAGTTCTTTGTTCAAGCTGAGCAGAGCAATGACGTGAATTGGCATCCCAGTGAACAGTTTGTCCATACCTGCTGCCAGAGCACCCTGCAATTGGTCAAGTATTTTTTGGTGGCAGGATGTATCTGTGCTTTCTGAATGGAAGAGAAACGAAGGCACTGAATGGGCTGACTCCTGGGGTTGCACAAAACAAAGTATTAAACTTGAGAGTATTGCCTTTGTGAGTGCATAGATATCTACAGACTATATAGTTGTTCAAGGATCATCAGTCTTCCTGGTCTTAAGGTTTAAAACCAGTCTGTTGGGTTCATTGCAGAATATACACAGTCTGTGGACACTGCGGACTACAGCTCAGTGCTGTTTAGGCGAGTGACAGGAGACAAAACATCTCGATGCTTGGAGGTGTAGTGGTTTGGAAGCTTGCAGAGTTCAGCAGTGGCCTTCCTGGCTTCTCGCTGCAGAAGGTGAGTTCCACTTCACGAGATTCCTCGGTCCTTGCAGTCACGCCCAGCATCTGCTGAGGGATGGCTTTGCCATGGGGTGTGGTCTCCTGGGTAAGAAGTTGGTGGCAGGTGCTGTGGGTGGTTAACATTACTGCTGCCTAGCACACCTGAGCGTGGTTGGTGCTGGCAGCTGTGCAGGCACTCAGCTCTGCCCCAGCTGCAGGCAGTCTGGAGGGGCTGGTTCAAAGTGCCTGCCCGTTGTCTCTTTCTAGATGTCAAAGATGAAGAATGCAGTTTAGCCTGGCAGTCCAGAGGTGCTATCACCATCCCAAGGTAATGCAGACACTGCAGTTTTTAGAGTTCAGAGTTTTTAGACCTAGGCAAACAGATCTCTGTGGCTACTCCCATATCCCAAAGAAGTCTGCAAGATGCAGCCTGTGGCTGCTGGTTTCAGACAGGTGCAGGTTAGCCTGGAAGCGTGGTTTTTCCTTCTCTTCATCTTGAGAGTAGCCCTGGATTTCCAGGACCGTGGGGGTGGATGTGTATTCCTTGGACCTGACTGTGAAGTTCAGCTCCTCTTCATGCTCTCCTGGCGTCATGGGGCTGTCAGAGATCTGCAGCAGCGGCTGTGGGAGCCCTCTTCTGAGTCTGCTCTGCATCTTTTGTTTTCCTCAGGCTCAGCAGCACAGGCCTTCCTGTTCCATGCTTGTGCTTTAAGCTGTAGTAAGTGGAACGCCGGAGGTGAAATTACCAAAATAAGGAGGCGGTGGGGGCAAGCGACCAGTAGGTTTTCCCTTCCTCAAGCTAAGGCCTCGGGCTGCGCGCGTGGTCAGCTCGGCAGCAGCAGTGGGTGCCGGCCGTGCTGCAGGCGCTGCCCCGGGAGCTGCGGTCAGCGCGGCCGCGTGGCAGCCCGCGGTGAGGCGCTCCTGGGCGGGAGGAAGGGGCGGCTCGTGCGCTGCGAGGGAGAGGGAGCGCGGCGGGCGGCGGCGCCGGTGTTTGACGCCCCGGCCGAGGAGGGCTCCGGCTGAAGGAGGTGAGGTGAGGCGAGGTGAGGCCTCTCGGCAAAGCGGGGGGCGATGAAAAGGAGCGGTCGCGCGCGGCTCAACCTCGGGCACCACGGTGCCGCTCCGTGCCCTGCGCGGCGCTGCCGAGGCGCGGCCGCGGCCCTGAGGTGACTGACCCCGGCGGCCGAGCTGCGCCTGAGCCCAGGCTGTCCCGAGGGGCGGCTTTGAAGCCGTTCAAAGGGGCTTTCCCTTTTGAAAAGCGGTAATTTTATTACGGGGGAAATGAATGAGGTCTCCGGAGACGCCTGATGGACGGCTTCCTTCTGGAGTGCTTCCCGCCTGCGGGCCGAGAGGGGCTCCGTGTCGGAGCAGCTGGAGCCCGGCTTTTGTCTGTGGGAGTGGAAGCCTTACTGATGGCTGGTCGTTTCCTGTGAAAGTAAAAATGAAGCTTGTGTCTGTTTTCCTTTGCTGCTGAGTCACGTGCGAACATCACGTCCCATCGCAGTGCTGGCAGTAGGCAGGGACAGCAGCAAAGCACGAGCAGAAACTGTGGCTCTGTCGGGCAAAGCAGGGAATGTGCGTGGGGCTGGCGTGAGAGGAACGGGTTGTGCCGGGCTCTGCTCTACCAGTCAGGTCATGGTAGCAGCTCAGGCTGTAGGTCTGGCTGGCCCCTGCCAGCTCTGTCCCTTGGAGTATTTTGGGTGGAAGATACAAAAGCTGAATCTCCCATAGAGTGCTCCTGGCCCAGCAGTTCTCCCGGTTTCCCCCAGCAGTGACACAGGCCCCTCTGAGCCAGGTGCTTTGTGCAGCCGTAGCGGACACACAGCGATGCCCTCTGGTGCGTTCACGTGGTGGCTGTGTGAGACCATCTGACCTCCGAGATCAGTGGCAATATGTCCCCTAAAGTGAGTGTGGGTGAAAGAGTTACTTCCACTTTGCCTTCTAAATTGCCGGAGCACATCCCTGGATAATCCATCTTCCTGATGCTGCCTGAGGTGAGTAATGGTCCCTGCTTTGCCCTGTCTATGCTGTGAGCATGTTTATAGACTTCCGTCCCTGGCCTCTGTTCCAGGGTGAGGCACTTGCAGTCCCTTCAGATCCTCAGGTGGAAGTCGGTGGGTGCCTTTCCTAGCCCTGTGTTGGCCATCTGCAATGGAACACACACCGGGGCCTCCTTCCTCTGCTCAATCCGGAACAGGGGAGCAGCTGCTGAGTCTCAGACGTGCACTATGGTGCCTAAAAATGTGGTCAGAGGCATGATAGCAGCCCTGGTTCCCTCTGAAGCTGCATGAGTGAGTGACATTGGTGTTCTGTTGTTTTTTCTACATCAGAGCTCCCTGGTTCGGATTCAAGGATGCTGAAGTGACATTTGATGCTGTTTCAAGTGGGGTGCTCTCATTTCTGGAAAACAGGCTCTCAAAGCAATTTGTGGATTTGTTTTTTTTTCCACACATTGTCTGGGTCTGGAGTGTTTGTGTCTGAGTGCCCCCGTGTAACCTTTCTGGCACCCTGCAAACTCTCCTTCATCAGCAGCTGCAGAGAGCGTGGTCAGGGGAGGCTCATGGTGCTGTGTTGCCGCGCACGGAGCTGCAGGACGCTCCGTCCCCACCTGGAGCTGAGCCCCCACCCCTTCCTACAGGTGCTCGTGTTGCTGGCAGGATTGTTTCCCGGAGCAGGACAGAAGGCCTTGGCTGCTTCACGTTCATACCTCGGCTCCTTTATGGCACTGCTGGAGGCCTCATCGCGGGCGGAGCTCGAGGCCGGGCGCGATGCGGTGTCCCCGCCGCGCCGGGTTGTGCCCGCGGTGAGCTCCGGGCGCGCTGCAGCCCGGACGGTTCGTGGCGGCGCGGGGCTGCAGCAGATGGCACTCGAGCTCCAGCCGAGGGGTCCCCGGGCGGGGCTGCGCGGGACGCGGCGCTCCGGAGCCGTGAGCGGAGCCTGCGGGCCTTGATTGACATGCTTGGAATGTTCGCTTCCGCTCGCAGGTGCAGATCGTATCTCTGCTCGCGCAGATTTGTCCTTACGCTGTGCCCGGACTCGTGGTGGTAAAGCGCTGCTTTTCACTTTGCAGAGTCCGGCCCCTAATTTGAATGGTTTTACTGCATTTATTTATTTCTGTTAGTGGCACGCCTTCCTAAACAGCGTGAAACCAAGGTTTTATTTTTGCAAATGAAGTAATTATTTGCTTTTTGCACAAACGGAGGCTCAGAGATCGCCGCTTTAAAGTCCAGTGGAGGAAATGAAGTGACGGTGCTGTGCTGGCTCGTCCCAGCTGCTGCCTTAGCCCAGGATCTAAATGCACTTTGCAGATTTACTGTAACAGTGGTCACTTTTGTATTTGGAAGTGTATCTTGGCACCTGCTAAAAATATCGAGAGCCCGAGGCCCTCTTGTTTTCCTTCCAACAGCAGCCAGTGCTGTATACCTCCTAGGACAGCTGCCTGTGCTCAGGGGCAGGCTGAATCTGAGCTGGCTTGCAAAAGCAGAAGTCCTTGCACAGATGAGTCAGAAGCTAAGGCCCCGTGGTGATGTTCATGCAGGCACACAGATCCATGCGCATTTGAGGGCTCTTTTTGCCTCCCGTTGTGTCCTGTGCTGCTCCAGTCCTTAAAAGCATTTGATTTTATTTCCTTAGTTGCCTTTGCTTACTGTAAACTTAATACTGGCTGGGCAGTTGCCTTCCCAGTGATGCCTGGGAAGCCCCTGGACTGGGGCTGCGTGCCCAGAGCCCCCTGAGGCACACAGCCCTCGGCCTTAGCCCTGACCCAGGGCAGCACTTGCCAGGCTGATGGGTGTCCTGCCCCCCATCCTTGTGTGTCTGGGCTCCCCCATACTGAAATAGGGGAAAAAATGTTCCTTCTGACTGCTGTGGTCCTGTGAGCCTCCAGCAGCAGCTTGTGGGAAGGACGCAGGCAGACCCACGGGTTCCCATCAACAGCTTGATTGACCTCCTGGTCCGTGCTGGTGCCCTGCGCTGGTGAAGTGCCCTCTCTCCTCCACTCATCTGACTTCAGTGTAATAGAAGGGCTTAGTGCTTATTACCTTTTTGTAGCCTTTTCCAGTTGCCAATCAAATGTGTCTGGCTTGGGGGTTTGTTTTGTTTCTTCATTGCTGTGACTATGCAGGATGCTCCATCTCTCTGTAATTACGGTTCCATCATTGTCTTGGCATGAAAACATCTGCTGTCTCTCTGCGATCTCTACTTCTCCTATTTCTTTTGAGAATTTCATGGATCGTGATGACCTTCTATTTTCCATAACATCTCATGCATCTCAGTGTACACAGCTGTTCTCTTGCTTTCCCCTGTCTCTCCATCTATCCCATTTTTTTCCATCAGCATCTCCAATGCACTCAGCATTTCAGCTCATCTGCTTATCAAATCAATATCTCGCCTGCCACCTCCTCCGCGTTGCAGCCGCTGTAAACACGGCTCCTTTGCACCCGAGTTCCCGGGCAGCTTTCCTCTCTGAGCGTGATTCGTCTTCCAGCTCACGTCTGAAGTCTTTGTTCCTCTCATTTAACATTTTTAAGTTAATTTTCTCAGCCTTTCTGCGTTGATTACATTGTGCTCTCTGGCTGTGTGGTTTGAGGCGAGGTCGCTCTGTTGATGGTGAGGAGCTGCTGGTAGAGGCAGAGCAGCACAGCTGCCGGTGGGGCTTAGCCATGGCCGTAGAGGGGATGGAGAAATGTGGGTTTGTGTTCTACATCTGTGTGACCTTGGTTCAATAGCATGACTCCCTGACTATGATGAACAGAGATACTTCAGTTTTTATTCCGTTCTGGCACCTTTTATTGCTAGGACCTTACCGCTATGCCTATTCTCTTAAAAAATAATCATAAAAAATTCAGCCCTATAACTGCTGCAGAAGAACTAATAAAACTCCCAGGTATGACAGGACCTTAAATCTCTTTGCTTTGTTCCCTGTGTGCCAAGTGAACCTCCCAACCCTCTGCCTGCACCCATTCCCCCCCTCGGCCCCATTTTGTGGCTGCTGGTGGGACCCAGCTGTGCCTGATTGCAGCAAAACAACTGAGAATATTGAAGGTTTGGGTTTTTTATGTTATTTGCCCTCAACCCATGGTCTGTCTACGTCTGAGCTAGGAATGTCATATTCTTGAAAGACTTTGCAGAAGTTTGGCACCTGGAATGTGTGGCTGAGGAATGGCTATTTATATGTTGACAGAGGAGAGGGCAGAGAGCAGAAAGCGGGGTGGAGATTAGTGAATCATGCAATAGCTTCTGAGGTGGACGGAAATAACACCGTGCATATATCATCGTTTTTTCCCCTTTCAGGAGTAAAGCTGCTTATGCAGGGATGGCTTGGGTACTTTTTCATACAGATATGCATTATATGTGGGTACTTATATATAAATAAGGCTGTAAAATCATACATTAAGGGACCTGTTCATCCACAAAGAGTTATGTGGTTGTCAGAATGTGTAATGGCTTCCTGATTCGGGACACAGAAGGCTCCTATGGAGATGCAAGGCTGCGCGTGGCCACAAGTACAGCACTCCGTGTCCTTGCCCAGGCAAAGCTGCCGGCCGTGCTGCCGTGCTCCTGGAAAGCCCCGAAACTGTTGGCAGGGAAGTGTGTGCTGGGAGCACTGTGCCCTGAGGGCTGTGCCACGTCTCTCAGCTGCTCTGTGCCTGTGCTGGTGCTTCTGTCTCTGGAGCAAAGCACAGCAGTGCCTGGCACCAGGATGGGGGCTTGGGTGTTGGGCCTAGCATTGCTCTGAAATGGGCAAAGGCAGAACAAAACAAATGGAAATCAAATAGGGGATAAACGTTATCGGAAATAATCTCCGTCGCTTAATGTGCCCCAGTGACTTCGGAATAATTGGCTATTTCCTGGCTGTGTCCAGATGCGCTGAACAATGTTCTCCCTGTTTCCTTTCTGCACACTTGCGATCTCTCAGTGACCTGGTTGGCCACTTCTTCCTCCCCCTTTGCCTCTTAATTCCCCCTCAATTTTCTCATGGAGTTTGTATTTTTCCCCCAACAATGTCTCAGAGGAATCACAAATGTGTAATGTGTGTCCCGACGCTTGTATTTTAATAGCGCGAAGCAAACCACATCAGCACAGGCAATTTCACATTCAACACATTATTGCTATTTAAAGTGCAGAGGTATAAAAATGATTGGCAATCCCTCTCTGCCAGCAGTCGCGGGCTGCTGCCGGCTGCCAGATTGTGATTTTTTAATATTAGCTGCTCTGTGCAGTCATTCCCTCACCTTTGACTTGCAGATTTCCCAGCGTTGAAATAGCAAAATCATTTTTGGTTGCAACGGACACATTGCTTGCTGCTGAAAAGAAGTAATTATAATTAAACACACGTGCAAATACGTACTCATACACATCCATATAGCGTGGGGTGGCTGGTCAGTTTTTGTAGCTGACCAACTGTTTGCATTTCTTCTCTTTGCAGCCACAGCAGGAGATGAGCAAAAAGGGGCAAGAAGTAACCGTGAGAAGTTTTTGAAACTTCCATGCAGTGTAAGAAAGGAAAAGACTTCAAGTGGGATGGAGCTTTGATAATTGATGCTGCCCATCCCCTGCTCTCGAGAGCTGGATGCTAACAGCGGCGCTGGAACCGTGCCCGTGTTCAGCAGCCGGTCTGAGCAGTCAGAGTAAACAGTGCAAGTCTCCAAAAGTTTTTGAAAATAATAAATTAAAATGTACTGGCTGTCCTGAACATGTTCTTGCTGGTGGACGTTAGGCTGGTGAGAAGCTAACGCTGTGTGAAGAGCAATGCATCACTGGAGCAGTGCTGCTCTGATGATGCATTACACCAATACATCATGAGGGTGACAGTGCTGTAATGATGTATGGCTCCAAAAGGGCCCAGTGAGAGCAGGTCCAGGAGGCTTCGTCCATTCTAACTCAGGATCGCCCAAATGTTCAAGTTTTTATTTCCTTTTGTTGAAAGAGCATCCTGATTAGAAGTAGCATGAGGTGTAGCTTCAGGATCCTGGTGAGCCCCCAAGCACAGATCCCGAATGATGCGAAGATGTTGATTCAGAGAGATGGAGCTGAAGTGCCCTCAGGTGCCAGGTGAATGAACATCCCCTCCTGGAGCAGTGTTACGCACGCAGCTGCTGCTCCTTAAGCAAAGTGCTCCGGCACTGCCTGTAGCACCGGCACCGCAGCAGGTCAGTGCCTGTCCCATGGCAGAGCAGTGAGTGTGGATTGGAGGGCACGCAGCCCCGGGCGGCATGCTGCATGCCATAGCACTTTGGCAGTGCCATGTTTTCCCATTGATATTTCATGATATACAAGCCGGCTGCCAGCCTTGGCCTCCAAGCAAAATATGTCGTCCTTTCTCCGTTGACCATGCATGTTGTTTGAAAGGTTTGTCCTCTGGATTACTTTTATTTTTTGTCTCATATCAAAGCCCAAAGGTCGCATTTTTCAAGCTCTTTCCTTGGAGCTTCAAAGACTCTGTGTTTACTTCAAACAAAAAGAAAAGGAAAAACAGCATTTTTAGAAAATCACTCCCCACCCAGGGACTCTGGAAAGCTCTGAATGTCTGTGCCCCAGTCTGATGTTCCTGGTTCAGCTTAAAAGCAGCTTGGTTTTACTTAGCTACAACTAGTCCATAAGTGTGAATGTTGCACATTTCTAATTGTGGCAGCTCAAAAAATGAGCGTCCAAACCCAAGCGTCAACACCCACCTCTTATTTCCATCCAGTTAGATGTATAACTGACCTGTGCTGATGAGGCTTAAGTGAAGCTGGGGATGCTCACGCAGCAGCCCCGCGGCTGAGCTGGGTCTGCTCAAGGCGATGCAGCTGCAGGTGTGAGGGCAGCTCAGGTGCGGTGTGGGAGGGCACAGTCCTTTCTGTGCTGCTCATGCGCAGACTGGGAGAAGTGCCACGCTCTGTGGGATGGTGGCAGCTCCTCAGGGCTGGGCATGTGGCTGCACGTCCCTGCTGGTGTTGGTCTGGCCCCGTGCCACCTCCCGGAGGACACGTGACTCCTCGTCCAGCACTGAGCTGGAGTGGGAGAGCTGGCACCTGATCCAGCCGGAGTAATGCACCGGGGGGTTTCTGAGTCACCGAGAGCAGCACATGGCAGTCGGTCTGGCTCCACGTGTGAGCTCTGCTTTGTGGGCTGGGGGCTGTGCTATGAGCGGGGGCTGGTGCACGCCTCTGTATGCTGCTCGGGGATATTGAGACTGAGTGTGGCAGGTGGGGGTGTAGAAGAAGAAACGAGGGGCCCCATATTCTGCTTCTGTCTTGCATGGACTGGAGGGAGACGTTGCTATTGATCTTGTCCCCCAAATTTGCTTTTATGGGTTTTGCTTTCTTGACGTCAGTTTGAATTATTTGCATAACTCGATCTTACCGTTGACAAAAACTCCAGCTGAACTTTGGCCAGGAAGGGACAGGTAGATCAGGACTCGTTGCTTAATTATGTTTACATGTATATTACTGCAGTAGATCTTCACTTCCTCAAGAGTGACTTTCCATTGCACTTTAATTTTATAGAACAATATGAAAGACATGAATCTTCATGAAGCTGCTCCTCATGCAGCAGAGGCCCTGCAATGTTTGCAGCCTCTGCTCTCCATCACAAGAAGTCCTGGGGGAGGTTCAAGGGAGATCCTTGCCATCTCTGCTTCGCAGCCTCAGAAGGCCCAATAAATAAAGCAGGAAGTCGGCAAAGCCCTGATTCAGCAAAGGTGTGAGCACAAGCTCGGCGTTAACCTCTGCTTAAGATGATTTGGAATGAGGGAGTTAATCTGATGGCAGCCCTAGAGCCAGCCCAGAATGTGCGACCTGGGCAGCTGCGGTGTCGGGGTTTTAAATCTGAGGGGAGCAAGTGATGAATTTCTGAAATAAGGGAAGAGAACAAAGAATGAGCATGGTGAGAAAGAGCGCTCTGAGTCATGGGGAGATCCCTGGGGGTGACAGAGGCCGGCAGGAACAGGACGAGCAGAGCCAGGTGAGGGCTTCTGCAGGAGACGTGCTGTGAGGAGGGCTGTGGGACACTGCCCACGCACGGGGTGGGCTCTGGGGCACAGCTCTGTGAGCAGGGTGCAGCAAGCGGGCACCGGGCCTGTCCCCCCGGCTCTTCGTGCTTCTGCGATCTGTGACTCCATCATGATGCGGTTCAAATTCAATTATGGTGTTTTAATGTAGTTACGGCTACATTTAGCAGGCACATTTCTTCCTGACGTACACCGCTGGAATCTGAGATGCGGCCGGAGGCTGCGTATGGCCCTTGTCCCCAGGCAGCATGGTGAGCAGCAGGTTGTGCCAAAGGGAAACACAGGACATAACTGCACCCTGTGGAATTATCACTGCCTTTACTGCTCCTCCTGCCCTGTCCCTGGGTGCTGCCAGCATTGTGCTATGCTCATGTCTCACGGCCTCGGCCGCTCCATGGCCAGAGCACTCGCGGACATCCCTCCGTCTGTGGAGTGGTTCTGGGGCACCGACCTATCAGAGTGTTCTGCAACAGCTTTGGTTGGCTGGTTGGAAACATACAGCGATTGTGTCCTCTAGGGAACAGCTTGTTTTCCCTGCCCCTAATTCAGCTTCAGATTTGTGAATTTTGAAGTGCATATTGTGTATATAAAGGTGTGCTCGTATCTATACAGGCACTATCTGTGTGCGTTCTGTGGTAATTCTCCTTGGATGCTCTTGCTTTCTCCTACAGTCAATTTTTTTGAATGACATGGAGCTGATAATGAATGTGGTTTCAGTGGCAAATGATCAGGCTGGCTCGGCTCATTCCACCTCTTCTGGTTTTGAGCAAGAATGTGAGGACTCGCTGTGTCTATTTCAGATTCCATCATGAAAGGAATAATTGAGATTGAGATTCTTAGTCACTCAATGCAGAAGGTCAGGGAATTAATGCTGTGTTACATCCAGACCATTCATTTACTGTGCCTCCTTTTTTAACTGTCTATAGGGGAAAACAAATGTGCCACAGAGAAGGTAACGCATCTCCAATGCCACGCACATCGCCAGTCTCTGATAATGCACACTGTTTGTCTTTATTTTGGGGGTGTTCCAGGGCAGTTTTATCATCATAATTGATTAGTGGCTACAGGAAAAAAAAATCCAGGAGTAACAGGAAGAAATGAATCCAGTGAAACTATTGACTCAGTTGTAGCATTGGTCTACTTCTGGAAATTATTTATAGGAAAAGATTCACAGTTAATAATATTAGTTTGGACTTCTGGCACAGTTTATCAGAGGATCTTAAAGGCCTCTGCTAACAGTTAATCAAGTAGAAAAATAAGGTAGAGAGCCTCATTTCAGGAGAGGGAAGGCAGCTGGATTCCTGGCATAGCTCAGGCCACAGACGTGGCCCCAGGAGTGCATCCTCAAGGATGCAGCGGCAGCGAGAGGCGGTGGCACTGCCCAGGGTTTTCAGCGGGTGCAGTCTGGGGAAGGCCCTTGAAGAAGCTGGCACAGAAACCCCTCCTTAGGAATCCTTGAGATGTTCACCTGAGCCATAGAGCGCCCAACAGGGACACAGCAAAACACGCTCTCCCCTTCCCACCTTGCCTCCCCATGTTGTTTTTGTTTTTAGCTTAATTGATCTGTATCCTGCACTCCTACCCGCAGGAGAAACGATGCATCTGAAGAGAGCAGGAGCGTTTCTTTAAAGTGGTCTGGTTGGTTTTCCTGGTGCATGTATACAAAACTGCCTGGAAGTAGCAAACAGAATTAAACACTGTAGTTCTGAAGAACAGAATTCTCAGGGCTGTCTGTTGGTTTCAAAGCTGATGAAAACAAAGCAGGCTTTGAAATCCTTTCTCACGGAGCTCTCTTCCCCGCTCCCTTATCATCTAAAAGATAGGGCTGATATTATATTTGTTTTTTATTCTTCTTTTGAAACAGTTGAAAAAATGATGCTCTTGCAATTAAGATGAAAATCCGAATGATTTCAATAAGGTCAGTGTAATGTCTTCATTAGCAAGATGCTGAAATAACGTGACGCAGATCTGGAACTGCCCCTGAGAAAAAGTTCGGTCTCCCCCCGACGTGCGGAGCCGCAGGTGTGAGCGCGGTGACCGTCCGGTGTGGGAACTGCCCGCTGTCCTTTCCACTAGCTGCTCCTTCACACGCAGCCCCGCTCAGTGGCCATTGTTTGTTTGTTCCTGGCATGCGGCAGGGGCCCGTCCTCCTCGGTCACCTGCAAACCTCGCCCAGGGCAGGGTTTTTGCTGCTGTGTTAGAATCCTAGAACCACCAGGGCTGGAAAAGACCTCCAAGGTCATCCCGTCCAACCGTCCACCTACTGCCATTTCCCCACTAAACCGTGTCCCTCAATGCCACATCTAAATGTTTCTTGAACACCTCTGAAGACGGTGACCCAGCGCTCCCCAGGCAGCCCGTTCCCACGCCTGACCACTCTTCCATAGGAGAAATGTTTCCCAGTACCCAACCTGACCCTCCCCTGGCGCAGCGTGAGGCCGTTCCCTCTCGTCCCAGTTGGCAGCTGGTAGCAGGGCTGGCAGCCCGGGCAGGCGGGTAGCGCTCACCACTAGGAGATGCAGTTGGTTGTCAAAGGACGGACAGCCTTAAAAAGCAAAACCAAAACCATCATCTGCACCCTGTCGAACTTTTCCCTGCGGGCATTGCACCAAAGGTGTGGGCGCTTTGGAGCCTGTGCCCGTGTGGGCCCCCAGCGCCGTCCTGGAGCCGTAGCTCCTCAGTGTGTCAGGGGGAGCGGTTCTGCAGATCGCTGCTGACACTGAGGCAGGGAGGCAGCAACATCCCAATTGTTTGCAATGACATATTCTGCATTTTAAATGGTCTCTGATTTCCTGGCAGCTCCCCTGTGCATTGCCCCTCCGTAAAGCTGTCTAAATAACATTTGTCAGGTGGAGCCGTGGCTGGGCAGCAGCAGGCCAGCCCGCAGCGTGCCGCTAGTGATCAGGGACTTCCAAAACCCACCGGCCGATCAATCTCAAGAACTTATTAAATGATAGATGGAATATAATATAAGTCATTATTTCTTCCTTATGCATGAAAATGAATTATTCAGTAAAGATTTAGATCCTTTTTATTATGACACTGAATTTATAGCGCACACAGAACATAAATGCAGATTGCTCTGTGGCAGAGAGGCAAAGCCGCTCCCTGCGCGCTGGGGGGCCGCGTGGTGAGGTGTGTGGGGGTGCGGGGCAGTTCCTTACCCGGCTCAGCGCCTCCCAAAGCCCCTCACTGGTTTGGCAGCCCAACATCTGTATTTCATGGAGTCACAGAATCATTAAGCTTGGAAAAGACCTCCGCGATCACTACGTCCAACCCCAAGCCATTGCACCGTGCCCACTGACCGCGTCCCTCAGAGCTGCATCCCCGTGGATCCAGAACACCTGGGGGGACGGTGAGCCCCGCTCCGTGGGCAGCCCCTGCCAGTGCCCGAGTGCTCTTTTGCAGAAGAAACTTGTCAGGAATTTCAGACATCACTTGGGCTCCCAGGACCCATGTGTTGCCGGCAAAAGTCAGGCATTGCTCAGGCCCTACAAATGCTTCCTGCAACAAACTGTGCATCTCCATTCCCAAGTTGCTGTGTGTCAAGATCAGCAAGCCCAAAGCCTGCTAACGAGGGGCAGGTGCTGTGTGAGCGTGTGGGCAGGTGTGCTCTGTCCAAAGCCAGCCGTGCGCAGTGCCACCGCCCGCAGTCTGCTCCGAGTTGGTATTGGTAACTTGTTAATGGAATGAACGCTCCAACTTTTAATTGTGCAGCTAGGGACAACGTTACCACCGTGCAGCAGCTACAGAAGTTAACTTTGCAGTTCGTTAGCTTCTCCTGAAAATCCACTGGGAGCTCGGATCTTTAGCACGGGCACGGGCAGCCGAGAGGAGCGCAGGGCGCGGGGTGGGAGCGGGCGTCATGGACGTCGCCTGCGGGCGTCCCATCAGCTGCGGGCTGCGGGCCCTGGGGGGCCAGGATTTGGGGCACCGAGGTGTGGAGCGCTCGCATTTGTGGGCAGCGGGACGTTGAGCGTTGACGCGCGGCGGCACTGGGATGTTGGCTTTTGACATGTGGGGGCACTGTGATGTTGAGTGTTGACATCCGCGGGCGCCGTGCGCGGGGGCACCGGGATGCGGGACCCCGGCTGCTCGCTCGCGCGCTCGGTCACCGCCGAAGCGCCGCCTCCCCGACCCCTCCGCTCGTCCGCGCG